>NC_033796.1:94669413-94751192 GCF_001876935.1 Asparagus officinalis
TTTCTATAATCTCCTCTTACTACACTTCTTTTTCTTCTCACTGCAATTGATCTATGTTTTAACAAATGGTTTAGAGAGTTCTTTCTTAACTTATACCTTTGTTGATTTAACAGATACGACAGAGAAGGTGAACCCTCTCAATTGGCTGCAGTTGACATTTTTGTTAGTACTGTTGACCCTTTGAAGGAGCCCCCTCTTGTCACTGCCAATACAGTGCTGTCAATTCTTGCTGTGGATTACCCTGTTGATAAGGTTTCTTGCTATGTTTCTGATGATGGAGCTGCCATGCTGACATTCGAAGCCCTGGCTGAAACCTCAGAATTTGCAAGAAAATGGGTTCCTTTCTGTAAGAAATATAGTATTGAACCCCGAGCTCCTGAATGGTACTTTGCACAAAAGATTGATTATCTGAAGGATAAGGTTCATCCTTCATTTGTCAAAGATCGCCGAGCAATGAAGGTACACATATTAGTTATGTTAATTTTCATTTTTAGTTTTTAATTCATCTTGTTGAATGTGTCCCTTTTTACTGCCACTTTCTGTAAACAGAGAGAGTATGAAGAATTCAAAGTTCGCATCAATGGCCTTGTTGCAAAGGCACAAAAAGTTCCTGAGGAAGGATGGATCATGCAAGATGGAACGCCTTGGCCTGGAAATAATACCAGAGATCATCCTGGCATGATACAGGTTTGCATTGCTAACTGAATTGGCAGCTACTTTTCTGGTTGACAGGATTCTTCACTGGCGACATATTTGAATGGTTTAATATTTCTTTAATGCTTAATTCAGTTTTTATTCTCAGATGAATGAAATGCTATTTAGTATAGTTTGTGAGAAAATGGAGAAATAAGAATAACATATCTGCAATTAGTTGCCCATTGATCCTTGATGCATCCCTTACTCATCAAGGATTTTATTATTCAAGTGTCGAGACTCGTGAGAGCTTGTTGTTTGCCACGCCAGTGTATTGCATATTATGTCAAGGAAGAAGTAACTGCTAAGATGAATTCTAAAGCTGATAGTTTCTGATTAAAAATTGATATCCATGACTTGCAGGTTTTCTTAGGGCATAGTGGAGGGCTTGACAGTGAGGGGAATGAGCTTCCACGGTTAGTCTATGTGTCTCGTGAGAAGCGTCCTGGTTTTCAACATCACAAGAAGGCTGGTGCCATGAATGCTCTTGTAAGAAATTAGCCACACCTTGTCATTTAGTTGCATTATATTATATGAAAGCCTTTCAGTTGGTGATCTATTATAACTCTCGCAGGTACGGGTTTCAGCTGTCCTTACCAATGGATCCTATATGTTGAATCTGGATTGTGATCATTACATAAACAACAGCAAGGCATTGAGGGAAGCTATGTGTTTCCTTATGGATCCAAACCTTGGGAGATCAGTTTGTTATGTACAATTTCCACAGAGGTTTGATGGTATAGACAGGAATGATCGGTATGCCAACCGTAATACTGTGTTCTTTGATGTAAGTCGAGTTCTCCTTAGTTTTTCACCTTTTTTTATTAGCTAGTGGTCAAATTTATCACCCAAGATTCTAGGTGTTTAGCCTATGTACTTTAGATAATTCCAAATGTACTGTACACATGGGATAAAGTTAAACCACTTTCAGCGGTTCATCTTGGTTTGAGTAAGAACCGATCCAAAACTATTATGTAGTATTGGTTTGCTGTTTTGGTTGATATGCATTTCAATCAACCAGTTTTAGTCTAGTTGCAGACTTGGTTTGCTTAGGTTCAATAAATTCTTGATGAAAGTTATTGAATATAAGAAATTTTAAAATTAAAGGCAAATGATCCTAGTTGGTAATAGTTTCATCCTCTTTTAACTTTTATACCCATCCCATATGCGTATAATTTTTATATATCTTTGTTTGATATGTTTTCTTTTAACTTGGTTACAATATGAAATTTACTTTAAAATAACAATATCAATACTATTTTGGTTTAATTTTTAGGTTGGTTGAGTACCAGAAGCTCACTTCTCTTGATTTGGCACTATTTAGCCTGTATCTTCATACTATATATGCTCCTTATGGCAACATATATAAAGAACCAAAAATGGCTACATATCTACATTTGGTCTACATGTTCATAAACGTAACATTGGCATAAAACCCAAGTTAAACTCTTGAAACTAGTGAAACCTGTTAAAAACTCTTCCCAAACTGAAACCTAGCTGAATCTGAATCTTCATTCTAGGTAAAGGTCTCTTGTACGCTTGTATCCTTTTAGTGGAGCTATAACTCTTGAAAAAAAGGCTCTTTTTTGTCTTATCTTCTTTTTTTGGGGGGTTGGGGTTGGGGTTGGGGTTGGGGTTCCATGTCTTCTAGTGAAATTACAGTAAATGGTAATTGTTTGTTGATTCCTGATACGATATTTCCTACAAGATCTGAAGAGATTCAAATTCATTTCTAGTTTTTGCAGTCTGTGAAAATTTTATCTGTATGCTTCTCTCAGCAAGGCTCTTTTCTGTTCTTTTCAGTCCTCAAAATTTCATCTTCAGCAATTTGATTTTTTAAAAGATCTTCTTTGGTCTTATCTAAAAAAAGAGAAGGGCTACCATTATTTCAATTGTAAAGTCTGTAGAAATGGTATCATTTTCTGACTGACTCTGCCTTCTTTATCATTCTAGATTAATTTAAGAGGTCTCGATGGCATCCAAGGCCCTGTCTATGTGGGCACAGGGTGTGTGTTCAATAGAACTGCCTTGTATGGCTATGAGCCTCCCGTCAAGAAGCATAAGATCGGTGGATTCTTGTCTTCACTCTGTGGTGGTTCTAGGAAGAAAACTAAATCAAGCAAGAAGGCGGACAAGAAAAAATCAAACAAGCATGTGGACAATACCGTGCCAGTATTCAATCTTGAGGACATAGAAGAGGGAGTTGAAGGTGTACGCTTATATCTTTTTGTTTTTATATAAAATTAATTTGTCAAGAGCCATTTGATTATTTATACTGTGGCATTAACCAAGCTAAAGTAATTTGGATATGGTGTTTTACTTCAATTTGTATGCGTTCAAGCTTGCGTACCTTGGCTTACCACTTACGGCGCTTTTCTGATGCCTGAACTACATTTCGTTTTGATTTTTTCCTTATGTTGACTATTATATTTTAATTTTATATACCAGGAGCTGGATTTGATGACGAGAAGTCATTGCTCATGTCACAAGTGAGCTTGGAGAAAAGGTTTGGCCAGTCTACTGTCTTTGTTGCCTCCACGCTAATGGAACATGGTGGCGTTCCTCAGTCAGCAACACCTGAATCTCTCCTAAAAGAAGCTATTCATGTCATCAGCTGTGGCTACGAAGACAAGACAGACTGGGGTAATGAGGTATTCGACTAAAACACCTGAGGCTCTAACAACATCTTATTTCATTGCTGTATCAGATATGCTCTGAAACCCTATTCTGATGTCTGCTTTAATTACCTGGAACCTCATATTTAAGAATTATTGTTTAGAAACAGATATCTAGTTATTTACTTGATCTCTGTGATGCCTGCACTTCGAAAATGAAGTTGCTAAGCTTTATGGACCTGTAGAGCTTCAATCGTAATATTAGTAAGCTAACCTATCATCTGTTGTATGTTCAAATCTCCATGGACTGGTTGAATTTGAGATTAGCGAGAGGTCCAGTTCAGCAATTCGGATTGCTGCCATGATTCTCTGATCTATCTTGTTCATCCTCAATCTTCCATTTTGTTATTTCCTAAACTTTCCTGGAATGAGTTGCTTACGATTCTATGGACCGCTCATGATTCTCAATCTTGCTGATGTATCTTGCTTCTCATTCTTCCATTATGTTAATAACTCCCTTGGTTATTTCCTACATTTCCTGCCACAAGTTGGTTACCATTGTATGAAATCCAAGGATCATTCCTTATTCTGGGGAGAAGTATTTATTGCATTTAAACATTAATTGTGTTATAGAGCGACTTAACTGTTATTTATTAATGTATCTTTTGTTTGCTGACTTTTTGGTGGATATAGGACTAAATAGTTAAGTTGTGGTTCAGTAGAAAATCAAAATTTGGGTTTCTGCAATTGCTGTCTATTTTATTAAACCAATGCTCAAGTAATAAGCAACTATTAAGTTTGTCGCAATACTCCTAGTTTATTTCGCCAGGAGCAATTTTGAGTTCACAAATATACGTGCAACGCTTGTCTTGACTTCTTATTGATTTATTTGTTTTTTCTTCTGTAGATTGGATGGATTTATGGCTCAGTTACAGAGGATATTCTTACTGGATTCAAGATGCATGCTCGGGGTTGGCGTTCAATCTACTGCATGCCTCATCGTCCAGCCTTCAAAGGATCTGCCCCCATCAACTTGTCAGATCGTCTGAACCAAGTGCTTCGGTGGGCCCTGGGGTCTGTTGAGATTCTCTTCAGTCGGCATTGCCCCATTTGGTATGGCTATGGAGGCCGTCTCAAATTCTTGGAAAGATTTGCCTACATTAACACCACAATCTACCCACTTACTGCTATCCCCCTCGTTGCATACTGTACATTGCCAGCCATCTGTCTCCTTACTGGAAAGTTCATCATCCCTCAGGTACTTTCTTTAACATGACTTGATACCATGTACGTGGTTCACAAAATAAGAGTTTTCTTATGTAGATCGAATATAATTTTGAGAATATTTTTGATTAATCAGTTAGGAGAAATATGATGTTAACTATTATATGTTCTTGGAAGAAATATTCTTGTTTTAATCTTAAAATATTAATGATTGATGAAATAAAATTATCTTTGAATTAGATGGAGTGGCATAGTAGTATATTTATTTCAGAATGTATCTGGTACCCTCTTGAAGTCATTAGATCTCCAAAGATCTCATTAAATGCTTAATTTTTTAAGAACGAATGGACTTATGCCCTAAATCTTTATATCTTAATTCTTTTAAATAATTTGATAATGATGTCGTTTGTAATTGATTTTTATTTTTCATCATGTTCTACTTCAAGTAGGCAGCTTCAAGGTCCAGCCGAATCACTTCAGTAAAATAAATTAGCTTGTAAATCTAAGTAAATAAACTTTGTTTTCCCTAATATATATATTTGTTGTGACATTTCCCCCCAAATCTTACAGATCAGTAATATTGCAAGTATTTGGTTCATCTCTCTCTTTATTTCCATCTTTGCCACCGGTATACTTGAAATGAGATGGAGTGGCGTCGGGATTGATGAATGGTGGAGAAACGAACAGTTTTGGGTTATCGGTGGTGTCTCTGCCCATCTCTTTGCCGTCTTCCAAGGTCTTCTCAAGGTCCTCGCAGGTATTGATACCAACTTCACCGTCACCTCAAAGGCCTCTGATGAGGACGGCGACTTTACTGAGCTCTACATGTTCAAGTGGACTACACTGCTCATACCGCCTACGACCCTTCTCCTTGTCAACCTCGTGGGTGTTGTCGCTGGCATCTCGTACGCTATCAACAGCGGGTATCAGTCATGGGGTCCGCTCTTTGGGAAGCTCTTCTTCGCATTCTGGGTCATTGTCCATTTGTATCCTTTCCTCAAGGGTTTGATGGGGAGGCAGAATCGGACTCCGACGATTGTAGTTGTCTGGGCTATTCTGCTTGCATCTATCTTCTCTTTGTTGTGGGTTAGGGTTGATCCTTTTACTACTAGAGTTATTGGACCTGACGTTCAACAATGTGGAATCAATTGCTAAAGTTCTTGATTATCAAACTGATATTTATATTTTTATGTATCCTTGTATAGGGCTTATCATGTAGCCCAAGTGTAAGTATAAAAGGTGCATCAGGTGTGTTTTAGCAACATTTTTTTGGATAGTCTCTCGCTGCTCTGAGTTACTTTAATTATTTATGTTCTGTATCAGAATGTAGGGCTGTTGGTTTGGTCTAAAAATCCAACAGGAAAAGGGCCTCTATGAACTACAATGGTTTTCACTTCAACATGGTCCCAAAAAAAAAAAAGAAAAAAACGGAGGGTAAAGCCATAACACGGAAAAAGTTTCGTTGTTTTGAAGCCGGGAGAAAAGCTTACTTTTCTCTCCGCGTACCCCCTAACTTCGAATCTAGGGTTTCGCTAAAATTTTTTTCCTAGTCGCAACTAGATCTGGTCACCCATTTATCTCGCCCTTGTGCTTTCCTCCGGCAAGAGACCTTCCCGTCGTGCACAGCCCAGTGACGGAACTCGATGTTCACAGCCCACTGTTCGGAGTCCGCTGCTTATATAGGTTTATGTTGATTTTTGAGGTAATTTGTTAATTTATTTTGTTAGGTTGCTAGATCTTTGATAAATTTGTCATTTTATAGGGGTTTTGGTGTTGGGATTTCAATTGATGGATTTTATTGTTGATAAAAAAAAATTCCCAACCCATGAATTTCAGTTATTAATTTTCTGTATTTTATTGTTGATTAGATGAGCTTATGGGAGTTTGTTTAATTACCAAAATTAGTGTTTATGGATGGATGTTTATCTCATGGAACTATTTTTGTTCTAAAATTCCATTATCTTGTATTGATGTCAATTTTGATTTATTTTTAAGTGAGATCTTACACCCTTTTGATGCTTTGGTTATTGCGGTATACCTAATATTTATGATGTATTTAGTTCCATAGTTTGTTTACTGTGGTATAACTAATAATATAATGTGAAGAATAGCTAGCACTTTTTAAAAAGTAATTTTGTAGTTTTTGTAAAAGTCATTTTGAAGTTTAATGTGGTATATGTGATGAAAATAATGGGGTATATATCATGAAAGTTTCAATGAGAAGTACTAAGAAAGTTCCAATTGGAGTTTGGTATTGGTTAATTCTGTAGTTTTTTAAAAATTAATTTCCATATCTGATTAATTTCTATGACTTGAACACGGTGCATTTCTTAGTTGGTAAATTGTGTGGTTGTTTATATAATGTAATGGTTATCATATCTTGATAATTGCATGATTTCGTTTGTTAATACCTATTTCAATATGATGCGAATATTGTAGATGGATGGTGACCTTGATGAAGAGATGGTAATTAACATGTACTCAGGTGCCCCACCCTCTGCTTTAGTCATTATTATGATATTTATGACGAGAATGCAAAGTAGACGTAGACTCATTCGCCAGGGTCCTAGTGAGGAGAAAATAAAATAATATAAAGTTAGAAAAGATCTCATGAATCAGGTATACAATGGATTCAGTAATAGTTGTGTCAACTATGTTAGAATGTGCAGCGGCGCTTTTACAGAAATTATGAGGAGGGGTGACTTGTTATGAGATTTGAGACACGTTATCGTGGAGGAGTAGCGTGCTATGACTTTGAATATATTGGGGCATAAAACTAAAAATCGAATTGTTAGATCACATTTTATTAGACCTGGTGGGATTGTAAGTAGATATTTTAACAAGGTGTTAGAAGCTATTTGCTACATACATCCGCACTTCTTGAGACATGCATGGAATGAAGTTCCACAAGAGATTGTTAACAATCCTTTATACTACCCTTATTTTAAGGTATACACTCTATACTATGTGAATATCTCCATTACTATTTAATTTAATATAATTATTCACTGGTAATATTTTATACTCTCTAGGATTGCATCAATATGATAGATGGAACACATATTGATGCTATGTTACCTACCCATCTTGCTCCATGATTCCGTGGTCGCAAATGAGTCACACAAAATGTTCTAGCAGCGTGTACTCTAAACAAGCTATTCACCTACGTATTAGCAGAGTGAGAAGGTTCTGCAACCGACTTTGGAGTCCTTCAAGATGCATTATGTAGGCCACAACCACATAGATTGAGGGTATATGATGGTAATTTCATTAAAATTATAAATCTTACGTACATACTTCAACAATAAGATTGATATTCAATGCAATGTTAAAAAATACTAATAAACAATTGTATATCATGGAAAATTGTAGGAAAATATTACTTGTGTGATGTTGGATATACAACCATGCTCGGTTTCATCTCCCCATATCGTAGAGCCCGTTACCATTTGAAGGAACAAATAGGAAGAACACCTAAATGTAGAAGGGAATTATTCAATCGTAGACATTCTTCATTAAGGTTTAAAATTAAATCTACATTTGGTTGTTTGAAGAATCATTTCAAGATCCTCACTGCTAAGCCTCATTACCCTTTTCATGCACAAGTTGATATTATATTGGCACACATGGTTCTTCATAATTACATTGCCATGGTTGACCCGGATGATAAGATATTCAACGAGACAGTTGACATTAAAGAGGATTAAGGTGATGTTGTGAGCGAAGAAGAATATAATATTGTTAATTTCTCTTATCCTTAAACTCAAAGGGAGCAAACTCAATTAAGAAATCTTTGGAAGGATCGTAAAGACCAAATAGCTTGGGAGATGTGGGTTGACTATTGTAAAAAGTATAAGGATGGGAATACCGATGAAATTGACATGTGAATTAGCTTGACTTTGTAATGATCAATTGTTTCAGGCTTGTGTAATTTTCTATTATCAAGAATATTATTTTATGATCAAGTTTGTTAAACTATTTAAAGTTCATATGTATATTTGTGTGATGAGCACTATGTGTTGTATGTACTTCAATTCCATTATTTTTAAGTGCACTTTTCTTTGTTTTATGTGTAGCTTGACTTTGTTTGGTGTACTTCTATCAAATTATTTTTTAGGTATGGCCGACAACTTCAATTGTGAGGAACTTGATAAGGGCAAAGGAAAAAGCACGACATCAACTCCATCCCCCTAGAACCCTAAGGAATTCATCAATCCCTTGTGGGTTCAACCCGGGATATATGCTCTATCATTCTTCACAAATTAGCTAGGGTCCTGATTTATGGAACAATTTTAATATGCAAGATGGTAACTTTTGGGGAATGACCCAACAACAACCAATTTTATTCATAAAAATGCTAAACTATAAAACCTCACAAATTTGAGATAATATGTGATTAATTATGATAAATGAATTATTAATATGATAAATATCATTAAATGGTGTATGAGTATGATAGCAAGTGATTTGAGATCAAACAAGTTCATATATGTGAAAGAATCAAGTTCAAAACATGCACAAAGCCAAAAACATGCACATCTAAAAATACTCTGGCCGGTCGACCGCCCCACAAGGCCCGATCGACCGACGTTGGATTTTTTAGAAACACAGTTGCGGTTGGATTTCAGGTCTTTTGAGGCCCAGCTGCACACATATGTATAAACCACTTTTTCACGAATTTTTCACATCTTTTAGTATATCCCCTAAACCCTAGCAGCCATCATCTCTCTCATAAACCCTAGATCCAAGTTTTGTGAATTCAAGAGCTTTGAGAAATAATTTTCGATATGAAGGCAAGATTGTTAGCTTGTGGCTAAGGGATCTGACTTGGGTGTGTACTATTAGGCTTTCAACAAATTTTTCAGGTGAGTTTCATCTCTGCTAACCCTACATCCATGTTTTAAATTGTTTTAATGAGATTTGATTTGGTTTTATTGAGCCTAAAACCTATTTTCATGCATAAAAATAGTTCTTTTATAATATGTGAGATAAATATCTAAATTTTTTGAGTTTCAAGGATTTCAAATGAATTTTTTGATGTAGATAAAGATCTGAAAGTAATTAAAAATGAGATTTAAATGAGTTTTGATGGTTTTCACGACGTTTTGTTGCTTTTGTACATGTTTAGGGTTTGTACATGTTAATTAATGTAATAATTGTTGTTTCATGTGCTAGATGATCTTCAGTAATGATAATTAAGTATTTAAAATGTATTTTATATGTTTTACAGCAAGTTAAACAAGTTAGAATCACGAACACGGCATATGAACACATCCTACAGAACCAGCCTCTGGACTTCTGGCCGGTCGACTGACGACGCATGCCCGGTCGACCGACCCGCATGTTTATGCCTGTGCATGTTTTTGTGCAAATTATTGTTTAATCGAGGGATTTTCTCGGTCAACCCACATTGTATTATGTTATTTGTCATATGCTTAACACCTGAGATGTTTGTGAATATGAGACATAGATTCGTACATCGAGATACGTGCACGAACACTTAAATACTTGTTCTTAGTTGAGTTTATATGCTTAGTCGAGATGCGTAATACATGATCGAGTTAATAGTGTTGGAATAACACATATAATACATAACCTGTCAGTGGTGGATGCTTAGTGATGGACGTTTTTTCGTAATGAGACCGCAGGTGTACTACACTTAGAGTTGGATGTTTTCCCACAATGAGATCACGACTGTACCATACTCGAAGATGATCAGGGTTTTTAGATTAGGCTGATATGTCGATACTCTGTTGTACGATCATCTGGATGCATCATTTCGGAATAGGGTGATTTACTTATCTCCGCGGAACGATTGAGTAAGGGTGTTGTATGTTGTTTCCACATGATATTGTGAGTACCTTACAAGAGTATCGTTATTATATATATATATATATATATGTATATTTATGAAGGGTATACAGTTTGTTTGGGGCATGATCAATGAAGATGTTTATGTTGGGTATATTTATGAAGGGTATACAGTTTGTTTGGGGCATGATCAATGAAGATGTTTATGTTGGGTGATATAGTCCGAGATTGTAACATTGGTTCATCATGGTTGAGGTTTGGAGTTGTAGTATTTCTGATATGTGTTATTTTTTATTTAAAGGATTGGAATTGGTATTTAGCAATTCGCAATTTGAGACATAATATATACATGAGGATTTTCTTGTTTGGATTATTTCGCTCGACGTATTAATTCTTGTGTTGTGGGTTTCTAAATATCAATTTCCACTTAGTGTAGTATAGATGATTTTATATCTATATGTACTAATAGTATTTTCTTATATACTCCCCCTAGGGGCGATGGAGATGATCTCGCTAGCACTTTAATGCTCGTTGTTTCACCTCTTTTCAGACGACGAGTCAGGCGCTTTGAGAGTCACAGGTTGATGGAGTTGCATCTTAGCTTCCATCTATTTTATTATATTTGTAGTTATTTTCAGAGCTCCACAGTAGCTGTTTATTTTTTTCCAAACATTAGAGTTTGTATTTTGATTTTGTAGAGGTTGAGTGCCTTAGTGGGATTTCATTTGACTCTTAGGTTGAGACATGTTACATTAATTCAGTTTTAGAGATATTTCATTCTATTTTCAGTTGGGTCTGGATGATGGTTATTTATACACTTCTTCTGTGCTTATTTTGTTCATTGTACTACTCTATTATTCTTCGCATTTTTTGTACCTTCATCTGTTTGTTGATTCCACTAGAGAGATAGTAACTGTGATGGTGAAACATGTTGTTGTATGGTGTTGGTGCATGACAGGTTTGATATTCTTGGATTCAACTTGGACTGCAACCTTATGTTAACCCAGGGGCGTCACAGTTGGTATCAGAGTTCTAATTCTAATATCCTTAGGATCATCCCTGTGTTAAGTTATGGAGCTAGGATAGAGTTTCCTAGGAATCATGTATAGAGTCCGCTAGGAATTTCTAGAATGAATGAGGACGTTATATATATATATATCTTGATCTACATATTCTAAAACCCCAACACACCAAGTTTGGGGTGAACCCGTCGTCGTTTGACCCTTCATCCACTCGTATCAATTTTAACGGTTTTGAATGAATAGAACTTTTCACATGGCTCGATGGAGGGTCAAACGACGACGGATTCACCCCAAACTTGGTGTGTTGGAGTTTTAGAATATGTAGATCAAGTTCAACAGAGTGGATCATCCATAATGTCGCTCAATCATGTGATTTTAGAGGCGTCAATGAGGAAATCCCCTCCTATGACAAGGATACCCATTAATCTCATATATATATATATACACACGAAAATTACAATTTTTTTATGATGAATATCTTGCTTTGAATTATAAAGCATGCGGTAAATGATAAGTGATACTATTTTACTATTGATATATATTTTATCTTTATGCTTGAGATCCCATTTACTATGTATAACAAGCTCTACCCCTAAACTTATAGATATCAGGAAGAGGACGTGGTCACAGAGGTACCTGTGCTTAGGGAGCTGGGCAAGCTGATGCAAAGCCTAAGCCGCAGCAGGCTCCGCAATATCTAGTAGATCTCACAGTACCTTTGGCAGTGCGGCTAGCGGCAATAGAGGAGCAATTGGCGAATCAGGCTCAGCAGGAGATACCCACATAGGAAGAAACACCAGAAGAGACACTGATATGTACACCACCACCATCGCCGCCAGTTGTTGATGGAGCCGCTGAGTAAGAGGCTTGGCTTCGTTTGGTAGAGATGTACCAAAAATTGAAGGCACTAGAGTTTCACGGCATGTCGGATTCTATTGCAGCACATAAGTGGAAGGAAGATGTGAGTAAGATCTTAGATATGCTTAATGTGGACACTGTGAAGAAGCAGAGGCTAGCAGCTTTCAGCCTCAAGGGTGATGCAGGAGGATGGTATCAACTTCGGTTCACTCTAAAGGAGAAGATGACGATTTCGTGGGAGACTTTTGTTTACTTCTTTGATGAGTAGTATGTGTTGGCTGCAGCGAAAGCCGGGAAGGAGTTGGAGCTAGCCCGACTAGAGCAGGGAGACATGTCGGTGACAGATTGTGAGAGTAAGTTCATAGTATTACTTAGATTCACGGGCATGTGGCATACTGAGGAACGGCAGGCTCAAATGTTCTTGATGGGGCTTGCCTGTTGCCTGAGTTTACGTCGATACATCGTATCTAGGAGATTTCGTTCAGTGCGGGAGGTGGCTGATGCTGCCATATCTTAGGAGACGGAGACAACTATGTTCCTGAAGGGAAAGGAAGGGAACACTAAATCAGTACAGCTCGGGGACAAAGGAAAGAGAAAGAGGCTATTTGCAGGACTAGGAGGACCCCAGTAACAAAGTAAAGGTCCACATCAGTAGAGTCCCTATAAGAAGGGACATCAGCAGGACCATAGGGTGTGACAACAGTGCAGATTTTAGGGGATATGTTTTAACTGCAAAAAGTTTGGGCATAGAGTAGCAGAGTACCGTAGCGTGCCAATGGCAGGCCAGTAGGGCAAGAACTAGAACCAGCAATAGTGGAACCGTGTTCAGGGCCAAGGTTAGCGCGCCAATGGCAGGCCAGTAGGGCAAGAACTAGAACTCCTTTCTAGCTTGTATATTTTTTGATTCAGGCGCTTCACATTCTTTCATCTCCTATGAATTTATGATTAGACTTCAGCTTGTAGTACAGCCTTTAGACATTCTTTTATCAGTATCTACTCCTTTGGGAGAGGTGTCCCTCTTAGAGAGTATCTGTAGGAGAAGTATCGTCAGCTTAGACGATTTTGAGTTCGTGGTCAATTTGATTGTTTATTATATGTTCGAGTTTAATGTTATCCTTGGTATGGATTAACTATCTTCCTACTGTTAGCCCTTATGTTTTGATGATGTTCTTACAACCACCATTATCGGTACTAATGGCTTATTGAGTGTAAATGTAGTAAAATCATTTGTCAAGCTCGTTAGTGCCATTAACGGAGGATGGATGGAATATACGCTAAAACGAAGACATCTAAAGGAGGAGGAGGCCAAAAAGATGAAGCAACGTTATTTCAAGAACAACAAAGGCATATAAAAGCTTCATCCGATTCAAGCTATATCAAAGCTCAAGTATTGCTTTCAATATGAGGATATTAGCTTTCTTTTGTTCTTCTCTCTAGTGCTAGAATGTAGGCAAAGAGTTACTGAGTTTACTTGAAGCTATTGGGAATCACGCACACGTTTTTAGACTTGTGTCTTTTAAGCGTTTTTTTCACAAAACACTATTTTTCACAAGTATGAGTACCTATCTGCAAAATTCTTTTTCCAAACAGTTTGTTTTTAGTATTAAAAACATTTTACAAAGTTTCAGAATTTTCAGAGGTCAAATGAATATCTTGCAAATATTTCAAGTTGGTCAAAAACCTGTTTTCTGGAAAATATCAGAAATCGGTCGACCGATCCTATGGCCATCCCTTAGTATCTTTCCCGTATTTTACCATATTTCCTTAGCTGCTCGCGGTCGACCGAATTTTTCGGTCGGTCGACCGACTAAGTTTTTCGGTCGACCGAATGTTTATTTCGGACGACCAAAATTTCCTTCAGTCAACCGCGACTTTTTTAAACGGTCGTTTTGCCTCGTTTGTTGTGCTTTCACTTAATAGTGTTTGGCACAGTCTGAGGTAACAACCTGAAAAGTAGATTATCTTCCTAAATAGGAAGATTGGGTTTTTGTTTTTAATTGGTTTAAACTCTTTTATAAAAACCCCCCAGACTGCTTCTTCTTCCCTAGCCCTAACGTTTGCAAAAACCAGAGAGCTCTGTTTTCCTGAGAAAATTTTCAAATCTGTTTTTCTCTGTGTTTTTGTGTGTGATTCACTTCCCAGCTTCAGTAACCTTTCTCTTTGTCATAGGGGTTGTGTAAAGAGAGAGTCTTTTACTTTTTTCTTCTGCTGTGAGGGTGAGATCTTGTGTAAGATCTACTGTGAGGGTGTGATCTGTTGAGATCAAACTGTGTAGTGAGAGAGATCGTGTGGGATCGCTGTGTAGACGAAGTTCCGGCTTCCAAACCGGGTGTGTAGTGGATTTCTCCTCGAGAGTGGGGAGCGGGGACGTAGGCCAGAGGGCCGAACCTCGTTAACACATCGCGCGTCAAGGATAACGAACTCCTAACCCTATCTCTCTTACTTTTATCGCATTTTTGTTTTGTGTTTTGCTTGTGCTGAATTTATATTGCATATTAGAGCCTCTTGACCCTAATCACCCCCCCTCTAGGGTCCAACAATTGGTATCAGAGCTTGGTCTCTATATCAGTTTTTGGTTTAACAACCTTAGAGAAAAGATCTAATGGAGGCCTCTTTGAATATGCATATGTTGGAAGGACAATCCACCACTAGACCACCTCTCTTCACAGGGACCAATTTTGCTTATTGGAAGGCTAGGATGAGAATTTACCTTCGTTGCATTGATCTTGACATCCTAGGGCTTATAGAAAAGAAATATGTAGAGAAGTCCAAAGTTGAGAACATGTCCGATGATGAAAGGCACCTTGCCAATCTCAATGCTAAGGCCATGAACGCCTTAATCTGTGGTCTTTCCCCCAATGAATACAATAGGGTTTCCACGTGTGCAACCGCATACGAAATTTGGCAAAAATTATGTGTCACACATGAAGGAACACCCCAAGTTAAGGAATCTAAGATTAGTGGACTCATGCATGATTATGAGCTATTTAAAATGCTTCCTAATGAATCCATTGATGCTATGTTTTCCCGTTTTACTAATATCATCAATGAATTACATGGTCTAGATAAGCAATTATCCATTCAAGAGATGAACTACAAGATACTTCGCTCATTGACTCCGGCATGGGAGCCCAAGGCTACGGCCATTGAGGAAGCTCATGACCTCACTATCTTAGCTCTTGATAGTCTCATCGGAAAGCTCAAAGTGCATGAGAAGAAGCTCAAGGGGAAGGAGAAGGAGGAAGTGCCATCACGAGAAGTTGAGGAGCCGTCACCAAAGTTGAAGACCATAGCTCTCAAGGGAGCTAGTGACAACTCATCTTCGTCGTCGGAGAGTGAAGTTGATTTTTCTAGAGAAGTGGCTCATCTCTCTAGAAGAATCTCTAGACTTATAAAAATGAACAAAAAATTTAACCCTCGATCTAACAACAAGTTTTCCTCTCGTGTAGGTAAATGTTTTGAGTGCAATGAACCGGGTCACATCGCTAAGGATTGCCCCAAGCTCAAAGAAAAGTACATGAAGTACAAGAAGAAGAAGGCTATGTATGCCGGATGGGAAGAATCCGAACCAAGTGACTCGGATAGTGATGAAGAAGGAGCCAAACTTGCTCTTCATGACCCAAATGTTTGTTTCATGGCAAATGAACATGAGGTAATATCCGAGGCCGAAAGTGAATCTTTTTATATGCAATGTGACATAGCTATGGCTTTAGAAGAGTTGAACTTTGAATTTAAAAGAATGTCTAAAGAATACTCTTCTTTCAAAAAATTGCATGCCTCTTGTGATATTAAGCTAGAACAACTAACAACCTCTCTTGCTCTAAAAGATGAATTGCTTGGAGATCTCGATTTTGAGAACAAGCAATTAAGATCAAAGATTGAAAGACTAGAAATTGAGGGTTGTAGGACTAGACCCACTCATGCTTATGCCAACTACAATCACCATGGTAGAAATAGGTTTCATGGTTCTAACATTCGTACATACAAAAGAAATTTTGTATGCACCTATTGTATGAGACATGGACACATTTCTACTCATTGTAGAATTAAAGACAATGAAGATTTTTATGGTTTGATATGGGTACCCAAAGGTACCAAAACTACTAACCACCAAGGACCCAAGACATGGGTACCTAAAGCTACTACACCTTCATCTTCTTCTTTTGTAGGGAACGTCACGGCAACGACGTAAGGAGATGTGGTACCTTGATAGTGGTTGCTCACATCATATGACGGGCAACAAAGAGTTATTTGCAACCCTATCAAGGATTGAAGGAGGCAATGTCTCCTTCGGTGGTGGTGAGAAAGGTAAAATCATTGGTATCGGTTCTATTGGTAAGAAACCCTCACCCATTATTGAAGATGTTTATTTAGTAAATGGCTTGAATCATAATCTTCTTAGCATTAGCCAATTAAGTGATAAAGGTTTTGATA
The DNA here is from genome assembly GCF_001876935.1 of Asparagus officinalis. Lineage (NCBI taxonomy): Eukaryota > Viridiplantae > Streptophyta > Magnoliopsida > Asparagales > Asparagaceae > Asparagus > Asparagus officinalis. The sequence goes on from NC_033796.1 coordinate 94,686,071, forward strand.
TTTCTTTTAAACCGGATAAATGCATCATTAGTATGGATGGAAAAATTGTTTTTATTGCAAATCGCAAGTCTAATGTTTACATTTTTGAGATGAATGAGTTAGTGAATCAAGATGTGAAGTGTCTTGCGGCAATTGATGAAAATCCTTGGATTTGGCACAAGAGACTTGGACATGCAAATATGGAGTTAATATCAAAATTGTCTAAGAAGAATCTTGTGAAAGGGCTACCTAGCTTGCACTTCATAAAAGATACAATTTGTGAGGATTGTGCCAAAGGTAAACAAACAAAGTCTTCTTTCAAATCCATCCATGAGGTATCGACTTCTAAACCCTTGCAATTACTTCATCTTGATTTATTTGGTCCTATGCGTGTTACCTCTCTTGGAGGCAAACACTATGTTTTTGTGATTATTGATGATTTTTCTCGTTTTACATGGACAATATTTCTTGCTAAGAAAAATGATTGTTTTGAAGAATTTGCTAATCATGTTAAAAGAATTGAAAATGAAAAGGATTTGAAAGTTGTTAAAATAAGAAGTGATCATGGTGGTGAATTTCAAAATGAATTTTTCTATGATTTTTGTGCTCATCATGGTATAACTCATATGTTTTCCGCTCCTAGAACACCACAACAAAATGGTGTTGTTGAACGGAAAAATCGTACCATACAAGAGATGGCACGCACTATGTTAAACTCATTTGATTTACCAAAATATTTTTGGGCGGAAGCCGTCAATACGGCTTGCCCTGTTTTAAATCGTGTTTTGATTAGACCAAAGCTTAAGAAAACTCCTTATGAACTTTATTATGGAAAAACTCCTTTCATTGGTTATTTTCGTGTCTTTGGTTGCAAATGCTTTATTTTAAATACAAAAGATCACCATGATAAATTTGATTCCAAAATTGATGTTGGTATTTTCTTGGGTTATGCACCTCGAAGTAAGGCTTATAGGGTCTTCAATAAACGAAGCCTCGTTGTTGAAGAGTCTATAAACGTTACTTTTGATGAGACTAATGTTGGCTCTCAAGTTGTGTTGCCTAGGAAAGATGATGATGATGATATTGAGGGAGGATTGGACTTGTTGCAAATCAATGACACTCCCTCTATAGAAGTTCAAAAGGATGTGGATAGCACAAACGCTCAAGATCAAGTTGAACCACCTAAAGCTTGGAAATTCACATCAAATCATCCAAAGGAACAAATCATTGGGAGCCCTTCAAAAGGAGTTATAACTCGCTCAAAAGCCTTGAGTGAATGTGGTAATGTTGCATTTCTATCTCAACTAGAACCTAAAAAGGTTAATGATGCTTTAAATGATGAGTTTTGGGTTTTGGCTATGCATGAAGAATTAAACAATTTTCAAAGAAATGAAGTTTGGAAGTTAGTTCCTAGACCTAACAATGCTAGTGTTATTGGTACAAAATGGGTTTTTAGAAACAAACTTGATGAACATGGCATTGTAACTAGAAATAAAGCACGTTTGGTTGCCCAAGGATACAATCAAGAGGAGGGCATAGACTATGATGAAACCTTTGCACCGGTTGCAAGGTTGGAATCTATTAGGATGTTTTTGGCATTTGCTAGTTTTAAAAATTTCAAACTATTTCAAATGGATGTCAAAAGTGCTTTCTTAAATGGTTTTATAGAAGAGGAAGTGTATGTTGAGCAACCCCCCGGTTTTATAGATCATGCTTTTCCTAATCATGTTTACCGGGTACAAAAAGCTTTATATGGGTTGAAACAAGCTCCTAGGGCTTGGTATGCTCGCCTCTCTAGTTTTCTTATTGAAAATGGTTTTTCAAAAGGAACAATTGATAACACACTTTTTGTGAGAAAAAGGAAAAATGATTTCATTTTGGTTCAAATATATGTGGATGACATTATTTTTGGTGCTACTAATGAATCCTTGTGCAAGGAATTTTCTAAAGTTATGCAGGATCACTTTGAGATGAGTATGATGGGAGAGCTTACATTCTTTCTCGGGCTCCAAGTCAAGCAAACTAAGGATGGGATCTTCATTTCACAAAGCAAGTATGCGAAGGAATTGGTGAAGAAATTTAAGTTGGAGAATTCTAAGCATGCGCCTACTCCCATGAGTACTAGTGTTAAGCTTGATGCGGATGAGAGTGGTGAAGATGTGGACCAAAAACTATACCGAGGTATGATAGGTAGTCTTCTTTATCTCACCGCTAGTAGACCCGACATCATGTTTAGTGTATGTGCTTGTGCACGTTTTCAAGCCTCTCCTAAAGCATCTCATTTAATTGCGGTTAAAAGGATCATTAAGTATGTTAATGGAACTTTTAACCTTGGTTTGTTTTATCCAAAAAGCACCACTTTTGATTTATATGGTTTTTGTGATGCCGACTTTGCCGGATGTAAGGTAGATCGCAAGAGTACTAGTGGAACATGCCAATTCTTAGGAAATTCCCTTGTTTCTTGGGCTTCCAAGAAACAAAATTGTGTTGCATTGTCCACTACGGAAGCGGAATACATTGCCGCCGGCCTATGTTGTGCTCAAGTTTTATGGATGAAACAAAGTTTAGTTGACTATGATTTGAATTTTCAAAATATTAAAATCTTTTGTGATAACACAAGTGCCATAAATATTTCCAAAAATTCGGTTTTGCATTCTAGAACTAAGCATATTGACGTGCGCCATCATTTCTTACGCGATCATGTAGAGAGACAAGATGTATCCCTAGTATTTGTTGACACCAAATCTCAACTAGCGGATATATTTACTAAGCCTCTTGGAGAGGATGATTTTTGTCGCATAAGAAATGGTTTGGGCTTATGCACTATGTGACCGTTCTACATTGCTTGCTTGACTAGTTGTATTTTGCATTTAGTATTTCTCTTTACCCCATTTTTGATGGTGACAAAGGGGGAGAGAAATCTCCTCATTTGTTGCATATATTTAGGGGGAGCTCATAGATAGGGGGAGCACCTATCTATAAGCTATTTTATTTTTGCTCTTATATAATGGTTGGTTGTCATCATCAAAAAGGGGGAGATTGTTAGCCCTTATGTTTTGATGATGTTCTTACAACCACCATTATCGGTACTAATGGCTTATTGAGTGTAAATGTAGTAAAATCATTTGTCAAGCTCGTTAGTGCCATTAACGGAGGATGGATGGAATATACGCTAAAACGAAGACATCTAAAGGAGGAGGAGGCCAAAAAGATGAAGCAACGTTATTTCAAGAACAACAAAGGCATATAAAAGCTTCATCCGATTCAAGCTATATCAAAGCTCAAGTATATTGCTCTTTATATGAGGATATTAGCTTTCTTTTATTTTTCTCTCTAGTGCTAGAATGTAGGCAAAGAGTTACTGAGTTTACTTGAAGCTATTGGGAATCACACACACGTTTTTAGACTTGTGTCTTTTAAGCGTTTTTCACAAAACACTATTTTTCACAAGTATGAGTACCTATCTGCAAAATTCTTTTTCCAAACAGTTTGTTTTTAGTATTAAAAACATTTTACAAAGTTTCAGAATTTTCAGAGGTCAAATGAATATCTTGCAAATATTTCAAGTTGGTCAAAAACCTGTTTTCTGGAAAATATCAGAAATCGGTCGACCGGCCCGGTCGACCGATCCTATGACCTTTCCTCAGTATCTTTCCAGATTGTCGTCGGTCGACCGATACGGTCGACCGAATTTTCAATCTTCAAATCGGTCGACCGTTCCGGTCGACCGAAGAGGCTCTGCTTGGTTTTCCAAATTTCTTTAGCTGTCAGCGGTCGACCGAATTTTTCGGTCGGTCGACCGACGGTATTTTCGGTCGACCGATTATTTCTTCGGTCAACCGATTTGGTCAGCCGCGATTTTTTTAAACGGTCGTTTCTCGCCTCGACTCCTGTGCTTTCACTTATTAGTGATTGGCACAGTCTGAGGTCAAAACCTGCAAAGTAGATTATCTTCCTAAATAGGAAGATTGGGTTTTTGTTTTTATTGTTTCAAACTCTTTTATAAAAACCCCCAAGCCTGCTTCTTCTTCTCCAAGCCTAACGTTTGAAAGAGAACCAGAGAGCTCTGTTTCTTCCTGAGAAAATTTTCAAATCAAATTTGTTCTTCTGAGTTCTTGTGTGTGCTTCACTTCCCAGCTTCAGTACTCTTCTCTTTGCTATAGGGGCTTGTGTAAAGAGAGTGTCTTGCATTTATCTTCTGCTGCTGTGAGTGAGATCTTGTGTAGATCGACTGTGAGGGAGTGTGATCTGTGAGATCAACTGTGCAGTGAGAGAGAGATCTTGTGGGATCATTGTGTAGACGAAGTTCCGGCTTCCAAACCGGATGTGTTAGTGGATTTCTCCTCGAGAGTGGGGAGCGGGGACGTAGGTCAGCGGGCCGAACCTCGTTAACACATCGCGCGTCAAGGATAACAATTCCTATCTTTATCTCTTTCTTTATTATTGCACTTCTGTTACTGTGGTTTGTTTGTACTGTTTTTTAATTGCATATTAGAGCCTCTTGACCCTAATCACCCCCCCTCTAGGGTCCTTCACCTACCATGTGAGTCTCAACTATTTTGCAAAGACAGTCAGCTTGTGAGTATTTGATGAATCTGAATTGGTGGTAGCGACCTCATGGGGCAACCAGTTTGCGGAGTCATTCCTATCATACATTAATGAGGTGATGATGTGAGATCGGGGTATCGAATTGAGCTAGACGTGAGTGGTCTCAGAGTATCAGGATGTCTTTCAGGACATACCAGGTTTACATCCAGTGAGAGAAGTCAAGTTTTGCATCGAGTTGCAGCCAGGTACAATACTGATTTCCTGAGAACCTTATCGTATGGCGCCGGCTGAGATGAGGGAGCTCTTGATCCCATTAGATGAGTTGTTATCTCAGGGTTTCATTCGCCAAAGTCATTCTCCGTGGGGAGCGCCGGTCCTTTTCATGAAGAAGAAGGACGGTATCATACAATTATGTATAGATTATTATGAGTTGAACAAGGTCACCATCCAGAATAGGTATCCACTATCGAGGATCGACGACTTATTTGACCAGCTATAGGGAGCGCAGTATTTCGTGAAGATTGATCTTCATTCCAGTTATCATCAGTTGCGAGTTCGGGAGATGGATATTTCTAAGACCGTCTTTCTGACTCGATATGGATCCTTCGAGTTTTTTGTCATGCTATTTGGGCTGACCAATGCACCCGCTGTATTTATGGATTTGATGAATCGGGTTTTTCATCCATACTTGGACCAGTTTGTGATCGTATTTATCGATAACATTCTTATTTATTCGAGATCGTAGGTAGAGCATGAGCAGCAATTGCGGTTGGCATTACAGACTTTACGGGAGCACCAACTATACGCTAAATTTAGCAAGTGTGAATTTTGGTTATCTAAGGTCATATTTTTGGGCCATGTTATCAGCCGGGAGGGCATTGCAGTAGATCCAGCTAAGGTGGAGGTCGTTCTTGATTAGGAGCCGTCGAAGACCGTTACAGAGATTCACAGCTTCTTAGGTCTGGCAGACTATTACAGGAAGTTTATTCAGGACTTCTCGAAGATTATGACGCTACTTACATGCCTTACGAAGAAGGGTATACAGTTTGTTTGGGGCACGGAGTGCCAGGAGGCCTTTGCGACTTTGAAGGCTAAGTTGACTACATTACCGATGTTGATCATTCCGAGTAGTAATAAGACTCTTATTGTCTACATGGATGCATCGTTACCAAGTCTCGGAGGTGTTTTAATGTAGACCCAGAGAGTAGTGGCTTATATTTCAAGGCAATTGAGGACTCATTAGAAAAATTATCCCACACATGATTTGGAGTTAGCAGCAGTGGTTTTTGCATTGAAGACATGAAGACATTATTTGTATGAAGGGCAATTCGAGCTGTTCATAGACCACCAGAATCTGAAGTACCTTTTCTCCCAGAAGGAACTCAACCAGAGGCAACGACGATGGGTCCAGTTTATTGAGGATTATGAGTTTGTGCTTTAGTATTATTCGGGAAAGGCGAACGTGGTAGCGGATGCATTGAGTAGGAAGCGTCGTCACAGACTTACAGCTTTGAGATGCTGATTGTATAGTGATCTTTACACCCTCAGCCATTTTGATTTAGGCTAAAGATTAGCGGGAGCAGCGTTTCCTTAGGAGCTTTATCCGTGCAACCATCTTGGAGCGATAGAGTGGTTAGAGCTCAGCTAGAGGATTCTTGGATTCAAATCCGAAAGGGGGAGATTTCCAAATAGTCCAAGGCTGATTGGACTATTGAAGCAGATGGAGGTCTTAGAATGAAGAGCCGGCTAGTCATGCCGAACAATCCACAGCTGAAGAAGGATTTATTTGATGAGGCGCATCGTATCAGATATACAGTGCATCTAGGCACAACAAAAATGTACAAGGACCTGAAGAGGCATTTTTGGTGGAGAGACATGTGTAGAGAGATTTTGGAGTATGTAGCTAAGTGCTTTACCTTCTAGTAAGTAAAGGCAGAACATCAGAGACCTGCAGCAACCCTACAACCTTTACCTATTCTGGAGTGGAAATGAGCATATATTTCTATGGACTTCATTGTAGGATTGCCGAGATCGAAGAAGGGAAATGATTCTACTTAGGTGATAGTTGATCGGTTGACAAAGTCACCATATTTCTTACCCATGAAGACGACTTATACGGCGGAGACTTATGCGAGGATTTTCATCAAGGAGATAGTTCATTTGCATGGAGTCCCAGAGACGATTGTATCAGATCGAGGCTTAGTCTTCACATCATATTTTTGGAGGAGTTTCTAAAATTCGTTTGGCAGCCAGTTATCATACAGTAGCATTTTCCACCTACAAACAGATGGTCAGACAAAGAGAGTGAACCAGGTGTTGGATGATATACTGTGAGCATGCGTTATAGATTTACAGGGTAGCTGGGAGAATCACATTCCATTGATTGAATTTGCTTATAATAACATATACCAAGCTACTATTGGCATGGCACCGTATAAGACACTGTACGAGTGGCCTTCTAGATCGCCTATTTGTTGGGTAGAGCTAGAGGACAGCTTTTTGCTTGGGCCAGAGCTCGTAATACAGACCATGGAGAAAGTAGCATTGATTAGAGAGTGTATTCTTGCCGCTCAGAGTCGGCAAAAGAGCTACACAGATCAGAGATGATGACCTTTGGAGTTTTAGATTATAGATTTCATCATGTTGAAGGTATCAGCGATGAAGGGTGTTCAGTAATTCGGTAGACGGGGAAAGCTTGCCCCGAGATATGTGGGTCCATTCAAAATTGTTGAGCATGTTGGAGCTGTTTTATATAGATTAGATCTTCCAGCATCGATGTCGAGTGTACACGATGTATTCCATGTTTCGATGCTCAAGAAGCATTTGCATGACGAGGAGTAGCAGAGGGTGATTGATGCACCCGAGATTGAGATTCGGGCAGATTTGACTACCGTTGAGATCCTGGTTTGTATTCTTGCTAGAGAGGATAAAAAGCTTAGAAACAAGGTGATTCATTTAGTAAAAATTCAATGGAACTAAAAAGGGGCTGAGGAAGCTTCTTGGGAGCGCGAGGAAGATATGCATCGCGACTACTCACACCTGTTCGAGCAGGTGACATGTTGATGTTAAGTATGCTTTATTCATTTATGATTATGTTATATGTTCAACCACATTTATATTTAACGCTAGAATAGGGTACTAACACTTAGCTCTTAATCATTCAGAATATATGGTATATACATGTGGGGTTTCTTGTTTGGATTTTTCGTCCGACGTACTAGTTCCGTCTAATTAGGGGTTAAGTGGTAGTATACACATTTTAGATTGTTAAGTTTAAATATTTGCTTATGGTTCATATCTGGGGATTAATGGTATGAGATGTGTATGGGAGGATTATCTTGTCTAGATTACCCCCTCTTAGTGCTTTTCTAGTATTATTAATCTTTAAGATACGATTACGGAATTTTGAGGACGAAATTCTTTTTAGGGGGTGAATGTAAAACCCTACAAATTTGAGATAATATGTGGTTAATTATGATAAATAAATTATTAACATGATAAATATTATTAAATGGTGTATGAGTAAGATAGCAAGTGAATTGAGATCAAACAAGTTCATATATGTGAAAGAATCAAGTTCAAAACATGTACAAAGCCAAAAACAGGCACATCTGAAAATACTCTGTCCGGTCGACTGCCGCACAAGGCTCGGTCGACCGACGTCAGATTTTTCAGAAACCCAGTTGCGGTTGGATTTCGGGTCTTTTGAGACCCAGCTACACACATATGTATAAATACTACTTTTTCACGAATTTTTCACATCTTTTAGTATATCCCATGAACCCAAGCAACCACCATCTCTCTCATAAGCCCTAGATCCAAGTTTTGTGAATTCAGGAGCTTTGAGAAATAATTTTCAACGTGAAGGCGAGATTGTTATCTTGTGGCTAAGGGATCTCAGTTGGGTGTGCACTATCAGCCTTTCAACAAATTTTTCAGGCGAGTTTCATCTCTGCTAACCCTACACCTATGTTTTAAATTGTGATAATGACATTTGATTTGGTTTTATTGAGCCTAAAACCTATTTTCATGCATAAAAATAGTTCTTTTGTAATATGTGAGATAAAGATCTAAACTTTTTGTGTTTAAAGGATTTCAAGTGAATTTTCTGATGTAGATCAAGATCTGAAAGTAATTAAAAATGAGATTTAAATGAGTTTTGATGGTTTTCACGACGTTTTGATGCTTTTGTACATGTTTAGGGTTTGTACAAGTCAATTAATGTAATAATTATTGTTTCATGTGCTAGATGTTCTTCAGTAATGATAATTAAGTATTTAAAATGTATTTTACATATTTTACAACAAGTTAAACAAGTTAGAATCACGAACATGATACATGAACACAGCCTGCAAAACCAGGTTCCAGACTTCTGGCTGGTCGACCGACAATGCATGCTGCGGTCGATCGACCCATATGGTATTATGCTGTGGCAATTTTTTGTGCAAATTGGTATTTAATCGAGGGATTTTCTGCGATCAACCCATATTTGTATTATGTTGTTGTCATTGCTTTTATACACTTGAGATTGTTTGTGAACATGAGATAGTAGATCTGACATATCAGAGATATCATGCACAAACACTTAAGATATCCATGGTACTTAGTTGAGTTTATATGCATAGTCGGGATGCGTAATACATGATCGAGTTAATTGTGTTTGGAATAACACTATAATAAACTAAGTCCGTCAGTGGTGAAGTGCTATAGTGAATTGACATTTTCGCCCGGCAATAAGACCGCGAGTGTACCGACACTTAGAGTTGGACGTTTTCCCGTAATGAGACGCGGCTGTACATACTCAAAGATGATTAAGGTTTTCGAATTGGGCTGATATGCTTACTTTATTGTACATCATATGAATGCATCATTTCAGAATAGGGTGATTTACCTATCTCTGGCACGACGATTGAGTAAGGATGTTGTTTCCACATGATATCGTGAGTACTTACAAGAGTATGCATTATTAGCATATGTGTGTGTGTGTGTGTGTGTGTGTGTGTGTGTGCGTACACAGTTATAGTGTTGATCTCATGTTAGATTACCCTAGAGTAGGGTATATTTATGGATGCTTGGCATGATCTATGGAGATGTTTATGTTGGGTGATATTTTCCTTATGACTATACCAACTACCTGAGGGTAGTCCAAGATTATGATATTGGTTCATCATGGTTGAGGTTTGGAGTTGTAGTATTTCTGGTATGTATTGTTTTTCATTTATAGGATTGGAATTGGTATTTAGCGATTCACAATTTAAGACATGGTATATACATGAGGGTTTCCTTGTTTGGATAATTTCACTCGGCGTACTAATTCTCGAGTTATGGGTTTCTAAATATCAATTTCCACTTAGTGTAGTATCGATGATTTTATATATGTATGTACTAATAGTATTTTCTTATATACTCCAACCCATTCCCCCTGGAGGGCGGTGGAGATGATCTCGCTAGCACTTTGACGCTAGTTGTTTCCCCTCTTTTCACGCGGTGAGTCAGGTGCTCGGAGAGTCGCAGGTTGATGGAGTTGCATCTTAGCTTTTATCTATTTTATTATATTTGTAGTTATTTTCAGAGCTCCACAGTAGCTGTTTATTTTTTCAGACATTAGAGTTTGTATTTTTATTTTGTAGAGGTTGAGCGCCTTAGTGGGATTTCATTTGACTCTTAGGTTGAGACATATTAAATTGATTCGGTTTCAGAGATATTTTATTCTATTTTTAGTTGGGTCTTGATGATGGTTATTTATACACTTCTTCTGTGATTATTATGTTCATTGTACTACTCTATTATTCTTTGCATGTTTTGTACATTCACATGTTTGTTGATTTCACTAGAGAGATAGTAACTGTGATGGTGAAACATATTGTTGCACGGTGTTGGTGCATGACAGGTTTGATATTTTTGGATTCACCTTGGACTGCAACCTTATGTGAACCTAGGGGCGTCACATAAACGCTCATCCTAATTTACAACATCCAAGTTTTAGCATGGGTGAAACCTCATCTTCTAATCAACAATGTCAAAGCAACAAGAAGAATTCTACTATTGTTGAGGTTGATGAAAGTACATCCCCCAACCCAAAGAGGAAAAAAGCGTTTGCTCATAAAAATAAAAATAAAACCACATGCACGGGGAGGGCTAACCAATTATGGGAGAGAAAACATGATGATGTGCTAATTTCTTTTCTTGCAAACTGTGCTAACCAAAGGATGAAGGCCGATAAAAAGTTTAAGAAGACTGCTTATCATTCGGCCGCTACTGAGATCAACAAACAGTTTGGCTTAGGATTTACTGGAGAAAATATGGAGAACCGTATAAAAACTTGACGCAATAGATATTTGACATGTAAAAATACTATAACTTGAGCAGTGCAGGTTGGGATAATGTGAATAAATAAATCACTATGGATAAAGATTGCTTTGATAGATGGCTTGAGGTAGCAAACATTTAACATATTTTGTATTGAATATTAAGTGTTATTTTTTTTAAAGAAAATTAGAGTTAACATATATCCTTAACCTTTCAGGACAAAAGTATTCCTGGTTCAAGCTTAGGGAATACATCAACAAGCCTATGAAACATTTTGAAAATCTTGCAATTATCATCTGAAATGATCAAGCAAGAGGAGACTATGCAGCGGATGTGATTGATAAATTTGATGGTAGTTCACATTTTAATGTTGACGAGGATGATGATGATATTACAATGTCGAAGGACACCCGTAGCTATGTATCTTTAGATGATGATGACATTCCACTACAGAAGGACACCCCTATGGCCTCAAAACCTATTTCAGCTTCTAGTGAGAAGCAATCGAGTCATGATTTGTCAAGGATGCGTAAGGGAAAGGGACAGAAGACTAGTGAGGACACTATCCTTATGCATGAGATAATAAGTGAGGTCAAACAATTCACATAATCTATGAGAGAGGTTAATATGCATTGGATAGAGAAGTTGACCAGAGTTATATTTGCACACGAAGTGAATTTTAGCTTGAAAGTTCTTGATATGTTTTATCAAGAATTGCATGAAAATGAATCACAAAGTAGGCTATTTATGAGGCAACCATCTGTCATTCAAAAGAAGGTGTTGACGGAGTTCATGCAGAGGCAACAGTGAATTCGGTGGAATGATGATTTTGAGAAACTTTTGTAAATCTACGTATGAAACTATCTTTATAATTAACATAAGAACTTGTAATGGCTATTTGGTTTTTAGTCTTTAATTTTCCTAGTTTATGATACACGTATAATTAAATGATTGGTTATATTTTGCATATGATTTGGACTTTTATTGTTGACATATTTCATATGCAATATAGATTGTGTACACATCATCCAATCCAGGCCCGATAGTGATGAGGTCCTCTATGATCATTCTCGACACCATTCTCAAAAAATATCATTTTCGGAGATAACCGATTCGTTAAATACAAGTAAACTATTATCTCCATTACTATTTTATTTACATCTAATAATATATTAAATAGCTATGCAAAGAGGACCTGAGTTAGTCATGGTTGATCATAGTTTAGGTCATTCTCGATGGACACTTGATGATGAGCGTATGATCGCAACGGTAGCACGAGCTGATTTTCTTACATGCTCCAATCTAAGATGGATGAAATTAGATTAGTCGCTTATTACTACTTTGATAGATAGATGGAGGCCAGAGACAAACACATTCCACCTGCACCTTAGAGAATCGACCATTACTCTTCAAGATGTATCAATCATACTAGGTCTTTGTATTGATGGTCCGTATGTTAGAGGCACAAATAATCGTGCATGGCGAAAAGTATGTGACAATTTGTTAGGAGAATCTCCACCCTTGTTGACCGAAGGGTATATCAGACTGAAATGGTTGAAGGAGAATTTCTCCGACCTGCTGCCAGCTGATGCAACTTAGGAGGTGATTGAGCGCCATACACGTGCTTATATTTTGCACATGATTGGGATGATTCTTTTTTTCGATTCCAATAAAAATAATATATATTTAAGTTATGTGAATTGTTTGTTTTAAAATTTTATATAATTACATTGGAGACTTGACCTTGTCTTTGACTATTTTTTAAACATGCCTAGGTGGTTATCAATCATTGAGGACCTGGAAATTTGTGACACTATCATGGGTAGTGCTATTTTAGCATACATGTATCGAGAAATGTCAAAGGTAGGTTTGATTCAAAATAAAGAGCTGAAGGGGTGTCTTACTTTGTTGCAAGTTTGGGCGTGAGAGATACTTGTTCTAAGACTGAGATTATGTGAGGCTCGAGTTTTAGATGGACATAAACTGCTCGGGTGTAGGTAAACACATCTAAATCTAGTCAATGCATTAATATTTTTCAACTAAGAATTATTTGAATCTTGAATAAGTTTGAAATTTATACAGATGGAACATCCAAAAATATTATGAACAGACCCCAGCAATACAGTTGAACTTTTACAGAAACGAGCTTGATCGAATGAAGATTTTCTAGGTTTTTGAATTTAACTTCAAGAAATTCAATCTTAGATGGAACTAACACAAATCTAATCTATGAAATACTAACACATGTAATGTTATCTAGTTTTCCTAGGAGCCATATGATACACTTCCGCAACTACCACTAATCTGCACGAAAGACTAAGGAATATGGAGAGCAAGAGTTTCACTAATATGCTTTGAAATAGTATAGATGCATGTATCAGATTGTGTGCTCAGGCAAATTAGAATGCCGCAACATGTTCCAAAAGAAGTTCAAAAATAGAGAGAAAGATCACGAAAGGAGGTCATCATATAGACTAGGCAAATAGTCATGTGCGGTATATAGAGAAATGGAATGATCGCCATTTTTGTGTTGTACAACTGTTTGATCCACCTCTTTAGGAATCAGCTTACATTACATGGTATTGGAAGATTACTGAAATATGGATTATAAATGAGACTGATCATCCACTCGATGATGATCAACAATGTGCCCTACAAAAGAGATACGTGCCCAGGGGGTCAGATCAGAGAGAATTTGTAAGTTATTTGGATGGTAAGCTCATCACTTGTTTTGTATTGATAAAATTGCTTAAGTGTAGATAAATTCTTTTGATGATATTGAGGCCATTACAAACGAGGGTCTGGCACAATCAGGAAGAGGTCTATCACGACCACTATTCAAAAAAATATTATGGAGAATTCATAGAGCTATGAATCGAACTCATGAGGATCTTCATGATGGTCGAGAGGTGATGGTTCAACCAAGTCAATAGAGATGACAAGGATCTTGTGGGAACGATGATGATGCTGGTCATTCACAACATGTTAGTGGTACATCTCAAACACACCCAACCAGACAACAAACTCGTGCAAAGTCAACTTCCTATAGGATGACAATGAACTTCTCGGGTGACTGGAGCGAGACAAAGGAGATTGAGATGATTTCTAGGTTATGTATTCTCTCCTACTTGTCATTGAGCCATAGAAACAAATCTTGTGGATTGATTACAATTTAGAGCTATATTTGTTGTTTCACAGATCTTAGAAGAGATTATGTAGGTCCACCTACTAAAATATCTTTCTTGACTTAGTTATTAGAGTTCATGATGAGGGGATGACATTAGAACACTTGACTCCTATGATTGTGATGATATGTAGTTTTTTGATACTATAACTTTTTGATTTTGGTTATTTTGTTTTGCTCACGTATTTGTATGCCCTTTCTGCTGATTTGTGTGTTTGTGATGATATGGAATGCATTGAGAACTCATTTATCTAATAGGATGAGAATTGTGTTACTAGATGTTGTGTTATTGAATCTAAGGTTGACAACTCGATCAGTAGTAGCAGCAGCAGCACTCAGAATGATAATCTCTCTTTTTCTTTTTCGATTGTGGTTCTTTTGGAGTTAGACTTGAGTTTAGTTTGTTGTATCTTTAAATTTTAATTTGTTTTTTGATGTGAAATTGGATATGCTTGGATTTATGAGGAGCAATTTTGGGGGAAAAGGCGTCAAACTTTAGTTGCACTGTAGAGAAAGGCACTAACATTGCAGTTGTTCGGTGTTATAAATTTGTAAGCATTGTTATGATATTTGGACTTTGATAATTGAGCTCTTAGATTTTATACAGCAAATATTGCTGGTTATTAGATGATGATATTGTTGCGTTGAGTTTCCAGGAAATCCATGCGACTACTACTCCTATGGATTATATTTCTGCATTTTTCACGGGACTAGTGGTCCCGTTTACTGTGTGTGCTCATTTTTGTGCACACCTAGAAAGTCAACAGGCTACTAGTCCTGTGGATTTCGTTTTCTGTAAAATCTATTGGACTTGCAGTCTCGTGAACTCTCAATTTTTAAAATAATCTTCATAAAAACCCCTCAACTTCACAAATATTGATATTAGTCGGTCATTATCAAATTATTTGCACTTATTTCTTCAAATCCTTTCAAAAAAATTTAAAAAATTACTACATCAAACTTAATATTAGTCTATCAAATCTTTAGAGATTTTGATTTACCCTCCTAAATGTCCATAATTAGTTGAAAGTAGTCACTAAAATCTCTAAATATATCACAATTTACCTCTTAAATTTAAAAGTAGACCCCCAAATCTTTAAACAATTTCAACTTCCTCTCTTAAATATTCATATTTTGAATTTAGTCTCTCAAATGGGTTTATAAAAACTTAAATTGGTCTCTCGAATAATTAAAGATTTGGACTTACTCCCTTAAATCGTTCATAATTACTCCCTTATATTTAAAAGTGGTCACATTTCAGAATTTTTGACCCTCAAATGGTGGATATTCTCACCCCACTTATGTTTGACAAAGATTTTGTCCTATTTGAGCGGTAAGCATACTGTGACCACAACCATGATTTCTTCTATTTTTTAGTTTGAACCAAACACTATAAAATGAGGAAATTAAGTCACACATCAACTATCTTATTTTTTTTAATTTGAACCAAACTAAAAAAGTGATGGAAAGAAATTATTCTCCATGTTTCTTTACAAAACAAACACAAGAAATAATTTTCCAAGAAAGTGAGGAAAGCATCAAAAAGTGAAGGAAATGGGGTTTTGAAAAGTGAAGGAAAGTAACCAAACAGCCCCTTAATGGAATTGATAGCCTACTGCTCAACATTTTGGTAAAGCGTTAAGGAAGGCGGCCAAAAGGGTTAAGGAAGGAGGATGAACGAGAATGATTAACGTTTTTAGTCCATTTGATAACTCGAAGGTTTAAATTATTAATCCATTTAATAAGTTTTCTTTTAGCCTTATTCATTTTAATCTTTCTAGAGAAGTTAGCTTAACCATTCTACATTTGTTATGTTTGGCAAATTATGGAGAATTAATTCATTTTAAATTTTGCATGGAGTTTTTGTATTTGTTTTTGACAGGTTAAGAAAAGGTTAAATCTCTTTATTCTCACTCAAGACGTTACCAAACGGCACCTTTTAGTTTACTATTTTAGCGTTTGTTGCGTAACCATGATGAATAATATCTTAATTTACTAGTTTACCCAAATAATACAAAAAGAATGCAGTTATGTATAAACATCCATCAAAATTGATGCTTGCAACGTTATAAGAGTATATACACGTATTCTTTCCGTTAACAAAGGAGGTGATATTGATGACCAAATCTGAATATCACTGGTAAAAATTGAAGTATTCGAGATAGAAATTTCCGTCTAGAATAGACTAATTTTCATCTAAAATGATCAACCCAGATGGAATTCCGTCTAGGATAGTGGTCTAGTCAGTTTCCGTCTAGGATGAATCATCCTAGATGGAATTCCGTCTAGAATAGTCATCCTAGATGGAAATACAATCCATACGGATAAAATAACCGTCCAGGATGTTTCGGGCATCCTAGACAGAAATTCCATCTAGGATACTTACTAGACGGAATTGCCGTCTAAGTTATTTTGGCATCCTAGACGAAAATTCCATCTAGAATGAGTATCCTAGACGAAATTTTCGTCTAAGATGTTTTGGCATCCTAGATGGAAATTCCGTCTAGGATACGCATCCTAGATAAAATTTCCGTCTAGGATTTTTTTATTTTAATTTTTTAAAATATATTAAAATCTATTCCATATACCAATTAGGTTTTTGCTTTCAAATTCAATCACATTCATATGTATCACATAAATTATTTAAGAAAACATAACATGAACACAAAAATATTCATTCAAAGATAAGAATAATTGCATAAAAAATAGAAAAAATATTATTAAAATAAACAATTACAACATTGAAGTAATTATTCACTCTAAAAATATTTTTCCCTCTTAACAGTACAACTAATCCACTCCCAATTCAGAGATTCTCTTCACAAGCATCTCCCCCCAATAGCCTGCATTCCTAAAGAGTGATTGCTTTATCTCTTTAGAACCCATCAATGCCCTCTGCTCCAAATCCCCGATGAGGTCAGGCGTGAGGCCCCTCGGCCGTAGGCCGGAGAAGAGGAGGAGCACCCCGGAGTAGTCGCAGAGGGAGAGGGAGAGGTGGATCAGGTTGGTAGAGAGGACAAGGTTCCCTCGGAGCGAGGGCAGTGGAGGGCGGATGTACGGTTGACGGTCATCGAGGAGGCAGGAGGGAGGGGAGAGTGAATCTCTGCAGGAGGAGGCCGCATGGCGCAGGGGAGGTTGGTCGGGCGTCGGGGGAGCGGAGGCGAGTTCCGCGTGGCAGACATCGAAGCAGGGGGTAGGTGGGCGGGTTATGCGAGGCGACGGAGATGCACTTCCAGTCGTGATGGTAGGAGAGGGAGGGCTCACCATGGCCGCAGCGGGACAGCTAGACCATCGGCCCCATCCTAGCCCCACCGCCGCCACCGCTCTCGGAGGCCTTAGGTAGCGCGGCGACATGACGGAACGGATGTCATAGTGGGTGGGTTGAGCGCGAGCGAGAGGCATGGAGGCGGAGGTCGACGCCGTGTGGTGAAGGTCGACGAAATTTTGAGATTTATTTGGAGGCGGACAATGTGTGGACATGATTTATTTGGAATGTGTCAGGGTTGGGAAAATTTGGGAGCCCACCCACGAGAAAACTAGGGTTGTGTTTTCAAAATTATCCTTAACAGACTTCCGTCTGGGATACAATTCTAGACGGAATTCCGTCTAGAATAGTAGTGCCTATAAATAATTTAAAAATTAATTATAATAATCCGTCTAGAATAATATTCTAGACGAAAATTCTATTTAGGATAAACATATTCTAGACGGAACATCCTAGACTGATACATTTCGCCTAGAATGCTTGCGTTCTAGACGAAAAAAATTCTGTCTAGGATAATCCATCTAGAATACGTAGTTTTCTACTAGTGTATAAGTATCCATTATTTTTTCAACTAAAAGGAAATATTGATGCACAAACCTGAATATGGTTATGTGACGCCCCTGGTTTCAACAAGGCTGCAGTCCAAGATGAAACCAAGAATGTCAAACTTGTCATGCACTATACCGTATATTAATATGTTTCATCATCATAATTACTATCTATCTAGTGGAATCAACAACAGATGTAGGTACAAAACAGGAAAGAGAGAATATACAAAAGAAATACTAAACAACAGATATTCTAAAGAAAAATCATCACCACTGATATGAATGGATAAATCTCTGAGAAAAAAATATATGAACTGATACAACTGTCTCACAATAGGAATTCAAATGAAATGACATTAAGGCACATCGCATTTACAAAACTAAAATGATTACTCAAATGTTCATAAAGACATCCACTGTGGAGTTATAACATAACTACTAATAATATAGATAAATAACTACTAGAGCAGCTCTATCAACCTACGGCTCTTCGTGCACCTAGCTCGTTATCTGAAAGGGGGGAAACAACGAGCGTCAAATCGCTATAGCGCGTCAAATCGCTATAGCGAGTAACATCTCAACCAACCATAGGGAGAAGGGCTAGAAGGACAAGAAAATAGCTACTAATATATATAAATAAACAATCATCTACTCTGAAATAAAAGGAGGTTTGATATTTAGAAATTTACAACACGAGCATGGTACGTCGAGCGAAATAATCCAAATAAGGAAACCCTCATGTATATACCATATGTCTCAAATTATAAATCCCTAAATACCAAATCCAAAAGCTACAATGTGGAGCAATAATGAAAGACAGCTCCTCTAAATACCAAATATAAACTACAATGTGGAAATATAACTTCATCTCCAACCATACTTTCAAAGACCTGTCATATATCAATACGTAAATCTGCAATAGCTTAAAGTCCAACACGAGGACTGTAGTAGATTATAGTCCAACACAAGGACTTCAATAGCTTATAGTCAAACACAAGGACTTCAATAATTTATAGTCCAACACGAGAACTTCAGTAGCTTATAGTCCAACACGAGAACTTTAATAGATTATAGTCCAACACGAGGACTTCAGTAGCTTATAGTCCAACACGAGGACTGCAACATGTAAATAATATTAAAACCACCATATTTACTATTCACTCTAATATCCCTGTGAATAAATCTAAGACTCATGCCTGTAGTCAACTCATGTACACAAATCTCAGTGTATATCAATCCCATACAACCTAGGTATCTCGCCAGCCACACAAACACATGTAACAACATGCACATGCACAAAAGTGCCCAGCGATCGACTGCCGCCCACCACAATCGACCGCGCAGAGAGCAGAACACTTCTGATCCCCTGCACGCTCGATGGTCGATCACAGAAAACAAAAACTTCTTGTTTCTGTTACGTGCCCGGCGGTCGACCGCCACGGTCGACCGCGCAGGTACAGAAAACCTTCTGCAGGTTTTTCTGCTCTGAGGGTTTTGATTCAAAAACTTTTATATGAAAATATTAAACACTAAAAATCCTACATAGATAATATTGTTCAGCATTTAATATTTCTAAAGCATATGAAATAAAATCTAATCACTATAGATAAAACGAAAACATTCTTGGATACGTGTAAACATGTCGAAACATATAAAAACCAAGAATTTTCATTTAAAACTCTTGTTAGGAATAAATTTTAGATCTAGATCTTCATTTAGAAAATTCGTGGGTGGATTTTTATAAACAAAAACTTGATCTTTACATCATATACTATAGAGATTCAACTTTATACACAAAATAGCATTTAAGGCTCAAATAAACCATGTAAAAACTCAAATAAAATCATTTAAAAAGTGGGTGTAGAGTTGGGCGAGATAAAATTCACTTGAGGGGTATTGATGAACTCCCAAAAATGTGTGAGAATGATCACTCGATGCCAAACGTCGCAAATCCTGCCTTCTCCTTGCTTTTCGCCTCATGAAACTCCCCCGATAACACAAGTTTAGGGCTAGGGTTTGAGAGAGGAGGAGAGGGGCTGCTAGGGTTTGGAACACAGGAGAAAAAATGTGTTTTTCATGTATAAACATGTGTATATATGACAAAAAACACGAAAAACTATAGCCCAAAACCCGAAACCCGAAACTGAAAAACCCAGTCTGACTAGAAACATACTCTTCGGTATTTTGACTGTAACATTTGCATCCGATCTCGGAATAAGGTGATTAAAGATTTGTTAGAAATCTGCTAAAGATAAATACAACTTTGGTATTTTACACTTTCTCAGATTCTAACTGTATCGGTGCGTAAAATATAGAAATTCATAACTGGTCATTATTCTCAGATTTCTCTTTTGGTCTTTGTGCATGTTTTGCACATTTGCACTTATAATTTATCATTATTTATCATAAAATATTTAAATTTTTGGGGTTTTACATTCTTCCCCCCTTAAAAGAATTTTATCCTCAAAATTCCATAACGTATCTTAAGAGTTATTAATATGAGAAAAGTACTAAGAGGGGATAATCAAGACAAGGAAACCCTCTTGTACATATCTCATACTATTAATCCCTAGATATGAATCATTAGCAATATCTATGCTAAATAATCTAAAATGTGGATACTGCCACTTAACCCCTAACTAAACGGAACTAGTACGTCGGGCGAAAAATCCAAACAAGGAACCCCCATGTATATAC
The DNA here is from genome assembly GCF_001876935.1 of Asparagus officinalis. NCBI lineage: Eukaryota > Viridiplantae > Streptophyta > Magnoliopsida > Asparagales > Asparagaceae > Asparagus > Asparagus officinalis. The sequence continues at coordinate 94,706,601 of NC_033796.1, forward strand.
CATGTGTTCTAAATGATTATGAGTTAAGTGATAATACCTCCATTCTAGTGTTAAATATAAATATGACTATCCAAATCGTTATAAACCATGAGAAAATTATAATCAAATCAATTTACATGTTCAAAAAGGTGTGGGTAGTTGCATATCCTCTTCGTACTCCCAAGAAGCCTCCTTAGCTCTTTTCCGAAACACTTAAACTTTGACTAATGAAATCACATTATTTCTAAGTCTCTCATTTTCTCATAACAAGAATACGAACATGAATCTCAATCGTAGTCAAATCATCATGGAGCTAAATCTCCGACGCGTCTAATACTCGTTATTGTTCCTCAACAAGTAAATACTTCTTAAGCATCGAAACATGAAAAATATAGTGTATACTCGACAATAATGTAGGAAGATCTATTCTATATGAAACTGCTCTAACACGCTGGAAAATCCTGAATTGTCCAACATATCTCAGGGTAAGTTTTCCCCTCTACTAAATCGTTGAATTCCCTAACATGTAAATCTATAACACATGCCCGCAACATGTCCTTCAACATTTGGTTTACTCTCTCTGCCTGCCCATCTGCCTGCGAGTGAAATACACTGCTATAAGATAATTTGCTACCGAAAGAAATTTTGGAAACTCCTCTAGAGATGTGAAGTAAAAACCGAGTCTCGATCTGATACAATCGTTTCTGGAACTCCTCACAATCTTACAGTCTCTTGGAATGAATATTTTCGCATAAGTCTCCTCTATGTAAGTCATCCCCACTACTATAAAATGTGCTGACTTCGTCAACTGATCAACTATCACCAAAACTGAATCGTTTCCTCTTCTTCTATCTTGGCAATCCTTTAATGAAGTTCATAGAAATAACTGCCCACTTCTACTCCGGAATAGGTAAATGTAGTAGGGTCCATGTTCTCCTCTAATGTTTTGTCTTCACTTGCTAGCAGGTCGAGTTCTTAGTTACATACTATGTAATTTCCCTAAGCATGTTCTACCAAAAATGTCCCTTCAAGTCCTTGTACATTTTTTTGTGTTTGGATGCATTGTATATCTGGTGCAATGGGCCTAAAAAAAATTAGACTATCACCTGAAGTCCCACATCGGCCCTAACGGTCCAAATCGGCCTTGGGTTCTTCAGAAATCTATTCCTTCCGAGATTGAATTCAAGTTTCCTCCGACTGAGCTCTAGCCACTCTATTACTCTAAGACGACTACAATGGCATAACTCCCAAAAAAAATGTGCTTGTCCCGCCAATCTTTGGCCTAAATTCAAACTGGTTAAGAGTATGAAGATCTTGACAAAACAGGCACCTCAAAGTCGCCAATCTTTGGCCTAAATTCAAACTGGTTAAGAGTATGAAGATCTTGACAAAACAGGCACCTCAAAGTCGCACTCCAGTATCGACGCTTCCTGCTCGAAACATCCGCTACGAGACGTTCGTCCTTCTTGGATGGTACTGAATTGCGAACTCATGATCCTTGATAAACTCAATCCATCGTCGCTGTCTCAGGCTGAGTTCCTTCTGAGAGAAAAGGTACTTCAGACTCTGGTGGTCTGTGAATAACTTAAACTATACTCCATACGAGTAGTGTATCCACGCCTTTAGCGTGAATATCACCGCTGCTAACTCTAAATCATGTGTGGGGTAGTGCTACTCATGCACTCTCAACTAATGATATGGCCAAGGAATCTGACCTCAGAAATCTAAAATTCATATTTGCTGAACTTAGCATATAACTGATGCTCTCGCAAGGCCTACTAGGTTAAACGTAGATGCTGCTCGTGCTCTCCTCCGATCTCGAATAGATAAGAATATCATCAATAAACACAATCATGAATTAGTCCAAGTATGGATGAAAAATAGCAGGGTTCATCAAATCCATGAATACCGCGGCGCATTAGTCAGCCCAAATAACATAACCAGAAACTCGAAAGACCTATATCGAGTCGGAAATATGGTTTTAGGAATATCCATCTCCCAAAATCATAAAACAACCAAAATGAAGATAAATCTTTGAGAAATACTGCGCTCCCCGTAGCTGATTGAACAAGTCATAAATCCTATCTAATATGGATAATAAACTTATTCAACTCATGAAAATCTTTACAAAATCATAAGATATCGTCCTTCTTTACGAAAAGGATCGGTGCTCCCCACGAAGAAAGGCTCCGGCAAATAAAACTCTAAAATAATAACTCATTTTTCTAAATCTGTAGCTCCCTCATCTCAATAGGTGCCGTACGATAGGATGCTCGGGATATCGGTACTGTGCTCTGCTGCAACTCGATGCAGGACTCAACCTCTCTCACCTGAGGTAACCTAGGTATGTCCTGAAAGACATCCTGATAAACTAAGATAACTCTAGTCTCATACAAATAAGCACTCCGATCCCTCAGCATCACTTCCTCGACATATGCCAGAAATGACTCCAAATTCTGATTACCCTATGAGGTTGCTACTATCTATACAAACCCAACAAATGCTTACTAGCTGACTATTTTAGTAAAACAGTCGATATTAACATGGTATGATGATAGCCAATCTATACCAAAAACAACGTCGAAATCCGACATCCGCAACATGATCAGATCTATGAGAAACTCGGACTCATCTAGACTGATGACACATCTCCTACAGATACTTCTCTTATAGGGATACCTCTCCTAGAGGAGCAGAGACTGATAACAGAACACCTAAAGAACGTGCTACAAGCTGAAGCCTATCCACGAAGGCATGAAAGATAAAAGAAAACAAAATTCCTGAGTAAAACAAGGTCTGAGTTTGAAAAAAAATCACGAAGAAAGCTCTGCTCGCACCATGATCACGTGGTATAGCTATATAGACTCTACCGGTGATGAAAAAATATATGGAACCATCTGTCCCTCAGGAAATATCTTGGATAATGTAAATATGGTCTACCGGCCCCTCAATCCTTGGAATAAGAACTAATACTTCTATTCTCTGTTGCTGGCTGTAATAGTAGCTCTGAGACTGTTGACCCTAACATCTGTCATGCTGGTCTTCTATCGGTGTATTGCGACAATCCTCCGATCTATGCTCTATCTTGTTATAAACATTATATGTATCCGAATTCCTACGCTGCTACAACGTTCTTGAATCATTTTGTGCTCTCTTCTTATACTGTCCTTATGCTGGTGGTAATTGCTGCTGGGGTCTTCTAGATCTTGCAATAGCCCCTTTGCCCTTGGTATCGTTACCATACTGGTTTTGATTTCTTCACTAACTTCAGGCATATCCATCTGCTTCAATTGAACTAGCTCTAACTGCTTGTTGAAGGAGTAGACAAAATTCTCCCAAATAAGTGATATTCGTTGCTCCTGCAAAAATATGAAGTCTTTACTATCCTTTGTTGTCATTCCCTGATGATGTCCTCTATGATAAAAACGTTTAACCTCTGGTTTGGTACTGAATCGATGTTAAGAAATCTTCACACATTCTTTTTATTTATACACTACACATGAATCTAGTGTGCCCTGAAACTATAATACTCTTCGTGTCTGACTCCTTTCTTATCTTACATAACCAAGCCTCCTGCTCTACGGCTCTATCAATAGCTGATTGTGATAGTGGTGTACTCATTAGTATTACCTCTTCGATAGGCACAACTGGTACAACGAGTGGTGGATCTCTAGAAAGTGATACTAGTGGTAGAAATGGATAGTCTCTCGCTTCCCGAGTGTTCCAAAATCTTACTGCAAACAGTATTATGAAGTCGATCAAATACTGTGAAGCTTGTTGCGGCTCGACTCTGCTTACCCAGCTCTCCAGGTATAAGTTTTACCTCGACTATATCCTCGTCCCGATATTTGTAATATCAAGAGGAGAGCTTAAATGACACAGTAAAGGAGATCACAAATATATACGCATATATGACATAACGTATCATAATAAGTATTCAGGAAATTTCTTTTTAATCAAAGTAAGGTAGTCATAATTTTTTTTTTTATAATTTTCAAACATACGTATATAACGTCCTCACTCACTCTAGAAATTCTTAGCGGACTCTATACATGAATCCTAAGAAACTCTATTCTAGCTCCACGACTCGACTCAGGATGATTCTAAGGATACTAGAACTAGAGCTCTAATATCAACTGTGACGCCCCTGGTTTTAACAAGGCTACAGTCCAAGGTAAAACTAAGAATGTCAAACCTATCATGCACTACATCGTACATTAACACGTTTCACCATCACAATTACTATCTATCTAGTAGAATCAACAATAGGTGTCGGTACAAAATAGGCAAGAGAGAATATACAAAAGAAATACTAAACAATAGATATTCTAAAGAAAAATCATCACCACTGATATGAATGGATAAATCTCTGAGAAGAAAACATCTGAACTGATACAACTGTCTAACAATAGGAATTCAAATGAAATAACATTAAGTTACATCGCCTTTATAAAACTAAAATGATTACTCAAATATTCATAAACATATCCACTGTGGAGTTTTGACATAACTACAAATAATATAGATAAATAACTACTAGAGCAGCTCCATCAACCTACGGCTCTCCGTGTACCTGCTCGTTACCTGAAAGGGGGGAAACAACGAGCGTCAAAGCGCTATAGCGATTAACATCTCAATAAACCCCAGGGAGAATGGCTAGAAGGATAAGAAAATAGCTACTAATATATATAGATAAACAATCATCTACTCTGAAATAAAAGGAGGTTTGATATTTAGAAATTTACAACACGAGCATGGTACGTGAGAGAAACAAGGAAACCCTCATGTATATACCATATGTCTAAAATTGTAAATCCCTAAATACCAAATCCAAAAGCTATAGTGTGGAGCAATAATGAAAGACAGCTCCTCTAAATACCAAATCTAAACTACAATGTAGAAATATAACTTCATCTCCAACCATACTTTCAAAGACCTATCATAAGTCAATACGTAAATCTGCAATAGCTTAAAGTCCAACACGAGAACTGTAGTAGATTATAGTCCAACATGAGGACTTCAATAGCTTATAGTCTAACACGAGGACTTCAATAGTTTATAGTCCAATACGAGGACTTCAGTAGCTTATAGTCCAACACGAGGACTTCAATAGATTATAGTCCAACACGAGGACTTCAGTAGCTTATAGTCTAACACGAGTACTGCAACATGTAAATTATGTTAAAACCACCATATTTACTGTTCACTCTAATATCCCTGTGAATAAATCTAAGACTCATGCCCGTAGTCAACTCATGTACACAAATCTCAGTGTATATCATTCCCATGCAACCTAGGTATCTCGCCAGCCACACAAACACATGTAACAACATGCACATGCACAAAAGTGCCCAGTGGTCGACCGCCGCCCACCACGGTCGATCGCGCAGAGAGCAGAACACTTCTGCCCACCTGCACGCTCGACGGTCGATCGCAGGAAACAGAAACTTCCTATTTTTGTTATGCGCCTGGCGGTCGACTGTCACGGTCGACCGCGCAGGTACAGAAAACCTTCTGTAGGTTTTTCTGCTCTGAGGGTTTTGATTCAAAAACTTTTATATGAAAATATTGAACACTAAAAATCCTACGTAGATAATATTCCTCAGTATTTAACATTTCTAAAGCATATGAAATAAAATCTAATCACTATAGATAAAACGAAAACATTCTTGGATACGTGTAAACATGTCGAGACATATAAAAACAAAGATTTTTTTACATTTAAAACTCTTATTAGGAATAAATTTTAGATCTAGATCTTCATTTAGAAAATTCGTGGGTGGATTTTTATAAACCAAAACTTGATCTTTACATCATATACTATAGAGATTCAACTTTATACATAAAATAGCATTTAAGGCTCAAATAAACCATGAAAAACTCAAATAAAATCATTTAAAAAGTGGGTGCAGAGTTGGGCGAGATGAAACTCGCCTGAGGGGTACTGATAAACTCCTAAAAACGTGTGAGAATGATCCCTCAATGCCAAATGCCGCAAATCCTGTCTTCTCCTCGCTTTTCGCCTCATGAAACTCCCCTGAGAACACAAGTTTGTTAGCCCTTATGTTTTGATGATGATTTGTAACCACCATTATCGGTACTAATTGCTTGTTGAGTGATATTATAGTTAATATGAATATCAAGCTCATTAGTACCATTTATGGAGGATTGGATGGAATATGAGCTACAACGTCAATATCTAAAGGAGGTGGAGGCAAAGTGATGAAGCAATGTTTATCAAGAATACTTAATGCAATGAGAAGCTTCATCAACTCTAAAGCAATATCAAGACTCAAGAAATGTATTTTTATGTGAGAGATATTTGCTATTTTATTTTCTCTCTAGTACTTAAATGTAGGCAAGTAATTGTAGATTTCATTTGAAGCAATTTGGGATATCACACACACACACACTTATACATTTTCAAAACTCATATTTTGGTACTTGTGTTAAAATGATGTCTTTCAAAAATACGAGGACATTTTTGCAAAATTTCTTTTCAAACAAGTTTGTCAAAATGTTTATAAACTATTCTCAAAGTTTTATATTTTTCTGAATTGTCAAAATGTTTATAAACTATTCTCAAAGTTTTATATTTTTCTGAATTTATTTGATAATTTTTAACAAGGTTCAAAGTTGATATTTTCAAAGTTTTATATTTTTCTGAATTTATTTGATAATTTTTAACAAGGTTCAAAGTTGATATTTTCTGTGTGTATGTTTATGAGTCGACTCATGAACAGTATTGAGTCGACTCACAAACTGCTGCATAGTTTTCAATTGTTTCTGATAAGTCGACTCACAAATCATGAGTTGACCCATCAGGTTGAGTCGACTCATGCATGTCATAAGTCGACTCATAAACTGTGCTGGAAAATGTGTTTTGTTTCTACTGAGTCGACCCATGACTTCATGAGTCGACTCATACATGATGAGTCGACTCATGAATTTTATGAGTCTACCCATAAGTTTATTTTTAGCCTGTAACGGCTACTTATGAGTCAACTCATAACACTGTAATGGCTATTTTTGTACAGTTTCAGAAATCCTATTTTTTGGGGGGGATTTTGTCTGATTATTTGGGGCTTTGGCTGTTGTTTTCTTTCCTCATAAATACCCAACACCCCAACTACTTCAGACTTAAGCCTTAATTGCAAAACTCTTATTTTCAAGTTTATTGTTTTCAAAGAGCTTCAACTTTCATCCTATCATTCACTGTTTCGTTTTCACATCCCAAGCTTCAAGTGCAATCTCTCTTCTTTCCATAGGACTACTGTAAAGAGAGACTTTTTCCTACGATTGATACTGTTATGAGTGTGATCTCGTGGAGATCAATTGTGTGGTTGTGAGATCTCGTGGAGATCGTTGTGTAGAAGAAGTTCTGGCTTCCAAACCGGGTTGTGTAGTGGATTCTCCTCGAGAGTGGGGAGCGGGGACGTAGGTCAGCGGATCGAACCTCGTGAACACATCACACGTCACTTGGATAATGATTTTTAACCTTATCTCTTTTATTCTTATTTTTCATTTTGTGGTGTATTGCTTGTCATAATTTTTATTGCACTATTGCCTTTAGACCCTAATCACCTCCCCCCTTAGGATCCAACAAAGTTTAGGGCTAGGGTTTGAGAGAGGATGAGAGGGGCTGCTAGGGTTTGGAACACAAGAGAAAAGAGGTGTTTTTCGTGTATAAACATGTGTATATATGACAGCAAACCCGAAGAACTACAGCCCAAAACCCGAAACCTGAAACTGAAAAACACAATCTAACAAGAAACATACTCTTCGATATTTTGGCTGTAACTTTTGTATCCGACCTCGGAATGAGGTGATTAAAGATTTGTTAGAAATCTGCTGAAGAGACCTACAACTTTGGTTTTTTACACTTTCTCAGATTCTAACTGTATCAGTGCATAAAATATAGAAACTCATAACTGGTCATTATTCTCAGATTTCTCTTTTGGTCTTTGTGCATGTTTTGCATATTTGCACTTATATATATTCACAAATATATATTAAATTGATCTCAAATCAATTCTTATCATATTCAAACATCAAAATATATTATTCTTCATCATATAATATATTTATCATTATTTATCATAAAATATTTAAATTTTTGGGGTTTTACAGGTTATCAATTATTTTTTCAACTACATTATAATAGTATAAATAGAATAATATATTAATAAATACTATTAAGAATTATACAATAATTCGTTGAGCAATAAAATAAATAGAATAACTTTTGAATCACATAAATAGTGTAATTATTTTAATAATGTAACAAAAATTACAAATTATACTATTTATTAAGCATTATATTATTAAATAAATTAAATAAATAATTTAATATTATTTTAGAGTACTTTCTCAAAGATTATTATATAATACTGAATAATCTATACTTGGTAATGATTGCAAACTAACCTTTTTACAAAAAATATTTAATATTAATAATATTACTATTAATTGTTAATGATAGAATAATAAAAATTTATAAAATATTTATAGTACTTAAAAAAAATTAAATTAGATAAATATTTTATAGTTTAATGTTGAACTAAGAATTATAATATTAAATAAGGTAAATTATAGTAAGCCGCCATGAACTTTCAACATTTTGTAGTAAATATACCATATGAACTTTCGAAATCACACTAAACTCTTAATAACTTTTGTAGGAAGTCACCAATATCTTTTAGATAAATTTCACCTAACGCCAAAAACTTTGAAAATGCCTTTTTATGGCACTTTTTGGTTCTAATTTATAGGGGTTATCTGCAAAATTTAGAACATTATTGCTGAAAGTTCATAAGGGTTTAATGTAATTTACCCTATTAAATGATTATAATGAGAACTAACTATTGTGATATGTGCTAGGTATCAAGTGTAACTATATAGGGAACATCCGGAAAAAGCTAGCAAAATTAATACATCTTTGAGTTAAGTTAATAATTTTCAACTTGGAGAGGCATATTTAAGAAAACTTATAAATTTGACAGTTTTATTTAAAAACAATTTTAGATTTAGGGACTTATTTAAAAAGAGGTTGCCACTAGGTGATCATTATTAAAAAAAATTTAATTACAATAACTACACAATAATAACTGATTCATATATTTTTTAAGTAATCTTATTATACAATTTTATTTATTGACACATAGTTTTACTATTCAATAAAAATAAATAAAACTCAAACCATGTACATTCACGTGCAAAGAGAAATTAGAACCTTTGATGTCTGATTTCTTGCTTATTTTCTTCAAAAATTTATTGTGAGTTTTTTTTTTAAATTTTGTTCGTACGTACGTGTTGTCTGTGACCTAGTTTATTGTGAATTCATAGTTGTTTATATGTTTGCTCGATCACTTATTGAATTTATATTGAGAAGGATTGATTATGAATTTTTATCTCTTAATTCTCTTTTAATGTGAGTTGCTTTAGGTGTGAAAGATTTGTTCGGGCAGTCTTGAAATGTGGAGGTTATTGGAGGAGAACAGAAAACAAAGCTCAAAGTTGATGGAGCTACGTACATCGGATTAGGATCCTCTACTAAGGCATAGTGTCTCCTAATATCTCCTAATGCATCTCCACCTTTCATTTTGTGCATAAGCACAAAATACGAGGAGATACTATGTAATGAAAGGTGGAGATGCGTTAGGAGATATTAGGAGGCACTATGTCTTAGTAGAAGATCCCAATCTACGTACATCATGAAATGTTTTCGATATGCGTACAAATGTAGCGCTATGGACGGTGGGAAGTGTTCCAGCATTATCAGCATTGGTTCTTGGCTCCTCCCCCAAGTTTTACTAGCAAGTTCAAAGTGATGAGAAGGTAAGATAATTGCTATTGAAACTGTTGAATAACTGATTCAAATTTGTTATTAGGTTGTTATTTTGTTAGTGGAGTTGTTGCTAATTAGTTTAGATTTTTATGGGATTAAGTTGTTTTGTAAGCCTATATAAAGGCACTTTTAGTTGATGAATTATATAGCAAAAAAAATTATCTCCTCATCTACTCTCTAATTTCCAACATGGTATCAGAGCTCCAAGTTTCTTGGGTTTGTGAGGATTTTAAAAAAAATATAGAGTGATGTCCTCTTCAAAAACGAGGAGAGGGGGGATAAAAACCCTAGCCCTAAAATCAATGGCGGAGGCGATGATGAAGAGCAAGGCAGCGGCTTTAACCGTCGCCGAGAGATGCAAAAGCATTTTGGGTGCAAATTCCCAAGCTCACCTCAACACCATCAAAGTCGACTCCAAAGGCAGCAAGAGTGAGATTCACACTTCGAAGGTGCACTATATTTTCAAGAGGGGAAAGCCTTACCTCTGGGTTCATGAAGGAGACTTGCATAATACCAACATAATCATTGATGAGCGAGGTTCTCTTTCTGTCAGCAATGTCGTTCCAGGTCCACTTACAGGTTTGCTCAAATCTATAAGAAAGCTGCCAGCTTGTGCTGCTTTAGCGGGTGACGTTATACCTCTTAAAAAATAAATTTTATTCTAGGAATCATGGTGAGATGTGCGCCATGGAGAGATTGAGAGAAGTGCTCCTTTAAGAAATGTTGGTGATTATGTGCGTCAACAAGATTGAGATGAGAAGTGCATCACAAAGTGGAGAGAAGTGCTCTATGAAGATTCAAGAGGAATGACAAGAAATTTTGAATCAAGGGGGAATGTTGAATAACTGATTCAAATTTGTTATTAGGTTGTTATTTTGTTAGTGGAGTTGTTGCTAATTAGTTTAGATTTTTATGGGATTAAGTTGTTTTGTAAGCCTATATAAAGGCACTTTTAGTTGATGAATTATATAGCAAAAAAAAATTATCTCATCATCTACTCTAATTTCCAACAGAAACGCAGAAAAGAGAAGAAGAAACTCGAACTTTTTTATTGCGACGAAAGATCCTCCTCCAAGAATAATTGTCCGATTCAATTCTAATAATTTAGGGAGAGGGAGAATGAGATCCTTGTCGAGGCATAAGTTTCTAGAGGATGACTTCGCACAAATATCGACTATTTAAAGAGAAGAGAACAAAATTTGAGACACAAATTTTTTAGATAATGAAGATGATGAAGCAGAACTTGAGAGATACAGTGATGATGACGGAGACGATTCTGATGTTGGGTTAGATGAGGAGCATTTACTACCTATCACTATGTCTTTAGTTAAGAGAAGAGAGAGCCTTGAACATGCTGACAGGATTTATATTGAAAATGAAGAAGTTGTTGACAATGAAGTTCACTCCTCAAATGATAGCAAAGATATTTTAGAAGAAGAAGATGAAGCCGAGGTAGCGGCTGAGGGTAATAATATGTTTGACACAAAATTTGAAGACCCTATGTTGGTCCGTGTGGCCAAATTTGCTAACGCAGATTAGCTAAAATATTGTATTAAACAATATTGGATTTTATAAAGCTTTGGCATCTTCGTGGTATGATTCTATGTTATTATTGATGCAGAGGAAGTTCACAAAGTTGGTGATGATAGAGGGTGGAGTATATTGAGCAAGGTTAATTATTCTGAACGGGCTTCATCCAAAACTTTCAAAGTCGGATAAAATTGGTTAGTTCTTTTTTTTTTTCCTTGTGATATTTGGAGTTTATATTTGTCTTGATTAGTAAAGACTTACTTGTTATTGATTCTTGTCCTTATTTAAGTGTGTGTTTTCCTGAATAATTTCTTCTCATGTTAGTTGGTTAATATCTGAAATAAATATTGTGCATGGAGTTCTTTGCTCCCCATATATCTTTTTGTTTCTCTCAACATATCCATCATTCAGGAACATAATCCTAAAAAACTAATACCAAATATAGCATTTTTTATGGTTTCAAATTTGGATTATTTCCATAGCTTCTCAAATCACACTTGTCTATTATTTTATAGTACACTGAACAATTATAATTCGTTGCAAATACAAGTATTATTATAGTCAATAATGTCAAAAAGTACCAGTCTACTTCTTTGATCACAATCATCCACCGTAAATGGTTATGATCCATCCCAAATGTTACACTTACCACATTGTTCATTATTTGAACCCGTTAACATTTTTGACGCAAGACTAATTAGTAGTTTGCTAAATAATAGATGGTTGTGATTAAGAAAGTGTGCTCTTTATTGCTTATTGACAACAAAGAGGATCCAAATGCCAAATTATAATTGTATTTCTCCATGTAATCCTACTTTCCCTCATGCAGTATCTGTATACAGCAAGCAGTTCCACAATGCGCTGCAAGTAAACAGAGACGACTACCTCTCTTGCAGCACGAACCCCCCCATCGCAATCTACACAACCGGTAACGACACAATACCCGTCGAGAGATATGGCCGTTACTTCTTCATCTGCAGTGTCCCTGCCCACTGCGCTGCCGGTGAAAGCGTGGATATTTGGGTCCCGAAGCTCGCTTCTCCGACACAATACCCGTCAACAACACCCCCACAGTTACAAACTTATCAAAGCATCGACCCCCCAACATAAAGTCTCAATTGCACTACAAAGGACCAAGATAAATCCCAAATTTGAAGTTTGATAAACTCATCCAAATCACCTCCTCAGCAACAGGCCCAATCAAGTTCAACCCAGGAAGACTTGTGTCAAGACCGGTCCTGCAATTTGAACTGAATAGACAACATAAAGAGTTGAATAACCAACACCACACTAAATTTCAATCCAGCTGAACACACTTGATCATACTCCCATAACATGCAACAAACGTACACAATTTGGAAAACATTAAAATGACAGCAGTTATACATTTGATTAACCAATAACATCTTTTCAAAGAAATCCAAAAATTGTCTCTTGGAACCAGTTAAGCTTTGACAACAGAAGGCACCATTGACTTGGGCTGCCCCAATACCCTTTACATATTCACACTCTGTATATATTGATACAATTGATGATGGGGCGTGTATATATCTAGTGCACATGATTTCTTAGCCTAAGCAACTTAAAGAATTGCTGATTTTCATATGATGAATGATCTAAAAGATACAAGGTCCTACTGGATTAGAAGACTATCAAGAAGGGGCTCAGTATGTACATCTCGACCAACTGATCTTTTATTCAGCCGTTGATCCCTGCAACAAAATATAACAGCTTCTTTGCATTATGAACTTCAATATAAATTCATGTAGCAAGAGATTATATATGTTCTGCCATGCTACCAGTCTAACAGTAATAGTACACATTGAACATGATTGGTAACGCAACATCTTCATGTTCAGAATAGACATGTGACAAAGAAGTGGAGAGTAGAAACCGTAGAATGAAACATAAATAAAAAATATTCATAAAAGTAAAGGTCAGTGGAAATGATATTTCACTTCAAGTACCATATTTGGGAATGTCGTGGACAGTCATGATGATCTCTTTCCAATCAACCATCATTCACAGGGAATTAGGTTGAAGTGAAGCATATAGTTTTCATATCTATGTTGGCTTAAGCACGTCCACAAGAAGTTGCAACACATACATGCAAACTAGGTGTTTCCCGAAAAGTCAAAAACACGGATTAATATGCCCCACTTACCTAGCACCAATATTAATATTATATAAAGAGAACCAAGAGAATATAACAAGGACAAATTTTCAAAAGAGACCTTTTTGATTTTTTATTTGTAAAAAACAACTCATTTTCAAAATATTTGTAAAAACCGACCTGGTTTCAGCCTCAGCGCTGAAACCAGGTCGGTTTTTGAAAAAAAGTTTCCGAAACTTCACGGGAGTTGAACTCCCGTGAAGTTTAGCAGCTTTTAATTAAGCTGCTAAACTTCACGGGAGTTCAACTCCCGTGAAGTTTCACAGTTAAAAAAAAAAAATTGAACTGTGAAACTTCACGGGAGTTGAACTCCCGTAAAGTTTAGCAGCTTAATTAAAAGTTGCTAAACTTCACGGGAGTTCAACTCCCGTGAAGTTTCGGAAATTTTTTTTCAAAAACCGACCTGGTTTCAGCGCTGAGGCTGAAACCAGGTCGGTTTTTGCAAATATCCTAGAAACAGGTCGTTTTTTACAAATAAAAGCTGAAATGGGACGGTTTTGAAAATTTGTCCAATATAACAATATACTGCCAGTCTGCATGAACTGAACCTAGAATGCTTATCAATCTCTCTCATGGGAGACCCTTGTCCGAATAGTATAGGAAGATGTCATTGCAGTAGTAGGAAACCTAGAGAAGATTGTTTAGTCATACATTGGAAGATTTTCTAATTGTAGTTTGTTTACCAAAAACAAACCTTCACTATCCCTTTCTACGATTAAGCTACTTTCCCAACGTAAAATAGCATCAGGGAAAAATTCCTAAAGGTTTTGTAATTATAGTTTGTTTACCATAGACAAACCTTGACTATCCCTTTCTATGATTAAGTCACTATCCTCTTTCTTGAAAACATACATATTGTGATACATGTGCGCGTGTGTCGCGCGTGAATACTTGGATGCGTGTTTGTCGTGCACACGTCTGTGTTCCAGCTGCAACAAGATTGTTAGTCTCATGTTGAAGCTTATGTAAGTTCAATCTTTGCTTTACTATAAAAATATCTTGACTATCTGACTTTGTAATAGTTAAGACCAGTCTATTCAAACAAATCTTGAAAGCGCTATCATGCTAGTCTATTCAAACAAATCTAAAAAATGTCATCATGCTAGGAGCCTGGGATACAAGGGAATAACGCACAATGCGTATGCTCTCAAGCATCTTAGTTCTCCTGGATTTTTGGGACTACAATTTTCATATATAGCTCATCTACAGCAAGTGCATCCAATGAAGCTTCAAAGTATTGTGGAAGAGACAATGACAATATCCAAATTCTAATAGCCATCTAACTATTTCACCACGTAACTAACTAATACCTGTGTAAAATTATCTGACTTATCTTATAAATAACACAGTGGAGAGTCGGCCAATAACCATCAGATTCTAGAAAATAATTCAATCCATATACCATATATAATGAGTATTTACATGGATATATATAAGAGGAAGGTAACCATGTTGGGCTTTTGGATGTTCATTATGAGGTGAGAGGTGCCCTCAGGAACAAGTGGAAGAAACCCCAGTTTTACTGTCTGAGAACATAACCATAAGTACTTTCTAGTGACGGAAGTATCAGGTGGTCTATACTTCTCTATCGTTTATATGCTATGTTAATACTAACAGATGCTTTACAATATCTCAATGAGAATAGACATCCTCATCCTCATATGCCTTAATTTTCAGTACTCTAGCTATTAGACAAATTTCCTAACTATGGGTGACCTTTTCCTTCAAATCTGCATTTTTATAGATGCCTAAGCTTTGCATAGGTCCCAATTTTGTATCCAATTCCAAGAACAGGAATGAAGAAGCAAACTATATAAAATAGCAGGTCTACATAGAAGAAAGGTCAATCACAATATATAGACATATCCTCATAAATTAATCCACAAATGCTAGGATGCAGATATTTTTTATAGTGATTTTTCTTGTTAAAAAAATTCAAACATGCATGGGCAAACGTCAAATACCCTGAATAAGACCAGAATCCCATTAATAATAATGTTACAGATTCAAAATTTGAATGGCCAGTTTTCTTTGTGGACTATATGAATTTGTAGCTGTATATGCATATATACATTATAAATTTTATAATAATTTTATATTCTAGAGAAGATATAATATGGGTGAAGGATCAAGACCTTACAGTCGATTGGAGCTCAACAGTATCTATATTGTCATTCTCCTGCAATTCCAACAAGTAGAGTTATTAGTTAAGGAAATTACACTTCTTTTTGGATGATAAAAGGTTTCACTTAAGGAAGTATAATTAACATAACCAAACGATTTCCTCCAAATATCTATATCTTAGTCAAGTACCTCGAGCAACAAATCCTTTCTAGTAATCAGACCGATAACGTGAGATGCACGAGGGACTACAAATATATGCCTTAGACCCAATTGTCGAAAAAGATTGTACACCTGTCACATAAGTGTGATGAGACAAGTTACAAAATGGCTAAACTCTTCATAAAATAACTACCAGATTATGGAAAAGCATATTCACCTTTGACAAAGACATATCTTCTGGCACAATATACGGGCATGGGTTCAGAAAGGGAGAAAGATCTAAGTACATCTCCTTTTCATCATCAGTCAAATGAATTTGATCTATAGACTTTCCTTTGCTTGTGGCAGGTTTCACAAAATCGCTAAGATTGTGCCTTTTAGGAGAAGATAAATGTTAGTAACTTCTTCAAACAATGTTACAAGATGAAGACTTTAAATGAAAATCACACACCTGTTGGATGCACCACGAATATCACAAGGAAACGGGCTATCTTGAAAATCTACCTTAGACTGTAGAAGAACCAATAAGTGACTGCATCACCAAATAGCAATAGTCAGCATTCCATTGCAAGATTTAACAATAAAAGCCTCCATATGCCAGAGAATACATTTCAATTAGGCAAGTCAACATTTCAAATAATAATAATAATAATAATAATAAAGATAAATATTTGACACACCTACGAAGTATGAGACCTATCACTAGTGTTTCACCATTTCGTCCATGATCTATCACCTGACTTCCGCATCAAAGAGAAATTGCTTACTAACAAGAAAATATTTATCATGAAAAAAGATAGCACTGTCGTCGTCACTCACTGGAAAACCATTGTGTGTGTTGCTCTGCAGAACTGATAGTATGTCTGCAACTTTGACAATACGAGAGAAGAACACAACCTTCCATGACATTAAAGAAACTTCTCAATAAGTTAACAACTAATTTAATAGAAACAACCATAGAATCCATTCAAAGGTCATTTTAGAAATATACCCTCTGATTCTTGCAAGCCTCTTTTGCTGTCATATTGCGCATATATTGTTTAGGCCGAGACTCAAGCAAAGGAATGCCCCTCAACTGGGCTTGCTCTTCATACAGACCCTCATTGAAAAAGTCACCAACAGCCTGTGAAAGGCTAGTTGTATTTCCATTTCGAGTACCAATATTTCAAAATGACTGGAAATGAATACATACCTTAGATATAAGAAGAACAAGCATGATTAAGGGTAAAAGCTTCAAGTTATTTGTGATCTCAACCATAATGACACATAAAGAAACAGTCATTCGCATAGAACCTCCAAGAAATGAAGCAGCACCAAGAAGAGCATAACTGGATACAAAGACCATGTACAACCATGTGAGTTTTAGTAAATAGTGTCTATTTCCTATCACATACAAGAGAAGTATAGAGACCAATAATCCAGGCACAACGAATAGGCTAAAGAGTAAAGAAGAAAATGAAAAATAGAAAACAGCTAAAAAATTGGGAGCAGGCAACAATTGACTTGTCTCTAATCTACTAAAAACAGATAGTATGACACAGGGTCATGGTGAAGGTTCGTAATACGGTGACAATGGTCTGGTGTAAGGTGACCAGTATTCGAAGCTTACAAAATAGCTTTCTGGATCCTTTTTTAGCTTTGTCCATGTTTCACTATTCTCATATCAATCTATAAATCTTTAAAATCGTTAAAACACCATTCATAAGAACTCCTAAGGTATTTGCAGAGCAGGTTGGTGCGATTCAAGTTGATTCCCATCTCATTTAACACCAGCCAGTAAGACTCCTGCAAATTTTGACTGTAATCACATCTAAAACTGATAATAATATAAAAGAACCAAGGTTACGAAAGCACAATGCGGCCTGGGCACCAGAGACTAGGTAGCACCTAGGCAGTTATCCCTTTTTTTAAGTTACAACAATTAACATATAAAAGCCAATATTATAGAAAGCACTAGGCACTGCTAGGCACTGGACTGACACCTAGGCGGATTTCTTTCTTTGTTTAAGTGGTGATGGAGAAGGTTTTTTTTTTGAAAGTCGGCGGAGGTGGAAGCGCTCATAGTTATTTGAGGTCGGATGAGGTTGGAGGATGTGGAGGCTACAACAGAGGAAATATGATTAAGACCTAAGCGCAGTCTGCATAAGCAGTCCATGCTTCCCTAGGCACTCCCAAGACCTAGGCGGCCAGTCTAGGTGCTACCTAGGCCTACGCGGCGCCTAGGCGAGCTAAGTGCCAGCTTTTTAAAACATTAACTGGAAGAAGCATAATCATAAATTCATAATCTTAGGCCCTATTTGCACTTCTCTTTAACAGATAACAATTAAAGAACATACATCAGTCTTTGGCTTTGGACACAAATATTTTCCATAAATGGCTATATTAAGTGTCACTTCCTCCTTTGTGATACTAGAACAAGTGTAATCATAACCTTAGGCCCTGTTTGCACTTTCTTTGACTGACAGCAACAAAAAAGCATTTACCATGTCTTGGTTCTGGCCACGTAAATGTTTAACACAAATGGCTATAATACGTGCCAGTGCCAATTTCTACTATATATTGAATGCAAATCTCTCTCTCAATACGAACGTTTGGTATAGCATCTCTCTCTCTCTCTCTCTCTCTCTCTCTCTGACTGACAGCAACAAAAAAACATTTACCATGTCTTGGATCTGGCCACGTAAATGTTTAACACAAATGGCTATATTATGTGCCAGTGCCAATTTCTACTATATATTGAATGCCAATCTCTCTCCCAATACGAATGTTTGGTATAGCATCTCTCTCTCTCTCTCTTCAACTACAAGCCTACAGTCTCCAGTTTAGCATCTTCAACTACAAGCCTACAATCACCTTAAGCAGCTCTGACACCACACTTTATGCACAACATATCCAATCCATCTCAAATAATTTGTTTTCTTCATCTCACCAATANNCCCCCCCCCCCCCCTCTTTTCAAATAAATAAACTTGTTCCTTATTAATGAAACACAGTCAACATTCTTTCAGTACCCATAATGATATGTTTCTTGATTACACACATTTTGATCTGGAATGTCTTGTAGCTATCTCATAAAATTGTACATATAACTTGAAGCTTATTCTAGTATTGTTATTAAACAAGTAAAGAATTTCATTTGTTAAGAACATAAAATCACAGTGATCAAGAAATTTCTAATAAACTAACTGCAATGTAGGTGAACAAGAGTACTAGGCAGCGAAGAAGAGAATGCCATTCAAAGGGATAGCGCAGAAGAGGATGAGCACTCACGTTCCCTCTTCAACATTAAGTCTGCTGTAAAATTTAACCACAAACATTCCAACAAGTCGGCCATAAGTTGAACCGATCATTATTCCGGGAACAAACTGACCAGCAGGAACAGCAGTTCCAAATGTCACTACTGCCAAGGAATAGAACATAACCTGAAAATACCATGCAAAACAAAAGAAAGTCGTTGCATGATGTACACCACCTTTAGAACAAATTCTGAATATCATTTAGTGTATTAGAACATTACATCATTAAGAAGGAATCAAATGAACTGAAATTTTATAACCACATTGCCCACACCATCATATGAATGCACATTCCTTCACAAAAATTTATACTAGTCATGAAATGGAAGCCACATGATCACTCTAAGAAAGCTGATCCCTTGAACATGGAAATTAACTGGATATTCCTGTCAGAACTTAATTATTCGTGCATAATATAAGATTAACTATCCCGAAAGCCACAAAAACTCATTAAACAATCAAGTAATCAACACTAGCTTTACCTTATACATGACAACATTAGTCTACCAAAGAGCATGGACCTTCAGATGCAATTGGAAACTATATAACATATTGCAGTTAAATACCAGCTTGCATACTCCAGAACAGAATTAAGGCTTTTGTAAACCTAAATGACTGGAGGCAACTTTGTTGCTTCTCAATCTTTCTATTTTTGTTTCTTCTTACTTTCCTCTACTATTTTTCTTCTTTCACATTATTAAATGATCAATTCTATCCATCTGATATCTAACTTTCATCGCTTTATGAATGTGTTCTCCTTGAAACTCCTCCGATAATTCTGCAAGTTATATGCACATGAATTTTTTTCATAATCAGGAAAATCTGTATAGTTATTCCTTGGACAAATTATTTTACATTTTATTTGCTAATGCATTTTAAGTCTTTGATAATTTATAAAAACTTCTGCTCATAAACAATGACAAATAATTGAGTGGAGCACAATAACATGCATCTTCTTATTAAGGTTGTTTAACGGGAGCAACATGTTGAAGTGCCAATTCAACTTTCAAAATATGAGATTTGCCATAAACAGTTACAAGAGAACGCAAGATAAGTGGAAAATTATTGGGCCAAAAACCCTTCATCAAAATAATATATGCAAGTACCATAGAAGATCTGTGCAAGACAAATTATCAAGTGAAATAAAATAAATTATCAATTACAAGAGTTGTTATGATTCATACCAAAAATGTGAGAAGGCTCTTAGCACTATACTCATGAAATGTCTTTGCACTAAATAAATTGCGTATAGCATCATCCTGCACAAAATTATATCTAAGTTGTTAGAAGCTAAAAAGAAAATTGGCACGCAAAAATATGTAGGAAAGAAGGGCCCAGAAGTTTTCAAAGTCAAAGAACCTGAGTATTAAAGAAAATGGTTGCCAAATCATTGTATTCCTTGTCCTTCGCACAAAAGAACTACACATGGAATAAAAAAATAAGCAAGGTCTTAGAAACGGAACAAAATTAGTAATAAGACAAGAAACAAAGAAAGCATGCAAACACACACATGTAAAATGTGTGTATGAGAGAGACTTGAGCTACAATCTACTAAAGTGAATGGGAGATTTTTTTTTTTTCCACCTAACTTTTCATCCTTTGGTTTTGTGATACACATTAATAATGTATTCCAGATGCGATGCGTGCCTTGATGTGTATCACACATTAGTATCAATCTCAAAGTAAAACCAATGGATAAAAGGTTAGGTGGAAAAGAGCTCATATCCATCCAGCTTAGCGCATTGTTAACATCCAAACCCCCCGCCGCCCCGCCACAGCACACACACATATGATCGTACCAAAGACATAGTTTTGTGGCTTGATAGTGAAGATGTCTATTGTCATCATCGCACTCCAGTCCAAACCACATGTGAAGTGATCCTACAACACATTTGAATGATTTGTGTGTATATATATATAGAGAGAGAGAGATGAAGTTAAGTGCAACTTAAGTGATAGCAAGTTTTTGTCCCACGCAAAGTTTATCCACTATATATTATATACTATATATATGTATATAATATAAATAATATATATTAATATTATATATTATATATATATAACGTGAGAAAAATGGGTAACATGGTACCCTAAGTGATCCTTGTAATTGATGTGACACATCTTTCCCATACATCACACGCTTGAGATGGAGCGCTCACCACTCAAGGTGTGATGTATGGACAAGATGGTCCACATCACTACACAGGATCCTTGGCCAAGTATATCCCGATATCCTCTATATATATATAGTATATATATATATATATATATATAGTTTATAAATATATATATAATAATTATATATATATATATAATATATATATACTTATAAATTCTTATGCACTTACAGTGGACGGCCTCTACTTACTGTTCCTGTACTCATTGATGTTGCCATTAGGATCATCGAGAGAGATGAAAGAGAGTAACTTATATATGATATATACTATATCTATATATAGAGCATGAGAGAGAGAGGAGAGAGAAATGTGGTATGACTTGGTACAGCACAAATTTTGTGCTTGGTAGTGAGGTGCAGCATCCCCTCTCCCTCATCTGCAAATGGAGGGGAACCAGCATTCAACAATGATTGAGGAGTGCAAGGGGATATCCAGCACATGAATGAGAAAGGGATGTTGACACTTCACTAGCCTAAGCACAATTTTGTTATGGCTTGGTATCCGGCAAGCATACCATCTTCTCTCTCTTCCTCTCCTCTCTTCTCTCTCCTCTCTTTCTTCTCCTCTCTCTATATAGTATATTACTAATATATATATATATATTAATATATAATATATATATATATATAATATAGATATTATATATATATATTAGTGTGTGTGTGTGTATACGTGTGTGAATAGATATATGGGTTTGATGGTTGTGAGTTGGTCGCTCATTTAGCAAAATAAGCTACTAAGAAATAGTGGGGTGGGTCCACACCTTTTGATGTGAAGTTTCAAGTGAGCCTTATCACATGGTTATCTCTTAGTAGCTCATTTAGCAAAATGAGTTGCCACCTCATACACATTATTTACTATATATATATATATACCGTGTGCATACACACACACACACATACACGTATGTATGTAAGTGTGCATGACTTGTAGTTCAGAGACTGATTAATTTAACATTTTTTATTAGAAATCAGAATTGCGGAAACAAGCACATGATGATGATGATCTCACATTTACAAAATTTCCATCTATTCCTGGTGGGCGAGGGCATTCAATGCCAGGATTAGTTTCTGGATTGGGGCATGGACTACATTTCCTCAGGAGTGGTAATCCGAATGAAATAGCTGAAGTTATAAAAGACAGAAGGCATACTTCAAATATCTGCACAAATAATTAAACAAGTTCACATATAAAAGATTATTGCTTTTTCAAAGATAATAAGCTTCTAGAAGTATTTACGAAGTAAAGAAGGAAGCCTAAAAAAATTTTATTTCTACACTAAATTCCATAAAATTGTTACATACCTTCACTCTGTTTCCTTTCTTATGCAAATATTTCCGACGCCAGCTAGTTATATAAAGAGTAAGCTGGTTAAATAAGGCTCCTGGAAAAAGAAAAAGGCACACCAGTAGAAGTCACTGAACTAATCTATTGCAACCTTAAATAGGGTACAAGACTGTAAGAATTTGACAAAGCCAGTGAAATATGTACCAAGAAGACCGCCAATAACACCAATAATGGCCATCGGGAGTAATTCCTGAAAAGAGTAATCCTCTTGACCACTATGAGGTTATTGTAAGAAAAGTTAGAACACAAATGAAAAGAAGCAAATTATTAGAACTAACTAAAGATTTGAAATACTAACTCTGAGATGTCCCAGATTATGAAACCCCCAGAACCAAAATGTCCACATTTCCCACTCTTGCACCAGTTCATTGCAGACCGTACAACAACAGCCACAACAGCAGATGTAAAGAAAACTCTCCACATAAGCTGACTTCTCCACCTTGAGAAAGATAAAGTCAATAGAATAAGACATCCATTCTCACGAGTCTAACATAATGAAATAAGTAATTCAACTCAGACAGAAAATGAGATTCTGGAACCAAGAGAAAGACTCTACACAAACTATACAAACCAGACTGAAAAGAACCTTTATGCTACAGGAGCCAGATATGTCGTTTCATCAAATTCTATTCATATTTCCTTGGTACATGGAGATGCGCTTGGAGATTAACAGGCATCATTTGCAGAAGTTTGCTAAGAATCACAAGAGTGATTGTAGCCCTCGCAATTTAAAAAAAAAGGAAGAAAGTGCTAAATGAATTCTCCTTTTCCTACAACTTTCCTACTATCCAGAATATCTGGGATAATGATACACAGATTATTAAAAAATTCAAAAAAAGCTGCTGCTCAGATATGTATGCATAATTGTAGGATTAGGAGATTTATAAGCATGCACAACTCAAAAACGATTCATAACAAATAAATAAATAAATAAATAAATCATTTACAGACACTCAATAAGGTAAACCCCATCAACTAGTGGTTCATTAGAAAGAACTTTCATTTCTAGACACTCTTTAAGGTAAACTGCATCAGCTAAGTTTACCCCAACAATCATCGCCTCTAGCTTTAGGTTTTAGGATAGTCTTATCGTCACCTTAATCACTCCCTAATCAACCCCCTCTCTCTTAATCACTACTTAACTCGTCTCTTTTATCTCATACTTCTCTGTAGTCCTCTATCCCTAACCATGCCCACCTCTTCTCTACGCCCCATCTCCCATTCTTTCAAATTCACCTTTCGGCCTATCTTCATATGAATCTCTAACTCGTCCTTCTACCTAACCCTGCCTCATAAATTAGCCCAGCTCATCACCAGTAATTCAACAAACCCATCCTTTTTTTTTTTATGGAATCTCCATATATTCTACTGGCCATCTTGCAAGGGATTGATAAAAGAAAAAGTAGTTTATTGAGTGCCTCTTAAAAGATTATGTTTTTTAACCAAATTAAAAATGAGTTGAGAAATTGAATCAATATGTCCTGAGAATCAACTAAATAATAATGTGATCTGTATTCTTTAACAAATGAAGTTGTTCTTACTTTATTTTAAAATAGAGGGTGGATAAGATCATTTCCCATAGATCTCAACAAAGGTAGTTATGCCCTACTAGAAGTCTACACGCACTGGCTTACACATATTCCACGCACGTAGACACATACTAGTTAAATTGCACGTGCATGATGCACATGACGAAAAAGACCATTACAGTGTAGTTGTAAGAGATTTATTACAAAATACTTCATCCAAAAAAAGTAATATTCGTACTATTAAGAGACATTCTTAAATAAAGAAAACATTAGAGCTTTGTTGGAGCGAGATATATAGAACAACTTTGGCACAATATTATTCCATATAATTTATTTATTTATTTATTAATAAGTTTAAAGCAATGTCATGCATTTTTTATACCTTATTTATGTGGCAAGGAAAAAATTTACTTCTTTAATTTTGTACCTTTATTTCCACGTTTCTATATCTTCTAAATATCATTAATCTAAATGCCAAAAGACTCTTTCATGATTCTTTTCATAACTTCTCTTTAACCAACCTCGACCATTACAGCTACTTTTTAATTGGTTGTATTTCAGGATGTAATACTGCTAATACTGCTCTGAATCCATCACTTTTTGTTTTCACAATCTCCTATATTCAAGATCTTATTTGTAGTTTTGGATGTAAATATCAACTGTTTGTAGGTTTGGTTGCAAAGAATTTGTAGGTTTTAGTTTTATTGATTGTGAGAGAAAGGGATAATGAAGTGCATTTAATAAGGGAAGGATGTGGACAAATGTCCGTTTCTTCAAAATTTTATTAAAATATACCAATCACTGGAGAAAACGTATCTAAACCGAATAGTCGACCAATAGATCGTTTCAATTCGGTTTGGAGTAAAATTCTTTGTATCTAATTGAATTTCGCTTTTCAGAATCATTCTTTTGATTCAGTTTGTATCAACTTGTATTTTGGTTTTCAGATTCACCACCTAGAAATCAAAAACCAAGTAACATTTTTCTCAGTATAAAGATCTCAAACATAGTTGCATATGCCCTATCTACTCTATTAATGGGTTGAGACAAATTTACAGATGGATTTCAAGAGACCTCTCTAATATCTTTTTTCTCCATTAAAAAAAATCTCCTCTCCTTGCCACTCTGACCTGAATCAAAGTACCAAGCACCAATGTTATCCTGATCTCCTTTTCCCCTCACTACCTCAAACCATCCCCACTATACATAAAAATTCCTCTCCAATGTGATATTCTAGTGACCTTGCAAGGAGGGAGGAACTAGCTTAAAGTGAGGAGGCTGGTGAGCCGCTATAGACAGAAGTCTTCCCTCTCATTTTCCTCTTAGATTTGTTTCGCTCCAGTTGCTGCAGTGTGAAAAAGAATAGTTTAGGTGTACATGAGGTTCATTCTTCTGGTATTGTTGGTTACTTGGATCTGGGAATTGATCCAATTTGGTGTTAAGACAAAGAATGTCATAATCATTTCACTGTAGTCTATAACACTACTTGATTGAATTTTCTTATTGGAGTTGTTAATACAAAGAATGTTATAATCAGGTGTTTTACAACTTGGTATAAGTGGAATTTAAATTTGACAGATTATTATCTTTGGATTGTTCTTCTATGAAATTGTTAGTGCTTTTAAGATTTCATACTCTGGACCTGTTAGTGTAAGTTCTATTTTAAGCAATATTTTACCTTCGGGTGTCTTGTTTCCTCCTGATCTGGTCCAATCTACTGGGGCTTCAAAATATTTATTATGAATTATACATTTTGTTGGGTCGGCTAGAAATTTAGTGAACTGACCAAACAAATTTTGTTTTATTCAAACTCAGTTCTGAGCCTAGTTTGACTTAGTTAGATGATCAGTTTTGAAAAGGAAATTCTGTTCAATTCCATTTTGCGACGAACATATAAATCCAAGCCAAACTGACCGACTGTGTAGCCCTGACCAACATAGAATGGACTGAATACCTTGATATGAATGGAGAAACTAAAGAACAAAACAGTTTCAACAGAAGCACAGATAACGGAATAAAAATTTGAACTGACATATCATGATTTACAGATCAAAGTCGCCATGTGAAGGAAGAGAATACCCTACCCTATCTTCACCCGACACTACCGACTAAGTCATAAAAGATAAAATATGCACAAATTGATCCTCTTAATCAAAAAATGCAGGGTGGTTTTTCATGTAAATGTTGTGTATAAAGAAATTAATTACGCCTCCTTACCAGGATGTAACTTCTTCCAATGCAAAGAGTACACCTCCAACAGGAGCTCTAAAAGCAGCAGCAACACCAGCTGCACAGCCACATGTTACCTTTAAACGATGGAAGGAGTTAATAAAAATTGTAGCTTAGACGGAAGATTGAAAAAATGAATAACATAAATAAGCACGATGATAAACACAAAACCGGTGTATTCACGCGAGTATATAAAAATGAAAAAGTGATGTTCCCTCCTAAACAATCCATTAACTTGCATCATTGCCCATGTGCCATGTCAAATATCTACCTTCACATTCCCGCTCACTGTAATCTAGAAACCAATGGATTAGTTCTTACATAATAGCCAAAGCTATTTTCTTAATTCTTTTATCGTCACAAGTCCTAAATCTCACTTAACAACACCTCTTACTAGAATAACTCAAAAAATTTAACCTCTATACTTAGCATTTGTATTACATTAACCCTATTTCTTGTTGGAGGCATAATGGCATGCATTATTGGACTATTTTACCCTCCTATCTTCACTTTACTAATGATCATTAACCATAAATGTTATCAATACTAATCTAACTTAAATTAACCCACAATTCAAATTTTTTATCCTATACAATTTAGACCGCAGATATAACGTTTATATTGGTTCATTACCAATTCTTTCTCTTTCTAACTAGCAGCCTCCTCCAATCATGGATCATATTCTTAACCTAAACACATGCTAACCAGTCATCACATCATCCTCCAATTAATTAATGCCCAACCATAGAGAAATTTTGAACATTTTCTTTCCTATCTTCCTTGTCAAATATTACAACAACAAAAGGAGCAAAAAGAATATCAATAGTCGATCTGAATAGAACGATTTCTTAGTTAAGAGATGGAAAATGGAAAGAAAAAAGTGCAGGAAGATTAGACGGCTATTTAGATTGATTAAGGTTCAATAAAACACTTCTGATTTGAGGTGATAAAAGTTGTCATATGCCTTCAGAAGCCTAAAACTTAGGGAGGGTTATTGATCATTTTTAAGTTTAGGAAGTTTACGCGTCTCTAGTGAGAAGCTAATGGTGGTTTATTGAAATTTTCCCCATTGATAAATAAATACAAATATTAGTAGCTATAGGCCCATTAATTTCCAAATGCATTTTGTTTTTTGAAAAGGTTGTTCACACATTCTGTTGTAGAAACATAGGGTGTTGCTACAAGGACCCAAATAGGGGACCCAAGGCATGAGACAGGTGAGGTGTCACTATCCGGTTGCATGATGCACTGTTCATGAATAGTGTATCATACAACCGGATGGTGACACCTCACATGTCCCATGCCTTAGGTCCCCTATTTGGGTCCCTGAGGCATTAATGAGAAACATATGTTCTTTACATTATAATAATAGCACATGCATTAGAGGACTAAAAATAGTCATTGAATAATATGATCTAACCCATATCAAAGAACTAATAAAAAGTATAATCATGTTGAGGGATATGATCGACAGTTAAGGTCACTGACAAGTTGATCCAGATCTTTATTTTTCACTTTCTTGGTTTTGATGTAGGCTTGGGTTGATTGTTGTATCTATTAAATGATTTATCTAAATTATTGTAGAAATTAACATAATCTCACTTCTCACAACCCAAATGAACTTAGCTTAGATGGCATCATCTTACTTTTAGGAGGTGAGCTTGATCTCTCCATCTGCAGCAAGCAAGGGGATTCCCGAACTAATATGTAAGGATGCATCAACACAAACTAATTACAAAAACCAAAGTCTATGATGCATGAAGAAAACATGTCATGATTTCATGAAGGCTCATCATCATTAATATGTTCAACAAAAGTTCTTTCCCTCCATGGTCTCCCTTCATGAGAGCTCTGCCCATGTCCAGGTTTATTTGGTTAAATAAGGTCCACTAAGTAAAGTGGCGGTGACTATAACTTTAGTAAACTGCGTGGTTACTGATCTCTCAGTTTTAAGGTTTTTAGCTGTGTTAGCTGTGTTTAGTAAGAATTAAATTTGACTTATGTTTTTAAACTTGCACATAAAATGACTATAAGTAGCACTAGTTTAGAAGATCGTAAGCCCCAAATTATTGAGTTTCTTTAAATGAGATTAATCTCTTACCTCTCTCCTTTCTCCTCTACCTATGACATTGAAAAAAAAAATCATATGTTTTCCCACTTCAAAAAACAAACAAAGAGTTTCTTTGCAATCCCTAATATTTGGATGCATAACAAGTCTCACTCCGAATGTGATGAAACAATCACCGAGGGCAACTTGGTTTAACATTAGCAAGAACCTATACCTAATAGAAGTTGGAACAATTAAAAAGTACAAAGAAGTACACAAGAATAATATGAGCACAATTCAGGTCCATTATTGTCATTTGTACTTATAAATCCAAACATAAATAAAACACTAGCATCTGCATCTCATATAGCTTAAGGTTAATATGTAGCAATCATCCAGCAGCAGAGCCAGAAAAGTTCTTCAAGAAGGCTGAATATCACTATCGAAAACATAATATAAAAACATAATATCATACAATAATCAATAAAAATAAGAAACATGCCAACAAACTAAATTTTAAAATTCTACGCATGTTCTTATTCTTCCCTTAATTAAATTTCTTTTGTTAATTGGTATCTAATAAGAAGATAGACTAAAAATCACGATTCTATGTAAATCATAAATGTTTTTGAAGAACATAAAAATTGAAGAAACAATTCCTTTTCAGCAAAAGATATGATCAAAAATAGCATAAATCACATTAAAAATACAAAACTCAATAAACTACTATTTTGAAAGAGTAAAGATTAGGGGGGATCAATGGATTGAAATGCTTGATGAAAAAATTTGTTAAATTAAACCCAAATTGTTAAACAAAATTCTTGTTTATATAACATGCTAAAAGGTCACTAAAATTAATGTCTCGCTTAGTACACGAGAACCGGATCAAGTGAGAATGGAATGAAGCAAAGAATGGAATGGAATGATGAAAATGTAATGCTCATTCCATTCTCATGTTTGGGTGCATTTAGAGAATAAAGTGGGAATGAAAATCTTTTTATTTTAGTACAGGTAACTATTAAAAAATATTAACATATTTGGTATTTAATTTAATTTTTCATTCTCATTTAAGTGGGAATACTCATTTCCTACCAACTCATTGGAAAAGACCATTTCTGCAAAATTTCTGCAAAAAGTGGGAATGACCATTTCCGCGTAAAAAAGAGAAAAGAATTCGTGTTTGGTATGCATGAATGAGAAATGGGAATGAGCATTCTATTCTCACCAATTCCCGCATACCAGACGAGACCTAAAAGTTACTATTTGCTAATAACATGCAAAGAAAAACAGAGATGAGTAATTACAATATTGAGGGATTGCAAAAGTGCAAAGATGATCATTGTTTCTCTTTGATTCTTCTCTTAGTTCTCTGTTATTCCAATCTTTTATTTTATTCATAAAACTTTCAATGAGAGTAAGAAAAGGACGCCTGAGGCTCAACATAAATGTTTTTGAAGAACATAAAAATTGAAGAAACAATTCCTTTTTAGGAAAAGATATGATAAAAAATAGCATAAATCACATTAAAAATACAAAACTCAATAAACTACTATTTTGAAAGAGTAAAGATTAGAGGGGGAATCAATGGATTGAAATGCTTGATGACAAAATTTGTTAAATTAAACCCAAATTGTTAAAACAAAATTCTTGTTTCTATAACATGCTAAAAGGTCACTAAAACTAATGTCTGGTTTAGTACACGAGAACTGGATCAAGTGAGAATGGAATGAAGCAAGGAATGGAATGGAATGATGAAAATATAATGCTCATTCCATTCTCATGTTTGGGTGCATTTAGAGAATAAAGTGGGAATGAAAATCTTTTTATTTTAGTACAGGTAACTATTAAAAAAAATTTAACATATTTGGTATTTAATTTAATTTTTTTTATTCTCATTTAAGTGGGAATACTCATTTCCTACCAACTCATTGGGAATGACAATTTCTGCAAAAAATGGGAATGACCATTTCCGCGTAAAAAGGAGAAAAAAGAATTTGTGTTTGGTATGCATGAATGAGAAATGAGAATGAGCATTCTATTCTCACCAATTCTTGCATACCAGACGAGACCTAAAAGTTACTATTTGCTAACAACATGCAAAGAAAAACAAAGATGAGTAATTACAAGATTTGAGGGTTTGCAAAAGTGCAAAGATGATCGTTGTTTCTCTTTGATTCTTCTCTTAGTTCTCTGTTATTCCAATCTTCTATTTTATTCATAAAATTTTCAATGAGTGAGAAAAGGACGCCTGAGGCTCTTGTTCTCCTGCCAGAACAAAATTTATGCTAATTCCTCATATTCCTAATATGTTATATATGAGAAGATGATATCCCTTCACTTATTTCACCGGTCCTAGTTATTCAAATTCTAGTTAATATTTACACCCAAATTAGGTGGTTTGCACCACGAATTAAAGAGCTGAAATTTCCAAACTAGCCTCCTAACTTCCTGTGAATGGTATAGATCATCCATTTATAGGGTGTTCTGATAGACTCTGCACCCATCTACCCCTTATACTATTGAAAAGAATCATAGTAGTCATGAGTTCCGAATCAAATCAAGCATTCGATAGGCAAGTTGAGGGTTTATATCACAAACATTTAAAAACATATAATATTGACTAACACCTATGTGTTGTGGCATGTCTCCTGAAAAGAATGTCATATGATTATCAAATGGAGACAAAGTAAATTTCATGGTTATAATTAGTGGGGCATTTACATATAAGATGAAGTAGTTTCTTTACAGGGTACAAACATGATAATAGAGATTTGATAATAGTAAGAAATTAAGAATAACAATGGATGTGGTATCCAGAGTTGCATTGCATCTAATCTTACTAAGAGCTATTAATTAAAAAAAGTGCATGTGAGAAGTATCAGATTTGGTGATGGAATCTCATGGTAGCTGACAATGTATATTGAAGATTTTACATATTGAAGATTTTACCAACCCTACTAGACTAAGAAACTTGATATCATGATTTGCACAATTGCATTAGGAAGCAAACATTAGCGTAAAACCCAATAGGATCTCCACGAAAACAGATACATTAAAATGGATATAAATGCATCTTCGAAAAATTATTGAACTAGCGTAAGACAATGTTTGCATGGATAAAACATAATCTCACCACAATTTCACGTATATTTGCTCAATAACTACAATATTTTCTCTACACTTATTACAAATACACACATGTATTGGATACCAAAACAGTTTGTTGCACACAATTGCATACTTACAGGCATTAAAACATGAACTAAAACAATTTTCTTCATATTTGTGCCATAAGTGCATTAATTTCTCAGTTTATTCACAAGATGAAGTGCGCAAATACAATTTCTCAGTTTATTCACAAAGGTACATCCAAATATATGCATAGGCACACAAAGAAAACTAAGAAAAATCCAACATAGAGATTGCAAATAAATAAGAAAAATCCATACTTCACAGACAGGTTCAAGAAACTCACAAGGTCTCGGCGATCTCGATCACTTTCGAAAACTTGCAACCACCTCGAGTTTAAGTGATATTTTGTCGATCCCCCCTACTTATATCAAATTATATGGGTTAACCATGTAGATAAAACATATAATAGTATGAAATTGAGCTAAATTAGCCTTTTACACAATTTATCAAATATAATGCATTAGGTTGCAGGGAAAAAATGTCTGCAATCAAAACACGGTATAAAAAGATAATTAAAAAAAACAATAGCAAACATGATAAAAATCATTGATGGAACTTGATCATACGTGGATTCTAGAATGGAACTCTAACTAAATTTTGAAAATGATAGAATTACTATAGCTATCTCCAAGTAAAATAAAAGGATAAATTTATAGCTAAAAAGTGCTAACTTATTGGTTAAGTGGTAAAGTGGTCCTATAGTTACATACAGGGTTATCGAGGCGGGCGTGCCTGCACGAGGCGTTGCGGCCTTTTTTAGTTTTTCTCTTTTCTTATTTTCTTCTTTTTTCTTTTTGAAAATAATTTATATGATTACATATTTACATCATGTAATAGACTATTTTTTTCATATTAGACTCTTTTTGAGAATTTTTGTTTAGAACTTTTGTGAGGCGCGCGTCTCGTTGTGCGTCTTGCGCATGGTGCGCGTAAGGGACCTTCGCGCCCCACATTGCGCCTTGCGCTTCGATAACATTGGTTACATATCCAACTAGATACATATTTATGAAATATCAAACCGAATTCAATCATTCTACACGCTTTGGAATAAAACAAGTAGATTTTCAATTGTTTGGACAGTTACTATTTTGTTACGCACTCCTTTATTACTATTTTTCTTCTTCTGTTTTCTCTATTAGGTGGGAGGAGAGACGTTAGCTTGGGTTTTCTAATTTTTATTTTGGGAGGGGGGTTGGAAATAGATGTGGAAAAACAACCGTTTATATTATTTATCTGTATAGCGACTATATCCTTTCCAATGGCACAATTACAAGTAGAGATTGATATTAGAATAACAAATTTCAAATGGAAGCACTCTGGCAGCGCCATCAGATCAACATCACAAGTAATCTTTCTTAATGAGTTTGCTATGAACCTCACTTTCGTGCACTTTGAAGTATAGAAGTGTTACTTTGGTGCACTTTGAAGTATAATGGTGACTATACTTATTCTATCTCCTATGAAGCTTACTCTATCTGGTATAAGGCTTATGTTTGCACTTTGTGCATCAAACTTCAAACATATAACAACCTATAACTACTTTGAAGTATTGCGGTGACTATAAATATCTCCTATGAAGCTGACTCTATTTGGTAATTAGTATAAGGTTTATGTTTGCGCTTCGTGCATCAAACTTCAAAACATAAAAACTATCATAGTGCGACCTTGTATATCTTTGCTTAACATCACCCTCCAAGTGATATAAGGGATTAACAAATTCACCTCCTAAAACTTAGGATTGACTTATTCACTTTCATTGCGTAGTGCCCATCTTTGTACCAAGACATCTCTTATGTCTACTTCCCAATCGCTATCTAACACACCAGCAACTACATGAAGTTTTACTATTGACAAGCCTTATGTCCACTTTCTCCAGTTATCATTAAAAAAAATTAAACAAATATTGTTCATCTTCTAAAGTTGTAAACTATCTTTATGTTAGGGTTAATTGCGGATAGACCCTCTGTACTATCGCCAAATTGTGGATAGACCCCCTATACTTCTTGTAGATATAAATCCCCTCGATTCTCAAGTCCATAAGTTTCATGTTAAGATTGGGCTTCATAAACTGAAATGCATGAGATTCATAAATAAATTCAATTACTATAAACATGCATAATGATCATTGCATATAACTAATTAAGATGAAAAACCAATAAGGTTGTCCAAGAGGTTTATTTACAACAATAGAAGCAGAGGGGTCCACCCGCAATTTGATGATATTACAATGGTCTATCCACAATTAACCCTTCATATTATATATGTCGAAACACAAACAATATAACTTTTAGTGAAAAATGTGAAGCAAATTTTTTATAAGTTGTAACTCTTTTAAGCTTACACCTTCCCTTTGAAGCTTATGTATCATTTTACTTCAGAATCAAGTTGTTCACTTAGGACTATAATTTTTGAGACATTAGTTGTAATACATGGTTTCTATTAAGTAATGTGGAGTAAAAATGGCCTAGTGTTGCAGCTCATTTGTATCAGAGCTAGTGTTACTTCCCAAAATAATATGAACCGTTCCCGGGATCAAGACTTCAATCAGTGGTGGATCCCCAAAAAAATTCTTGGGATGTGGACAACAAATACCTATTTATTTATCTAAAACTAGAAATGTAATGTAATGGGTTTGGGTTTTGTGTTACTTATGGATTTTGAATTTTAGACTTTTGACTTTATAGTGTAGATTTGGGCTTTCAAAGTTTGGGCTCATATGATTTTATTGTTGGATATTTAAATAAGCCTTTACTTTATAATAATAGGCTAATTCAAAATTTGCTACTAGTTTCTTTAATAACTTATAAATGGGTTAGGGTGTAATTTTTAAATTTTCTTTTTTTGGGTAAGGAGAGGGGCAGATGAAAATTTCGCTAGTGTTCATTGCTATTAATAAAAAATTTAGGGGTGCAACTGCACCCTAGGGCATATGTAAACCACTTCTGAGTTCATGATCTTAAAAGAAGACTAGATTTGCTCGAGATTGAGTCATTAGCTTTTACTGAGTTATGTTACATTGGCTTAGTTGAGTCTATATTTCATTTAAAATGATCCAATATATTGTTGACCATTAAGACTTTACGTATTCGTCTAGATAATTAGGACTAATACAAGAGTAATTTTAAACCAGTAAAACCTATATTGCCCATTAAGTCTGTAGACAAAGAAAAAGCAAAGTTCTTATTCATCTAACATTAACTTCTCTTAAGTAGATACTAGGGGAATATTACAAAATAGGTATATGATAAAATCATACCTAACCACATCTCACAATATCTTAATAACATCTCATAATATCTGCTAATATCTACCAATACTATTAATATCTAACACTCCTCAAACTGGAGCATATATACTATATATGTCCAGCTTATTACAGATAGCAACAAAAAAAGTGTTACATTTGCATAGGATACTTAAAGACGTCATCACTCAAAAGTGTGGTTGCAATCAGAGAATATCGAAGCCAAAAGAAACACAGATCACAAGCAAATTCTCGTTTATGTGATCAATGGACAATTAGAAGAAATCCTATGTCGATCAGCTAATAGTAGGTGGGCTAGCCAATGTTCTAAAAAGCGACCTAAGAGGATGCCTAGGCATAGGCCGAACTCCAGCCACCTAGGCGCCGCCTAACTTTTAAAAACAAAAATATAAAATAAAAACTCTGCTATTTGCCCAACCCAAGCCTATTAGAAAACAAAGAAAATGATTTTTATTGTTTTTACCCAGCCTATAAACCCAAACCTGATCCGCTAAACTTAAAACTCAAACCCCCTCTCTCATATTTTCCCCCCAATTCCCAAACCCTAACACCCATAGCCACCACTTCTCTCACCTCCTCTCTCGCCGAACTCAACCAGGCGACCGCCTCCTCCTCTCGAAGAACACCCACAACCACCTCAACCTCTAACCTTCTCTCGATGAATCCCGCACGCAGCCACCACCATCACAACTACCACCTCCTCACTTCGCATGCAACCACCTCAACCTCTTCCTCTTCGCACCACCGTCGCCACCTCTAACAGCTCAACCTCCTCTTCTCTTCAAGGTAAATTTTTAAATTTTCACCTTTTTTTATTTTTTTACTATTTTTTATTTTGTTAATTAGTTAATCTTGTTCAATTTTACTTTAATTTTATATGAGGTAAGATTGCTATTTAGTTTTTTTTGCAATTTTCTATTAATTTAATTCATGTTTTCGTCAATTATTATAATTATTTAATTTTAAAAATAGTTAAATGCCCAGTTCACAATTTAAAAAATAGTCAAACGCCTAGTTCACCTAGCGCTTTCTATAACATTGAGGTCAGCTAATAAAAACCATAGGCAGGTTAGCCAGTAGAAACCATAGGCGGGGTCGCCTAGTAGAAACCATAGGCGAATCACCTAGAAGAAACTAGTTACCTAGAACAAACTGTAAGTGAGTCGGCTAATAGAAATCCTAAATGGGTCAATCAATAGAAACTACAAGTGGGTCACCTAGAAAAAGCTAAAGGAGGGTCACCAAAAGAAACTATAGCTAGGTCACCCAGTATAAATCCTAAGCGGGTCAATCAATGGAAGCAATGTCGGAATCCAACTATTAAAAGAGGACCATTGCAAATCATTGCCAGAAGATGTCATTGGAGTTACTTAGGTTAATTGTTCACTTGGTGAGCAACTTTGACTATTGTTCATGATGTACAGTAACTTTGGCTATTGTTTACGCGATGAACAACAATAAGCCATACCTTTTTGTTGAAGTTAGGATTTTTTTTATGGAGTGTTTTTATGAAGATCTAGAAATCAATGATGTTGAAGCCAAAGTTGTCGTCGAAGCCGCTAAGGAAAAACATAGAGATAATAAAATCCCTCAGCGGCTCCAAGATCTAGAAAAAGCTGAGTTCTCTAGGATCAAGAACTAGGCTTTGATACCATGTAGAGTATAATAAGCAAAATTATTACTCATCTAATCTTAACCTTTCTTAAATATAGATTAGGAGAATATTATAAAATAGATATATGATAAAATCATATCTAATCACATCTCCAAATCTCTCTACAATATCTCATAATATCTACAACTACCTACCAATACTTATAATATCTAACAAAGCCTTTAGGCAGATAAAATTTCACTAGGGTCCATTAAGTCCAAATACAAGAGTATTTGGTGAACCTATAGAACCATATTTCTCTTCCAGCATATTGTGTCAAAAGGCCAAAAAACCTTCAGATCTAGAGAAGAGAGTGGCTTGATAATTATGATGTACAGTTCACTGAAAAATAGCAGGCCAGAATGTAATATAAGCAAAAAAATCACATTTACCAGAGAAAATCATGTAAGAATGTCTTCTTTTAATAGATTAATAAGAAGCATGTAATTTGAATTAAACTGGTTCAAGAAACTCCAACTTCATATAGAAACTAAGTAGAATCTTCCTAAAAGTATTGATTGTAGAATAGAGTTGCACAAAAATTTTCGTATCCAAGGAAATATCTGTATCCATATCCGTTATGTAGTGACATATCTGGATCCATATCCGAATAGGCGAATACATCTTGGTCATACACTCATACTATTGTAATAGTTTTAGTTTTAATCCTTAGAACATTCGATTTAAAGTTAATTTTGATGATCCAGATATCTAATCTTAGTTTTTCAGATATAATGAATATATTAATGAACTCTCTTACCTCACATGAACTATATACTTTTTCCAATATTATCTAGTTTTCTCATATCCATTTTGTATCCGCATGCATATCCATTTATATATCCGCATGCATATCCGTATCAGATTTTAGCATGTATGGATAAAAAAATTTCATACCGAAACATATCGATATCTGTATCTGTATCAGTGACTGGTAAGATGATATGGATTGGTATCATATCTGAGCGTATCCACACCAAATGCACCCCTATCATAGAAGCACTAAACTGAAATGGGTAGTGTACTTCATTCTCAGAATTATTAACATCAGGCACCAAACATCAAAAATTAATTGTCGTCTACAGAATCTGAGTTAATTTATTCTTAAATAATGATTGCACAAACAGTAAGCTAGTAACATGAGGGTTTTTTTTCTTTTCTTTCGTGGATTATCAACCTTCTATATTTAACAATGACAAATAGTACAAACAGAAGAGAAAGTGGGAGGATTATGTCTTTATATAAGCAATGGTGATAATCAACAACATGAAACAGACTGCAATTTTTCAATTTCCTTTTTCACTCTTACAGAACGAATGGCAACCATGAAATTATGATTCAAATACTCAAAAGCCGTCTCTTGGTCGCCTTGGACAATCAATGCATGGACCTTAAGAATTTGAAAATAGAATGGAACATTCAAAATATTAAACTAAAAACTTAAAAATGGTTGCAGCTCATAAAATGGGGACTGCAGGGGTACCTGTCCAAGAAGGGAAGCAATGCAGGCACCAGTGTGAACAAGGGGACCTTCTTTGCCAAGAGCAAGTCCACCCCCCACTGAACCAATGCTTCCAAATATCTGCTCATAAACAGAATTTAAAAATGCAATGTCAGGAATAAATGGAAATCACATTTCAGCATACTGCTAGGAGAAGGATATAGGGACAAACTTTTCCAATCAATGTTCTTAAGAGGAGAATCCCATGTGTATCAACTCCTGCACATTTGCTTAAACACATTACCATCTC
This sequence comes from Asparagus officinalis, assembly GCF_001876935.1. NCBI lineage: Eukaryota > Viridiplantae > Streptophyta > Magnoliopsida > Asparagales > Asparagaceae > Asparagus > Asparagus officinalis. Next base: position 94,744,900 of record NC_033796.1, read on the forward strand.
AACAAAGGAAAATATTACTGGTGTGCATGAGAATATGAGGCACATACCATTTAAGTACCCTTTAATTTCAGGAATACCAGATCCAGCTGCTGCTGGTGCAAATTGTGTGATGATGTATACAGAAGAAAAGACCAAAGCTAGATTGAACATAACAAACACCAAGAAACCCGCAAAGTAAGAATGCTGTATAATAGAAAAGGTCGCTGCATATTTCCAGCCTGAGAAGTTCTCAACTGCCAGATTAATAAAAACTGCAGCCACACCAGTGCCTACAAGAAAACACAATATTCAAACAAACAATTGCAAAGCCATCGACCTAACATGCTAACAAAGAACCAAAAAAAGATTCAAGTTATGAGCAAGCCTAAGCGCAAAGACAAATGGCATTTAGCAGGGAGAACACAGTTGAATGAAATTTTCAAACTTGTAACTTCCAATTTAAATTTTTTAAGTGGCTTAAAAAGGATTTGATTCAGACAGAGAAGACACCTAATAATCAAGGTTAAAGAAACCTTGAAGCCACCGTAAATTCTGTTAGGACCCATTTAGTCCCATATTGCCAAATAGAGAGTCAATACGGGTTTACAGAAGATTTAGATTGCCTCCGTCTAACAACTAGCTTTTAGGGATAAGTTCTCCCAGGTCTCTTACAAATGGTATCAAAGGCAACTCCACCTACCCAGTAGCAAGCGAGCAACATGGGTTATGATGCCAGCAAGTGTTCGTCGGGAAGTTGTAAATTGAAAAGACTAACACCCGGATTGCAGTGTTCGACTGTAACTAGATTAGTGCAAAGCCCAATAGTGTGGGGGCCCAAACTGCGCAACCTTGGTGGTAAATAAAGGTGTATTTAGTCCCATTTTGATTAAATGAGCATCTCCAACAGCTTCCCTAAAACTTTCTCTAAAATGAGGAAGCAAAAGTCATATTCTCCAAATTATTTTTGCTCCAACTCTAACAGCTTCCTCATTTTGAAGAATCCTGCATTTATTACAATAATAAAAATATTTTACATCTTTGACATGAACTTTAACAATAAAGATTTAGATATGAACTTTTTGTTTTTTGCCCCCTCATTTTATAGTGTTGAGTTGTTTTTTTAGTAGTTGGAGACTTGAAGAACGTGAAATATTTATAACAAAGCTCTTTCCAAAAATTTAAAGAATACTACAGATTTGGAGAAGGCTCCCCTTTTTTTCTCCTCCATCCCTAAAATAGGGGAATGAGATGGGAATCTGTTGGACAAAAAAAACCTAAAATTCTCCAAAAGTGAGAATACCAATAAAATGGGGAAGCTGTTGGAGATGCTCTAAGAGATGTGCACCTCAAATAGCTAGCTTGTATTACGTGTTCCCCTAGGTTTAAATTGTTTGAGAACCAAGCATTTTCCTCCAACAACACTTTTGATAGATACCTAAAATTTCAAAAAAAATAAATCTCTACAAAGACGAGAGAATTGTTCACTAACCAATTCCTATCAACAACGAGAAGAACCATTTCACGACCACATGATACCAAACAAAAAGCTTTCCTCTCCTCGCCTGCACAAGAGACCGAAAAAAAACCATCACCAACAGATCCACGAACCCTGGACTCACAAAACCATCAAATTTCCTCCACCTGCGCTTCTCGATAGGCGTGATTCTCAATAATCTCATAATCAAGGCTCTCCGCTCCGCCGCCGGCGAGGATCCTCTGGTTGATCTCCTCCTCCTGCGCCTCCGCGTCCTCGGCGCTCGGCAAACGAGACCACGCCAGCTTCGCCGTTTCGATCATGGCGGCGATCTGTATTGGATTTAGGGCACGGAATTGGGGATTTGAGATCGGATCGATGAGAGGGAGTGAAATTTGGGGGTGAAAGATCGGAGTTTTCGACTGTTGGAAGAAAATTGCGTAGGTGGGTGAGTCCACAGGAAGGAGAGTGGAGAGGGGAAAAAAGTGGGGACCTGAGAATTGCTATTGAGTTCAATTTGATAAGGGGAGTTTGTTTCAAATCCTAGGATATAGATTTCAGTATGTATTTGAAATCAATAGTTGTTTTTATTATGGGTCGAGATTTTTAAAATGTTGTTTATTTTATTAATATTTTAAGATTTTGAATACTATAATTTGTAATATTTTATTTGTTTCAAGTTCAAATTGTAGCATTATCAAATGCCAAAAATTTGTAATATGATGAATATGCTATCTTGATGAGGTTACCTCCCACAAAAAAAACAAAATTGGGATTTGTCAAATCCTCTCAAATTGAGAGGTAAGCACACCTATTTATGGGATTTGTCAAAATCTTCTCCAATTAATAGGATTTGGAAAATTCTAAAAATTAGGCACTTTTTATACTTTTGGGATTCAATATTCCAAAAATTTTCTTAAAACAAACATCATATATGGAATCCCAAAATACAAAAAAAAACTCACTTTTTGATCCCAAAACTTGCAATCATTACCAAATGCCAAATTTTTTGGTGAAACAAACACCCACTAATTAAAGGGTGTTTAAAGTAAGTCCTCACCTCTTTGGGGGTCTTTTTGACATACCACCATTAATCATTTACTCTCCTTTATTTAATTAATTATTATTACTATCATGTAACATCTTTATGATTCCATAATTTAACCACTAGAACATTGTCATTTTTCTCTCCTTCAACAATCATTACAACGGTTATTTTTCCACATCTAGTTTTATTAAACAGTAAGTCAATTTTTTTTTTTTTTTTTTTTTTGCATTTTCTCCTATAAAAATCTAGTCCTATCAAAATCTAATATTGTTTTCAGAATGAAATGAAAAGGATAACCCTTATACGTGTGTTGGTGGAAGAAAAAGTGCTATTAGATATATTAATGGATTACTTAGGGGACGTTTGGTTTATTGCAAAATAATTGCAGCTAATATTGCAACAACAAATGTTGCATGCAGCATTTGTCGTAAGAAATCAACTTCAAATTCATTGTTTGGATACATGCAATTATATTGTCCGAAATGGATTTTCAAATGCGACTTTAGTATTTGGTTGAAAATAGTCAGTCAAAACCTATAAAATTTTACCATATAAGGAAAGTGTGCTATGGATGGTTTATTTGTTTGGATTTAAAAAGATTTTTTGACGAGGTGGATTTATTTTTATTTTTTAATTCTCTTTTTTCAAATTGCAGATTTTCTTCCTATCAAATAAGGCGTAATATTAGTTGCAAGTTTTTCCTACAAAATGTAAACCCATTTAACTTTCTTCTTAGAGAAACTAACCATATGTAATTTAATAAGGGTTTATTTCACATAAGCCACATAAACAATGGTGGTGTTGCAAATAACCTTCATGTACTTGTTTATCTCACATAACCCCTCTGAACTTTAAGGTGTCCCACAAAACCCCTAAGAACTTTGAACTTTCCTCACAATACCCCTAAATACAATTTGCTAATAGCTAAAAATTTCATTAAGAGGAAAAAATGCAAAATTTAAGATAGGGTGCATATTTGTATGTACATGACAAATGACAATATTTATAATTTTTCTCTCATGAAAATTTTAGTTATTTTCAAATTACATGTAAGAGGTCCAGTGTGAAAACTTCAAAGTGTAGCGGTGTTCTGTGGGATACCCCAAGTTCAGGAAAAGATTATGTGAGATATTCAAAATTCAAAAAGGTTACATGCAAGACCCCTATAGCTAAGGGGTTTATGTGAAATTAACCCATTTGGAAATTAAAGGGCTAATATGAAGAGTAAGTTGGTTGATGATGTGTCCCTCCATGGTGATGATCAATGTGTCACTAATGTAACATACATCTAGATCACTACAATATGCATCATCAATATAATTTGTATCATAATTAATGGTTTGGGTGTATGCTACATGACAAGCAAGGATTCAAATCATCTCCAATTTGGTGGTGTTATGTGATCAAATAACCTAAGTGTTAATCATCACCCACGAGTCAACATGAGTCCCATGTTAACTAATACTTAAATCGACTTTATCCTAGCAAGGACGACTCGAGCAGCATGCGTACAACCCTTCCTGAGAAGGGTCGAGCAGAGAGGCATTCTCACTCGAACTCCTCATTTGAGTCACCCTCGCTTGTTTGCTCTACAAAGTCAGGTCGACATCTTTTGAGGCCGACTAAAAATGTGGTACTTATCGACTCTCTCATACCCGAGTCAAGAGGCATCCTTGGTCGGCCCACTCACATAGCTGAGTCAAGAGTCGGTTTGTCCTCGAAATTCTCGCTGACAGCCATCCCATTAGCATTAGTCAGCATCATCATTGCACCGGCCATGAAAATCTCCATGACTCATCGCCCATCTTCAGCATCATGCCTCCTCAATCGCCATCGCATCAAACTCATAGGTGACTCATCTCATCTACAGTTGACACCTGTGGAATATCTACCGACTTAGTTGTCTGCCTAGGCTAGGCCAAAGTTTCATATTCACCCTTCTTAGTTGGGTCTATATAGGCTCACTGCCTCCTAGCTAAGGTAAATCATCTCTGACTAAATAGAGTAATCTCTTACTGTATAATGCAATTTCTGAACACTTAGAACTTGTTCAGCTTATTGACCCCCTTCTCTTCTCAAGCTAAATACTAACTTAATCATTGGAGGGATCACCAGAGAACCCAACTCCAGTCCTTCAACGCTTTGTGTTTTGGTAGGTGTCTCGTCCTATTAGGGAATCGCCAACCAAAGGGAACGAAGGGACCCTCATCATCTTCGTTGTCAAACATTAACCATGCCGTTGTTCGAGATTAGCCCCTAATTCCACTTTGAGGGCTCAAGCATCAACATTGGCACCTATCGTGGGGCCTCTTCATCTCTTCTTGAGGAAATGGGCGATCCCTGTATCCAGACCTTGGAATTAGAAGCTGTCATCACCATGTGAGCGCTACAACAGTCAAGGAATTCTACCCGAAGATGAATGAAGAGTAAGAGCAAAGACACTAGGTTTGCCACAAAGTACAAAACATTTTAGAGGGTACCTATGAAAAATATAATCAAATTAAGACACTTCCATAAATAAGAGATATTTTTGTGCCATGTACTAATCTGTATGCAATCTTCGCCACTTGATCTTCATCGACTTGATAATATAGACAAAAGACATTAGCATCATTCTCATGAATAAACCCAAGGCACGTACCTTAAGAACTTACTATCGTTTGAGTAAACCTAATGCGTCGAATTTGACACATAAGACCTTTGTACCGATTCGGGATAAAACCATGACACATCATTGTAGGCTGTCTAAAAATCACAACAGATAGCTAATCCCCATCAAACACCAATGATAGAAGTTACAATCTGACGACTTCTAGAATGTTATAATTTGAAGACTTTCACGTAGATCGAGGAAGGTTATAATCTGACGACCTTCACAACAACTAATGAAAGCTCTAATTCAACAGCCTTCACAATCAACATCGGGAGTTACAATCTGATGACTCTCATATTTTCAAGGAGCCAAGACGAAGGTTACAAGGTGACGATCTTTGCAACGCTCTAGCAAAAGAGACTACAAATTGACGGTCTCTTCATATTAAAACACAGATATCTCTCAAACCGTAAGGAATTTGGCAAAACCGACGGAGCAAACCGAACCCTATGGGGTAGGTTTTGTCGGCTCCGTCTCGTCGAGATAGCCGATTTTCATATATAATTCGTCTAATTCTGACTTACGGTTTGAAAGTTATGACCTGTTCTTCGCAGCAAGTTATGTTTTGAAGTCCGTCTGCAAGACTGGACTTCGTCAGAACATCAGACTTAGCCTAAAGCTCACCGAGCCCACCTAAGGCTGACCTCTGCATCCAAGATTCAAAACGCAGAGGTCGTTCCCGCGTTCTAAACTCAAAACGCAGAGGTCGTGGCTGCGTTCCAGATCCAAAACGCAGAGGTCGTGGCTGCGTTCCAAACTCGAAACGCAGAGGTCGTGGCTGCGTTCCAGATTCAAAACGCAGAGGCCGTAGCTGCGTTCCAAACTCGAAACGCAGAGTTCATGCAGAACCCAACTCTGCGTTTCTGCGTTCCAACTCTGCGTCTCAGGTCCAAAACGCAGAGTTCATCTCTGCATCCCAACTCTGCGTTTTAGATTTACAACGCATCACGGCCTATGCGTTCAGCCACCCAAAATAGGCCCAACTCTGCGTTTTTAGTCTAAAACGCAGAGTTCGGGCCCAGAACGCCATTTTCGGCGTTTGACTCGTTCAAACACGAACCGAACAGTTCCAGGAACCGTTTTCCCCCCACGATTTGAGGGATTTCCACCCCACTTAGGAGCGGATTAAGGGGGAAGTT
>NC_033796.1:94751211-94751466 GCF_001876935.1 Asparagus officinalis
GATTTACGCCCCACTTAGGAGCAGATTAAGGGGGCAGTTACCACCCTTAATCCCATATAAATACGAGAAACTCAATTGAGTTAAGGGATCGGATTTTGTCTCATCAATGGAGGGAGATTCGGTCAAGAGCGGGCTTGGTTGATCGGAGGCTGGCTTTTTGGATCTGAAGCTTGGCAGCAAAGAAGAGCCTTCATCCTTCGGCTGGGATTTTGGAGATCGGCAATAGGAGCTTCTTCATCCTTGGCTTATAACCGA
>NC_033796.1:94752146-94769869 GCF_001876935.1 Asparagus officinalis
GTCGAATTTGACACATAAGACCTTTGTACCGATTCGGGATAAAACCATGACACATCATTGTAGGCTGTCTAAAAATCACAACAGATAGCTAATCCCCATCAAACACCAATGATAGAAGTTACAATCTGACGACTTCTAGAATGTTATAATTTGAAGACTTTCACGTAGATCGAGGAAGGTTATAATCTGACGACCTTCACAACAACTAATGAAAGCTCTAATTCAACAGCCTTCACAATCAACATCGGGAGTTACAATCTGATGACTCTCATATTTTCAAGGAGCCAAGACGAAGGTTACAAGGTGACGATCTTTGCAACGCTCTAGCAAAAGAGACTACAAATTGACGGTCTCTTCATATTAAAACACAGATATCTCTCAAACCGTAAGGAATTTGGCAAAACCGACGGAGCAAACCGAACCCTATGGGGTAGGTTTTGTCGGCTCCGTCTCGTCGAGATAGCCGAGCTGCGTTCCAGATCCAAAACGCAGAGGTCGTGGCTGCGTTCCAAACTCGAAACGCAGAGGTCGTGGCTATATTCTGGAGCCAAAATGCAGAGCTCATCTCTGTGTTCCAACTCTGCGTCTCAGGTCCAAAACGCAGAGTTCATCTCTGCATCCCAACTCTGCGTCTCAGGTCCAAAACGCAGAGTTCATCTCTGCGTTCCAACTCTGCGTCTCAGGTCCAAAACGCAGAGTTCATCTCTGCATCCCAACTCTGCGTTTTAGATTTACAACGCATCGCGGCCTGTGCGTTCAGCCACCCAAAATAGGCCCAACTCTGCGTTTTTAGTCTAAAACGCAGAGTTCGGGCCCAGAACGCCATTTTTGGCGTTTGACTCGTTCAAACATGAACCGAACAGTTCCAGGAACCGTTTTTCCCCCAAGATTTGAGGGATTTACGCCCCACTTAGGAGCAGATTAAGGGGGAAGTTACCACCCTTAATCCCATATAAATACGAGAAACTCAATTGAGTTAAGGGATCGGATTTTGTCTCATCAATGGAGGGAGATTCGGTCAAGAGCGGGCTTGGTTGATCGGAGGCTGGCTTTTTGGATCTGAAGCTTGGCAGCAAAGAAGAGCCTTCATCCTTCGGCTGGGATTTTGGAGATCGGCAATAGGAGCTTCTTCATCCTTGGCTTATAACCGACTTTCGGTTAAATCAACTCTTCCATAGAGTTTCAAACTCGTTCAGAGTTATCAACTCCATTCAGAGTTATCAACTCGATCAGAGTTCAAAACTTGCTCTACAAGTTCTTCTAAAACTCACTCTGAGTTATTAACTCGTTAAGAGTTATTTTTAAACTTGCCACGCAAGTTCTCCACAACGTCAAATCGTGAGGAGAAGACCATGTTCCAGTGAAGCAAAACGTCGGATCGTCAACGAAGAGCAAACTCGACGCGAGCATTCGAGGGAGGCACTCCATCGACACCATGAAAAACCCAGAATTAAATAAAGGGGAGAATCCAGATCATTCTCCTTTCTTTTGTAATCAGGAAATCTAATTGTAACGGAGATTAAAGGAATACAAGTCAAATTTTCTTTCGTTCCTTTTACTGCAAAATTTTCCACAAACAATCATCAATTCGATCGTCTTTGAAATCAAAAGATATTGGCATCCTAGCCATAAGCCCAAGGGACATACCCTAAGACCTTGGTGTCATTGTGAATAAACCTAATGCATGAGCTCAAGTCATCCCCATCATAAAGGCCCGAAGCTGAGTCGTCTCAACCCAGGAATACCTAAAAATAAACTTGTACTCAAACAAAGAAGATTGCAAACTCTTAAAACATATACGAACGAAGTCACAAAGGTACACAATTCAAATTGACCAAAATAAATCTTTTTCATTCATATATTCAAAATATAGTACAAAAAAGTGCTAACAAGAAAGAAAGAGAATACATATGGGCCCATAAGGGGCCAGTCTTGAAAAAGGCGGAGGATTGGGAGATGGAGCGACACTAGAGCTTTAGGTAGGCTTGGAAGGAGTAACGCTGGGGCTAGGAGAAAAAGTCAAGCACAGAGGGGCAACCGTAGTAGTACTTGGCGGAGGAGTAGCCTAAAGCTCAGACTCGACCTTTTCACCCCCTTCCTCTTCAGGCTAACTCACCCAGCTATCATGGATCGAGCCCTCGCCTGTTCCTTAGGCTGACTCTTCATCGTCTTCATCCCCACTCCCAGCATCGAGCACAAGCCCTCCTCCTTTTCTCTCTATCTCTTGTAGAACACCGAGGTAGTTAACCCCTTATGGAGGACAATGTAGTCACTTAGGGCTAGTTTTGAGTATGGGCGAAAGTTGCATCTCCAGAAAGTTAAAGCCGGCCTTGCACTCTAGAGCCACCTCCACGTTAATCCTCAACGATCTCGAACTAGTAGGCCTAGGACTCTAGATGAGCAAGGAGACCCTACAAACACCTATATTTTAACCAAAGACGACCCATGTTATCTCTCAGCCTCTAAGGCTGCAGACGTGGCCTCCTCTCTTAGCTTTTCATGAGCGACCTGCTCCTTTAGCTGATCCTGCAAAGTCTCAGCATTATAGCGAGCCAATCGAGCTTGCTCATAGGCATTGATGCTTTTTCACCTTTCGACCTCGACCTCCTCGAACAAGTATTTTATCTTCTCGTCCCGCTTAAGAAGCTCATGTTCGAAATGGCTGAGGTCTGTTGGTCTTTTTGTTTTGATGATGTTTAACAAATAATTTACCACTAATATTGTTTATCTAGTATTTGTGTTTATTTATTTATTGTAGACAAACAACGTGTTGGAGGTGGGATGGATTACGCTTCAACGATCAAATCCAATGGAGGTTGGCGAAATTGTGGAGTGAAGCCTACACATTCAAGTTAAAGATTCAAGTTCACGCTTCATCCGTAAGTGTACCAAGATAGAGCTTATTGAATATCAAGATCAAGCTTGGGTATATTTAGTTTAGGTTTTATATTATGTGTGTTAAGTACTCTAAGCTCAATATCATATACACACACATTATATTGGTTTTTATGTATATATATATAGTTATATATATATACATATTTTCGTTTTGTTTTTGTATATATATATAGTTATATATACACATATATGTTTTGGTTTGATAGTTTTCAAGTTTTACTATGAAATAATAGAATAAAATTGAAAATAATTTCGTGTTTCATACTTATATGCATATATATGATTTCGTATATATCAATGTTATTTAGTTCAATGAAATCATGTCATATATATGATTTCGTATATATCAATGTTATTTAGTTCAATGAAATCATGTTTTAGTGCATTATATGTGTATTTTTATAAAATACTATATTCATTGTTTATAGACTTCATAACAATAGTATACATCTTTCTTCAAGTCTATAAAATCATTTTGTATTGTTTTAAAACATGGTTAAGCTAACATGTCAAAACTCATATGTTCACATTTTCATGTTTTGGACTATTTTGTAAAATGATGATATTTTTCATTTGGGAGGTACTTTTTGAAAACCAGTCTTTGTGGCATGTTTATTATCATGTCTATAATCATTCCCCAGAGTTTTATATTTTTTGGAATTTATTTGATATTTTTAAACAGGGTTTTAAAATCAAAAAATCAACTTTTAAACATGTTTTCTCATATGTCAGTTTACGGTCGACCGCCACGGTCGACCGCGCCTTTGATTTTTTCTACGGAGCCATCAGTAACTTTCGTGGTCGACCACCACGGTCGACCGTCAGCTCGAAAATTCCCACGGTCGACCGCCACGGTCGACCGTCAAAGTTTCTAGAATTTTCTAAGCCTCGAAAGTGGCTCGCGGTCGACCGCGAGATTTTCATGGTCGACCGTCGTTTACTCCAACTGTCATTTTGTACAGAATCTGATTTTCGATTCTATTGGTTTTTTGGTCATTTCTGTTGGGCTTTTGGCTGGGGTTTTGGGAGGCTATAAATACCCCATTAATCTCAGTTCTCATGATAATCCAAAAAGTTTTTAAACAAGTTTTAAAAGAGTTTAAGTTTGGTTTTAAATTTGTTTAAGAGTTTGGTTTGTGAAGAATTCCACAAGAGGAAGTAGAGATCAATTCATTGATATTTGAGCTTTAACCTTTCTCCTCTACCTCTTGATCTATTGAGAAGTTTTCTAAACTCGATTTCTAGCTTTACATCTATTTGTTTGATTATCATTTTATTAAAGCTAGTTTTATATTGAGTTTAGTTGATTTGATTTCAACAATTCGATTACAAAAGAGAAGAGAACGAATTTGATTCTCTCCTTTGTTTAAAACTGTGTTCTTCTCGGTGGCGATGTAGTGCCTCCCTCAAATGCTTGCTTCGAGTTTGCTCTCCGTTGACGATCCGCATGTCTTGATTCACTGGAACGATGTCTTCTCCTCACGATTTGACGTTGTGGAGAACTTGCGTGGAAAGTTTAAAACTCTTGATGAGTTGATAACTCTGATCGAGTTTGAACTCTTGAAAAAGAGTTGATTTGAACCGAAAGTTCGGTTGATAAGCCAAGGATCAAAGCTCTCTGTTGTCGAAGTTGAAGATAATCTTCGTTGGAGGATGATGCCGATCCCCTCAAAAGCTCGCCCAAGGATCTCTCCTGTTGCTGCCAATTCCCAGATCCAGAAAATGCCAGTCTCTCCGATCAACCCAGCCCCCTCTTTTGTTCCAAAAAGCTAGCCCGAACTCAATCGAGTTTATCCATATTTATAGGAAATTAATGGGTGTAACCACCCCCTTAACCCGCTCCTAAGTGAGGCGGAAATCCCTCAAATTATGGAGGAAAAATGGTTCCTGCAACCTTTCAGCTCGTGTTTGAACGAGTCAAACGCCTACGTCGCCGTTCAGGACCCTAACTCCGCGTTTTAGAATGGAGACGCGGAGTTGGGTACTCGTTGGGCATTAAAAAACGCGGGTCCGACCCCAGCGTTTTAATGTTGTAACGCGGGTCCGACTCCAGCGTTTTGATGTTGTAACGCGGGTCCGACTTCAGCGTTTTGATGTTGTAACATGGGTTCGACCCTCGTGTTTTGATGTTGTGACGCGGGTCCGACTCCAGCTTTTTACTGTTGACACACGGGGAGGACCTCCACGTTTTGGTGTTGATACACGGGGAGGACCTCCGCGTTTTGGTCTTAGAGCGCGGTGATGAGTTCCGCGTCTTGCTTTGGAGAGATTATCAACAAGTAATCTCTTTTGTCATAGCGTTGCAAAGATCATTGTCTTATAATCTTCGTCTTGGCTCCTTGAGAATATGAGAGTCGTCAGATTGTAACTCCCGATGTTTATTGTGAATGCTGTTGAACTAGAGCTCTCATCGGTTATCATGAAGGTCGTCAGATTGTAACCTTCAGCGATCTACGTGAAAGTCTTCAAATTGTAGCCTTCTAGAAGTCGTCAGATTGTAACTTCCATCATTGATGTTTGATGGAGGATAAGCTATCTATTGTGATTTTTAGACAGCCTACAGAACCCCCTCCAAAGTTTTTAAAAGTTCGCGGTTGACTGGGACGAATTTTCGGAATACTTTGGATCTCACTCTGATCCTGGAGCTGTTGATTTCTTATCGTAAAGGAGTCATTCTCTGCACTCGCTTGGACCTTTGTGAAGGTATGCGTCATAATCCTGCTTCTGGAATGCGGGGGTGGACCCCTGCGTTTTGAATTTGAGACGCGGGGCTGACTTCGGCGTTTTGAATTTGAAACCCGGGTGTGACCTCGGCATCATGATTTTTGTAACGCGGGTCTGACCTTGGCGTTTTTAAAGTTAGAACCCGGGTGTGACCTCGACATCATGATTTTTGCAACGCGGGTCTGACCTCGGTGTTTTAACTTGAGACATGGAAGTGGTTTCCGTGCATTTTTGACTAAGTCTTTGAAACTTGTCTTTAGCTTATCTGTTTCAAGTCTCAGCTCACGTCCATTAAGCTGATGGACCTTTAAACATGCATAGGATTTTTGGCAAACCCTCAGCCATCAACGGATTTGATACGCCTTTACCGACTACCGTTTGAGTCGGGCTAACATATGGATTGTCTAAGTCCGTTCCACATGTAACGTTGTGCTAAGAGAATGAACTCTCTTAGACTTGAAGCTATGATTTTGAATACATAGACTTTGTCACTTTTACGGAAAAAGACTAACCGGCAACGCGTGTTAGGCGTAGACTTATCTCTAATTAGGGATTGAGATAACGTCCCCCATGTGTGTAAGGCATGAATTTCGGTGTTATTAATAACAACCTGCTACGATATTGAATACGTAGGCTTGTCTATTATCACGAGAATAGGCTACCCGGCAGCATGTGTTAGATGCAGACTTATCTCTGTTTAGGGGTCGAGATAAATTCCCCCAGGCATGAATCCTGGTGTCTTTTTCACAGCGAAAGATTAACCGGCAACGCGTATTAGGCGTTGACTCATCCCTTCTTAGGATTCGGGATAAAATTCCCCATACATGCAAGGTATGGATTCAGAGATTGTTAATTTAATGATAATCACTGGCTACGATATTGAATACGTAGGCTTTGTCATTGTTTCTTCCTGTGTTATTCGAAACACCGAAAGAAATTTAGAAGTGCCAGAGGTGTAGTATTAACTTAGCGTGAATTTTCACTTAGAGTGAAATTCAGAAATTTTCTTTATTATCACTAGGATAATTCTAGAAAATCTTTAATCCACTGGGGATTTTATAATGACAACTTGCTATTCTTATTGAAAAAAAGATTAACAAGTTCATTGGGGGGTAGACTGTTAGAGGTGTAATGTTAACCTAACAGTATTTTATAGGCCTATCACTCTATTGAAGAGAGTCGATAAGTTGATTTGGTCGGGAATTTGTTGCGATCGGAGCAACTTTGTGGACTTATCATCCTATTGAAGAGGATTGATAAGTGGATTTTGTCAGAGGTGTGATGTTAACTTGACGGAAATTTGTTGCGATCGGAGCAACTTTATGGACTTATCATCCTATTGATGAGGATTGATAAGTGGATTTGTCAGAGGTATGATGTTAACGTGACAAGAGAATGTGTTGCGATTGGAGCAACTTTGTGGACTTATCATCTTATTGAAGAGGATTGATAAGTGGGTTGTCAGAGGTATGATGTTAACATGACAGGAATGTGTTGCGATCGGGGCAACTTTGTAGACTTATCATCCTATTGAAGAGGATTGATAAGTGGGTTGTGTCAGAGGTATATTGTTAACGTGACAGGAATGTGTTGCGATTGGAGCAACTTTGTGGACTTATCATCCTATTGAAGAGGATTGATAAGTGGGTTGTCAGAGGTGTGTGATATTAACGTGACAAGAAAATGTGTACTTGTGACTTACACAAGATTTTAGGAATTAGCGTCTCGCTGGGGAAACTTGCTAAATGAGTTTATCATCAAAAGCGATAAATTTTGACAAGATTTTGAAGACTTAGCGTCTTGCTGGGGAAGATTGCGATTTCAGCAATTTTGAGGACTTATAATCCTATTTTCAAGGATTGATAAGTTGATTATTGTCAGAGGTATATTGTTAACATGACAAATTGGGAGTGATGCAAGTTGAATGCATATTCTGCGGGGATGATGATCGTCAGAAGTGTAATGTTAACTCGACGATGTGAAAGATTCGTTACTCTTAATCCAATGGATTCCAAGTAACCAACACCCAGTCTTGATTAAGACTTAGCAGGGGAAGAAAAAGAGGTAGACAAGGCACATCACCTAGTGAGGCACTATCCATGAAGTCGAAATAGAGGCACATCACCTGGTAGGCCATTATCTGATGAGTTTGACTATCAGAGGTAACTGTTAACGTGATAGTTTCCCGCCATCCTATTGAAGAGGATTGGCAGGAGAATTTGGAGGGAATGGACTATCAGAGGTAACGGTTAACGTGATAGTTTTGGTGGACCTGCCATCCTACTTGAAGAGGATTGGTGGGGAATTTAGAGGAAATGGACTATCAGAGGTAATCATTAACGTGATAGTTTTAATAGACCCGTCATCCTACCTGAAGAGGATTGATGGGGGAATTTGGAGAAAACAGACTATCAGAGGTGATCATTAACGTGATAGTTTTAGTGGACCTGCCATCCTATTGAAGTGGATTGACAAGTCGATGGACTATCAGAGGTAAATGTTAACGTGATAGTTTTGTGGGCCTGCCATCATATTGAAGAGGATTGGCAGGAGAATTTGGAGGGAATGGACTATCAGAGGTAACGGTTAACGTGATAGTTTTTGTAGACCTGCCATCCTACTTGAAGAGGATTGGTGGGGAATTTAGAAGAAATGGACTATCAGAGGTAATCATTAACGTGATAGTTTTGATAGACCCGTCATCCTACCTGAAGAGGATTGATGGGGGAATTTGGAGAAAACAGACTATCAGAGGTGATCATTAACGTGATAGTTTTAGTGGACCTGCCATCCTATTGAAGTGGATTGACAAGTCGATGGACTATCAGAGGTAAATGTTAACGTGATAGTTTTGTAGTCCTGCCATCCTATAGAAGCGGATTGACAAGTTGATGATAGTTCTGGTAGATTTTATGGTTGACAGAGGTATTCTATTAAACATAACAACTCAGAAAATTTATTACTCATAATCCAATGAACTACAAATAAACCAACCCCCAGTCTTGAACAAGTGCAGGGGGAAAAGGAGTAGGCCACTATCTAATGAGTTTGACTATCAGAGATAATTATTAACGTGATAGTTATTGGAGACCCGGCATCCTACTGAAGAGGATTAGCTTCAGTGGTTATAGTATCTTCCCCTTCTGACTGAGGAGATTGGGCTTGATCCGATTGCTCAGGAGAAGGTTGGGCTTGGTCCGATTGCTCAAGAGAATCCTGCCTACTTTGTTCTTCAGCTTTGATCCTGGCAATAATCTTTTGAGCCTGTTCGCCTTGAGAAATTAGTTGTCTCCAGGAACGGCATTCTACAACCCTCATTTGTGCTAGGAGGTCGGTCTGCAAGTTGTGTCGACGGGTCTCTACTAAAGTAGACCGTGTCATACCTGACGAACCCCGGAGAGCCATGGTTCGGAACCTTTTGACGAAGGCTTTGACGGATTCCCTCTTCTTCTGCTTAGTGGCGAGAAGGGTATGGATGGAGACTTCTGTATCCTCTTCAAAAAATCTTGACAGGAAGAGTCTCTCTAAATCTACCCACATTTGGATACATCCGGCAGGTAGTTTCCTGAACCATTCAAAGGCAACGCCCTTAAGGGTGCCAATGAACAATCGAGCTAGTATGGCATCGTTTGATATTACATTCCCAGTCTGTGACTTGAAATGATAAATATGTTAGTTCGGTAATCCCGTGCCGTCAAAAGTTTGTAGCGTCGGGACTTCAAATTTTGAAGGATAAGGGGCTGCATCTCATTCGGCAAGATAGGGTCTGACAACTCCCTCGTCTTGGAGCTCACTTCTGTTGGCCATGGCATTGAGGCGGGCTTCCAATTCTTCCATTTTGGCAGACTGAAGATTATACTCGTTCTCAGTCTCTCTTCCTTCATCAGAGGAAGATTCCAGGTTGTGGGCTTCTTGGTCAGAAGACGTGTCATCAACCACATTTTCCTTCCCTTTGCTTGTGTGAGGTCGGGATGAAGACGCTTTTTCTCTCCTGAAAGATTCTTGCCTAGGTGGCGAATCTGTCTTCTGAGATTTGGCCTTGTCTGTGACAATTTGAGTCAACAGGGCCATAAGTTCATTGATGGCCTCTTGCTGAGATTTGAGCATGGCCTCCTGCTCATCAAGTCTCTTCGCGAGATTTTCATGGCTTTCTGGACTCCGCAATGGCTGAGTGTTCGTCATCGGAATTGGTTCCTCTGGCTAACCTCCAATAGTTGATAGGAGGAATGGCTCCTGTTCGAGTCCGAGTGCGTTGGTAGATTCCTTCAAACTCGTTAGCGATTTCTCTGACGCTTGGAGAACGATCTGTCTCTGACTCGTCAGAACTAAGGGTTGATGATCTCTCTCTGCCAACCATGTTAGAAGTGACTCTAAGGTATTCATCCTCTAAAGTCTTCTTCCTGTGAGAACGTCGTCGTTGGTTAGACAAAGAAACGTTCGTTAATTGATCGAACACCAATGGTTTGGCCGTACATGAGCAGCATTGATATCCCGAGAGGACCATAGGAATCAGTCGTTCACATTGGAATGAACGAATGACTTGTTGCATCGGTCTTTCTCTCGATATGAACTCTCTCAAATCTGTTCTAAAGATTCGAGGAGAATTACTCACTGATCGTAAGGTTTGAACTGGAACCCCAAGTCCATGATTGGACAGGACTGGCTCTTGGTGAATATGGATCTGGTTGAGATGCTTTGAATCCATAAACTTCTTATATCCGCCCCTCAATCTAGTCGCGCTACGTAGAGTATTCGGGGGTCTCACTACCCGGTCAGCGAGCCGAGGGTCCAGGGGGCGGCGCGCCCCTGGCCAGGGGGTCCGGGGGGGATGGAATACCCCCCGGCGGGGTTCGGGGCAGCGCCCCGAAGCTCCACGGTATACACCAACTTCTGTATTGGATTTGGAACTTGGGATGCGAGGGTCGCGTTTGGCACCTGAGACGCGAAGGTCGTGTTTGGCACCTGAGACGCGAAGGTCGCGTTTGGCACTTGAAACGCGAGGGTCGCGTCTGGCGCTTGAAACGCGAAGGTCGCATTTTGGTTTGGTGACATGAGGGTCACGTTCTTTATTGTCGACGCGAGGGTCGTGTTTTAACTTGAAAACGCGAAGTTGAAGTTCACGTTCAACGAAGGCTTGAGGTTCGTGTTTTGGCTGTAAAACGCGCCATTGAGGGCCGCGTTCAGTCTGGTTCTCGCGAAGCTCCTGTTCGGGCTCATAGACGTGGAGCTCAGGGTCGCGTTTAGGCTCACGAACGCGAAGTTCGCGTTGGTTGGAGGATCGACTTTCTCGAGGTTGTGCTCGTTGCTGAGACCTTCTTCTTCGACGAGCAGCGTTCTTCTTGGCCTGTTTTAAGGCTTTTGCAAGGGCATCATCGGCGTTGATTGGATCTATCTCCGTCTTAAGCCTTTTACCACCCATGACACATCGTGTTGACGCGGGTGTGGAGTTTTCAACTCGTTGAGCGAGTTTGGCAGAGGCAGAGTCCAGTCCTTCAGAGGATGCGCTGTTTGATGAATTTTGACCAAAGGAGAGGACTTTCTTTGGCACTCCATCAATAGTTGGAGATTTAGTCTTCTTGGAGACTTTGTGGATCCTGCGCATAGCCTTAGGGCTAAGGGATCCGGAGGAGATAGCCTCCTCAAACTTGGCTTGATCAAACTCTACCACGAGAGTTTCGACAATTGATCCAGTGAGATGAACGTCGGATTGCACCACCACTTCTTCGTCAGAGAAGCTAATCTGTATGTAGGGAAAATTGCAATAAAGAGAAGAAAAGAAATTTGACTTTGATTCTTTTAATCTCGGTTACAATTTGATTACAAAAGAGAAGAGAACGAATTTGATTCTCTCCTTTGTTTAAAACTGGGTTCTTCTCGGTGACGATGGAGTGCCTCCCTCGAATGCTTGCTTCGAGTTTGCTCTCCGTTGACGATCCGCACATCTTGATTCATTGGAACGATGTCTTCTCCTCACGATTTGATGTTGTGGAGAACTTGCGTGGCAAGTTTAAAACTCTTGATGAGTTGATAACTCTGATCGAGTTTGAACTCTTGAAAAAGAGTTGATTTGAACCGAAAGTTCGGTTGATAAGCCAAGGATCAAAGCTCTCTGTTGTCGAAGTTGAAGATAATCTTCGTTAGAGGATGATGCCGATCCCCTCAAAAGCTCGTCCAAGGATCTCTCCTGTTGCTGCCAATTCCCAGATCCAGAAAATGACAGTCTCTCCGATCAACCCAGCCCCCTCTTTTGTTCCAAAAAGCCAGCCCGAACTCAATCAAGTTTACCCATATTTATAGGAAATTAATGGGTGTTACCGCCCCCTTAATCCGCTCCTAAGTGGGGCGGAAATCCCTCAAATCGTGGAGGGAAAACGGTTCCTGCAACCTTTCAGCTCGTGTTTGAACGAGTCAAACGCCCACGTCGGTGTTCAGGACCCTAACTCCGCATTTTAGAATGGAGACGCGGAGTTGGGTACTCGCTGGGCATTAAAAAACGTGGGTCCGACCCCAGTGTTTTAATGTTGTAACGCGGGTCCGACTCCAGCGTTTTGATGTTGTAACGCGGGTCCGACTCCAGCATTTTAATGTTGTAACATGGGTTCGACCCTCGCGTTTTGATGTTGTGACGCGGGTCCGACTCCAGCGTTTTACTGTTGACACACTGGGAGGACCTCCGCGTTTTGGTGTTGATACACGGGGAGGACCTCCGCGTTTTGGTCTTAGAGCGCGGTGATGAGTTCCGCGTCTTGCTTTGGAGAGATTATCAACAAGTAATCTCTTTTGTCATAGCGTTGCAAAGATCATTGTCTTGTAATCTTCGTCTTGGCTCCTTGAGAATATGAGAGTCGTCAGATTGTAACTCCTGATGTTGATTGTGAATGCTGTTGAACTAGAGCTCTCATCGGTTATCGTGAAGGTCGTCAGATTGTAACCTTCAGCGATCTACGTGAAAGTCTTCAAATTGTAGCCTTCTAGAAGTCGTCAGATTATAACTTCCATCATCGGTGTTTGATGGAGGATAAGCTATCTATTGTGATTTTTAGATAGCCTACAATTGTGAGATCACTTTGTAATACACTTGTACACCGAGAGAAGTGTGTAGCGAGAATCGGGGATCGTCCCAAGAGGAGTGGCATCGGTTGACGAACCTAGGGAGAGGTTGTATCCGAGCACTTGAGGGAGACACATCTAGTTCAACACTTGAGAGGGTATAGAGTGGGATTGTAAGAGTGTTGATTGTAGAGTTTTCGACAAACTAGAAAATCGTATTGTATGGTGTAAACGTTATTCGGGTAAACGTAGATGTAATACCCTAACCCTTGAGAGGGTGATGTGATTAGTATTCATAGATTTGACTGTAATACTCATACCACCAAGATGCATCTTCTTTTCGGGAACCCAACTCTTAGAAACTCCAAAGTTAAGCGTGCTTGGCCTAGAGAAATTCTAGGATGGGTGACCCCCTGGGAAGTTTTCCAGGGAGCGCATGAGTGAGGACAAAAATAAGCTGAAAAAACATGTGGTGGTTTATGAGGTCAGTCCATCAGATCTAATAGCGTACCGACTCTGGGATTCCGGGGCGGGGTGTTACAAATGGTATCAGAGCAAAGCCAATAGGAATTGTGAGAGCTAAGTGCTATGCGGCGCAAAGTGCTACGTCGAGAGGGCGGGAGCCACCTCTTGAGGCCGTAGGAGCCACCTCTAGAATCTCACACGGATGGTACGGTCTTGGATGATATGATTTGGCACAACAAGGACGTTGTGAGTTTAAGTTGGGGAGTATGTAATACCCTAACCCTTGAGAGGGTGATGTGATTAGTATTGATAGATTTGACTGGAATACTCATACCACCAAGATGCATCTTCTTTTCGAGAACCCAACTCTTAGAAACTCCAAAGTTAAGCGTGCTTAGCCTGAAGAAATTCTAGGATGGGTGATCCCCTGGGAAGTTTTCCAGGGAGTGCGTGAGTGAGGACAAAAACATGCTAAAAAGACATGTGGTGGTTTGTGAGGCCAGTCCATCAGATCTAATAGCGTACCGACTTCGGGATTCCGGGGTGGGGCGTTACAGTAGATAACCCGGTTGTGATGGTGGAGATCTCCTCGAGGTGAGGAGCGGAGACGTAGGTCAAGTGGTTAGACGGAACTCCATGATCATATCGTTTTGTTTGTGATTGCATTGGCGTTCTTTTCTTGTATTCATATCTTATATCGCCTTTGTGTATTGCTCTTCATACTGCCCTATCTCTTTTGTAGATTGTTTATTTTACCCTTGTGTTAGTTTATATATCATTGCTCATATATTTGTAATGTCTCATTGCTAGGATATATTCACTTGTTCATATTGCTTATCCTAGCTCATATATCTTGTTGTATTTCATACTTTCTAGGATAACTTATTAATTAGTTTTAAATTGGCATAAAATCGGATTAGATTAGCATAAGGCCCTAATCACATTAGCTTAGGACCCTAATCACCCCCTCTAGGGTCTAACAATTGGTATCAGAGCTTGGTACTATTTGATTTAAGGTCTAATCATCTTGAGTTAAAGATCCAAGTTATCTTTTTGTGCTAATCTTGTTTAGATTTTCTTTGTTATCTTGCTTGCACATATATACATATATTATGGATATGCACGGTGCATCTTGTTTAGGCTATGCCATCAATATTGCTCCTAGATTAGATAATTTTTCTTATGCCCAATGGTATGTTAGATTTAAACTTTTTGTTCAATCTAAACACTTTGATTTATGGGAAATTATAGATGATGTTTACATTGTGCTCACTTCGGAGAAATCCAAGTGGAATAAAAATGATCATCGAATGTTTACAATGAATAATATTTTGTTAGAATATTTGCTAAATGCTTTTAATTCATCTGTGTCTAACAAGTTTGTTCATTTTGATAGTGTTTACACCTTATGAAAATTTATTGAATCACATCAAGAGGACTTGAAGGCGATCCAACAAGCTTTGGAGGATCCGGCTTCAAGTTCATATGGAGCATCATGCACATGACCACTAGGCGATGGTCCTAGTGAGGTTTGCGAGTTCGAATCCATTAATGATTTATCTAGTGATGAACTTTCTTGTGCTAGTGAAAAATTATTGCATGCCTATAACATATTGCATAAAAATTTTATTGATTTGTAAAGCAAGCATGAAGATTTAAAATCCGATCATGAGAAGTTAGCTTTCAAATTTGATATCATTTCTCAAGAACGTATTGCTCTTCAAGAAAATAATGATATGTTAAATTTGGAAAATAATAATTTAAAATTAAATATTGCTAACTTGACTCATGATAAAAATAATGTCATGTTAGAAGTAAAGAACATAAAAAATGATACTGTTTCTTTTATAAATGACTATTTATGTTCTACTTCTAATAAAAATGCATATGTGCAAATGATGAGTTGAATGTTGTTAAAAATCACATTTCATCTTTAGACTCAACTCTTAATACATGCATTGATAACCATAAGAAACTTATGGACAAGTGTGCTAAACTTAGTATTACAAAATCACCTACTCACTATGCACACTTGTATAGTAAAATTTACAAATGCTCTATTTGCGATCGTAAAGGTCACCTTGCTAAATTTTGCTATGATGCACACAAACCTAAGATTGTTAATACTCCATGTGCATCTCATAAGGCTTCTTCATCACATACACATGCACTTACTCATCATGTTCATCATAAGCATGCTCATGTGTTTAAACGTGATATTTGTGGTCGTTTTGGTCATTTGGCCAAATATTGTTTTGATTTGAAAAATAAGTCTCATTTGCCAAATGTTTTTAGTAGACCACATGTTTATAAATGTAATGTTTGTGGTAGATTTGGCCACTTAGAAAAGTTTTGTTTTGATACTGTTTCTTATTTGCAAAAAGTTTCAAATAATTTACCTTTGTTTGCTAATGTTCCACGTGCACCTTTTAATGGTTAACATAAGCAAATGCTTCCTTTGCATTGTACATATTGCAATCGGAAGGGTCATTTGAATGATTATTGCTATGACCAATCTCGTGCACAACACACGCCCAAGAGGGTTCATAACCCTAGGGCTTTGAGCTTAAATGCTAGGGGTCATGTCCCTAAACCTTTTGGTACCAAGATTACTTGGGTACCAAAACAAATTTGATTTTAAACCAAAAATTTTAGTGTTTTTCTTTTTTTTCTTGGTTTTGAAAATTATGTTTTAAAATCTTTTGGTTATGAAAACAATTTTTCTTTGATCAAATCTTTTGTTTTCATGATTATTAGTTTTGATTTTAGATGAGAGGTTTGTGTTTATATAACCCTCCGGGTTTATTGGGTGTTTATTACCAAATCATGTTTACCGGATGCTAGAAAGATTATATGGGTTGGAACAAGCTTAAGAGCTTGATATATTATTGCCTCTCTTGAAATTCCTTTGTTAAAGATTTTGTTTTGATTTGTTGCTTTGAATTTATTATATGTTACTTATATGATGATATTTATGTGTTTGTGCTTATGGATCATCTATTCGTGCCTTATAATGTATTCTATATGTGGTTTGATCAAATCCCACAAAGAAAACTCTCTTGATTGATCAAACATCGTTTTTTTTATATAAACTTTGATTTATGATTTCTTTTGGTTGATTTGTTTTCACTTGAAAACTTTTTACATGATTCTCATGTTCTTCTTCTTTTGATTTTATAAATCCATACATTGTTATGATTTATTTTGAAAATATCCATTCTTGATTTTGTTTCCTTATCCCCTTACATATAAGCAAATTATTTTCCTTCATGGATCCTCCTTCATAAACATTTTTTTAATAATGCCTTTTTGGATCCTTATTTCATCTCTTTGGGGGCAAGTATGATAAATGTTTGGTTTGTATATATACATCTTGAAATCTTTGTAACACCCTTCATGATGTTATATATACATGTTTTCTTATTTCTTTTGCAAGTGAGTTGTTTAGCAAGTTTTTGCTTGATCACATGTTTTGCCATGATCTTTATTGTATTCACTCCATATGAATATATATATATATATATTACTCACCCGTGCATATTGATAGGGGGATCTTTCGCTCTTTTCATTCTTTATGGTTTTCCCTTTTTTGATGTTGTCAAAGGGGGAGAAATATTACGAGTATAGCATTTCTTGTTTATATGCATGATAATTATAATATTGTATATTTATTTCTTTTCATGCATATATTCTTTTTATAAATTGTTTGTCATTATAAAAAAGGGAGAGATTGTTGGTCTCTTTATTTTGATGATGTTTAACAAACAATTTACCACTAATATTGTTTGTCTAGTATTTGTGTTTATTTATTTAATGTAGACAAACAACGTGTTAGAGGTTGGATGGATTGCGCTTCAACGATCAAATCCAATGGAGGTTAGCGGAATTATGGAGTGAAGCCTACACATTCAAGTTAAAGATTCAAGTTCTAGCTTCATCCGCAAGTGTACCAAGATAGAGCTTATTGAAGATCAAGATCAAGCTTGAGTATATTTAGTTTAGGTTTTATATTATGTGTATTAAGTACTCTAAGCTCAATATCATATACACACACATTATATTGGTTTTTATGTATGTATGTATATATATATATATATATATATATATATATACTTTCATTTTGTTTTTGTATATATATAGTTATATATATACATATATGTTTTGGTTTGATAGTTTTCAAGTTTTACTATGAAACAATAGAATAAAATTGAAAATACATTTCTAGTTTCATACTTATATGCATATATATGATTTCGTATATATCAATGTTATTTAGTTCAATGAAATCATGTTTTAGTGAATTATATATGTATTTTTATAAAATACTATATTCATTGTTTATAGACTCCATAACAATAGTATACATCTTTCTTCAAGTCTATAAAATCATTTTGTATTATTTCAAAACATGGTTAAGCTAAAATGTCAAAACTCATATGTTCACATTTTTATGTTTTGAACTATTTTGTAAAATGATGATATTTTTCAATTGGGAGTTCCTTTTTTGAAAACCAGCCTTGTGGCATGTTTATTATCATGTCTACAATCATTCCCCAAAGTTTTACATTTTTTGGAATTTATTTGAT
>NC_033796.1:94770869-94881028 GCF_001876935.1 Asparagus officinalis
TCACTGAGTAGTTTGTGAAAATCAACGAACTCATTGTTATTTGTACCCTACTCCTATTCCTCACCTGGTCAAACCTTTAAACAGTTAGGACCACAACCAAAATCTCCTCTCGATTCTATCCATGAACGAGAGGCCCACAAATCGAGCGATCAAACCTTCCTACAGTTAGGATCGTCTCAAAACTCTCACTTGGTCAAACCTTACTACAGTTAGGACCACAGCCAAAATCTCCTTTCGATTCATTTTCTCCGATTTTGGGTTTATCTCTACCAACAAACAAGAGACCAGGAGATAGAATATAAAATTCTTCCTCTCCGATTTTGGGTTTATCTCTACCAACAAACAAGAGACCAGGAGATAGAATATAAAATTCTTCCTCTCCGATTTCGGGCTCGTTGTCCTATATAGGAAACGCAACCTACTCACACTTTAAAATCCATGTCGTTCACACATGGGGGATGTTATCTCTATCCCTTATTAGAGATAAGCCTACATCTAACACATGTAGCCTACGTATTCAACATTGTAGTTCAAAGTCTAAAAGAGTTTAATTCTTTTAGCGCAACGTTATATGTGAAACGGACTTAGATAATTCACATACTAGCCCGACTCAAACGGTAGTCGGTAAAGGCATATCAAATCCGTTGATGGCTGAGAATTTGCCAAAAATTCTATAAGTATTATGGTTATTTATTCTAAACAAGAATGAGTAATCATAATAAAATCTCAATAAGCAAAGAGTTCACTATATTTACCAAAAGAGTTCAAACAGAGCTATGGAAAATATATGTTCTCAAATTACAATAATTTGTAGTGACGGAGTTGATCCTCTAATCGGGAGAGCTCTGTTACATAAGATAATTCGAGCTCAGGTATCAAGCTAGCCTTAAAATTTTCTTCATTAACGCCTTGAATTCTGGCAACCTCTTGCTCTTTGTCAGCAAAAATCTTGTCCTGGAGATTCAGTTGCCGGAGTGTATTCATTTCAGCTTGAGTTATTTCCGCTAGATCAGACTCCAAAAATTCACAAGCATCCTTAGCTTCGGTAAGTTGCTTTTCTAACTGGGCTATCTCTGCCCGACGCGACTCCAAGTCACGATACAGGTCTACCTTGATTTGTGCCTTCTTGGCAGCGCTCACCTGGAGTTGATTGATGCGAGTTTTCAGTACTTGAAGTTCAGATTCAACGGATTTCTGAGAATCACGCCATGCTTGTAGCCTCAGGTCCATTTGAGAAGCGATGTAAGAAGATGCGCCATTAGCTCGAAAGTTCTGCAACTGTTCAATGTGTTGTTTAAGATCGTCCAAATAAGCTTCAATGGAATTAGATAATTCAGCACACCCCTGTTCTCTAATTCCTGACACATGGCGATCGAGAGACTTCCTGAAAAGTTCAAATGGTGAACCTTTAAGAAGAATTCGATCAACCATGGCGTTTAAGAAAAGAACGAAGCTTTGGACGTCAGCACAAAGGACAACTTTGTCCGGATCTTCATCTGCCAATAAAGCTCGAATACGATCGGACAATGATGAAGAAAGATCTGCAAAGAGAACAAAAGAAATGGATATAAGATATGCACACTCGCATACAGCAATGAATTGAATTATCCCAAATTCAATAGGAAATTCTATAGTTTGATTACCTTGACTTGTCGATGCTGGGACACGCTCCACGACAGTCGAAGTTTGTTCAGAGATAATGTTGGACGATGGATTCACCATATGTCAAGAGCAGGAAACCCAAACCTTCAGGTTGATCACATTCGCCAATGACAGTAGACGCATCAACTTCATTCGTTGGTCCTACACCTAAATTTCTTATTCTAGTCATCAAAAGATAAGAAATGAAAACTTAATTGAAGACTCGAATCATAAAATACATACCTTCTGATACGCCTACTTCAGCTGAATCGACCCTAGTGGTTGGTCCCGCAGTAGCGGTCGGAGCCGGAGTGGACAATATATCGGAGATGCATTGGTGTTCATCCTCGGAAATATCAAGATTGAAATCATGCTCGTTGAAATCTCCGATACCCATATCATGGGTAAGTTCTTGATCTCTCGGCTCATTAGCTGGGATGTCTATTGAGCAGAAAGATCCATCAATAAATGTGCAAGAATATGAAGGGATCAAAGCAAACAAAAATAAGTTTACCTTCAATAATAGTCGCGGGGTCAACGGCGCTACTACCCGCACTCACCTCCTTTAGTTTAACTAAAAGAAGATAAAGCGCACAAGTTAGTAGGAGAGGAACATGTTCTGATTCACTTATCTCCCGGAAATGTCCCCCAAATGAAAAAACATCAGTACTTGTGTCGACGGTTGGCGAGGTCGATGTAGTAATCGGAGGAGGGGCAGTGTCCATGTTGAGGGGTTCTTCACTCATCGTTCTGTGTACTTGCCGAGTGAAGCTGGATTCATCAACATCCATTAAACCCGGAGAAGAAGGTTCGGGCATGATTTCTCCTTCCTCTCCTGGCCCAACTGTGATGGCAAAATAATGAATAAGATGCTATATTCAAAGATGAAATAATGAAAAATAGATAAGAATGAGATCTTACCCCCTTGATCAACCGGAAGATCCTGAGTAAACTCTTCTTCAGGCAATGAGGGGAGTTGACGTTGTCGATGAGCTATCTTCTTAATCCTTTTCGAAGCACGAGAATCTCGAGGAACTTCAGAGCTCTCATGGCGAAACTTGGTACGCAATTCAGACCCTTGAACAGGGCTGGGTCGAACTTCGAAAGAAGCAGAAGATCGAGATCTCTTTCTGCCAACAAGTGGGGTGACATCCTCCTCTTCTTCTTCTTCTTCCTCTTCAAGGGCAGGTCATCTGACTGTCATCTTGTTAGAAGACGATAAGGGAATATTCTTCTCCCTCATTCGAATACCCTTAGAAGGAGCACCGGGTGATTGGGGTGAAGAAGCTCGACGAGTCCTGTGAGCTACGGGAGACAGAGGGACATCAACCTCTGCTTCATCTCTAGCCTCATCTTCCTCACTGGATGTTTCGAAGTCATCACTCTCTTCGGAATCGACTGCTTGTTTTCCTTTGCGGGAAGACGTAGTGGGCTCCTTTCCTTTTTTAGATACAATTCTCCGAACCACAGCTTCGGATTCCAGTTCGGAAAGCTTCTTCTTTGCAAGAGGAGTGTTGGCGGCTAAAATCCACCGGCAGTAGAGGAAAGTTAAGTGGAGATCAGGCTCAGCGACGGGCAAACTAAACTGAGCTTCGGTACAGCCAGCAATATTCCAGAACCAGGCTCGTACCCCATCGATAAGGCCCCCGCAGGTTATCAACCATTTGTTGGGATTCCCGACGTATAGTTGATCATAGCCGAATTATCGCGCAAATCGGCAAGGAAAATAAGGCTCAATTCTTCATAGGTTCTTCGACCGGAAAACATTATAGCCTGGGCGAATGTTCATGAGCCAATTGAAGCTACCCATGTCGAGAGAGGTCCTGTTAGCCCCAGGCATTTCTTCATCAACGAGCGTGTCATTATAGGCACCAGAAAACCGAGGGAAACACTTGTAAAATTCCCAGCACTTAGCATTTTTAAACTGCCTCACCCTGTCAGGCCACTGTCGGGAAGGATACAACAACTTACATCCTTCTAAGAGTTGCAGCAAAGGAATTTCTGGATCAGACACGTCAGGTGCTGACATCATGTCCACACGATGGAGAACTAGCCACGCCATTAAATAGGTGTACAGCAACTCAACGCTTGACAAGGGAATCTTAGTCGAAGGCTCAGCACCCGTTTTCGTGAAAGTGGTGGCCAAGTTATGCAAGCCGCTGTGGAGGCCAGCAATCATGGCGGAAAGTAAAGATAACCTAGCGCCGACAGCTAATTGCACAGCAGGAAGGAGAACCTCCAGAGGAAGCGCCTCAGAAGATTGATGCGGTACTACACATTTCTTTAGCCATATAGCCAGATAACCGGAGAGGAGAGTCGCAGGCTTCATTCTCTTGGTGGATTGCCACAAGAAAGTGCTGAATTTGGTGCCCCTAAGAAAACCACCTTCAAATGACTCGGTTCTATAAGACTGGGCGTTAATCTTCGTAATCAGCCCATTAACGTCAGAAGGGGTCAGAATCGGTGATTCGCAGACAGCTTCACCGGTCGGGCTCTCGAGGTTCTGAAACAAGTAGTCGACGAACTGTTTTAAACTGACTCGAGCCGCCTTCTTACTCTTCACTTCGATCTTGGCTATCGCCGTCTGATAATGACAAGTTAACTCCCTGAGAACGTCATAAGCAGGAGAGCCAGCCTTCTTCATCTTCATAAGCTGACGGTTGTTGGGAAAATATTCTTGATAAGGAGTATTCCCCAACGGCAATCCGGATACTTTCATCATTTCGTGGAGCGGAAGCCCCAACTCCCCATACTTGGTAAGAAATGTATTGGTCTCCGGAATGTAAGACTCGAACAAGGCAAGAAAATGATCTACACTTACTGGGAGACCATGCATACTGGCTCGGATGGGAGCATATAATCCCAAATTCCTTAACTCTTGATCCCAACGATTAAGTACGTAGTTGGTTATTCTAGCCCACCATTTGTCGGGAAGAGAATGAACCCATCCATAACACCTGAATTTTGGAATGGGAAGTTCTCGGCCAACCCGAGCGAGCCTATTCTTTACCGTATTGGCCCTTATCATCAGTTCGTTCTGAGGCCCACTATCTGGTCCAAATATCCCCGGGTGAAGACCACGAATATTATGCCTACCGACGAAGCCAGGAGCGCTAACATCTTTACCAATGAATCCACAATGAACGCGCTCATGGTCTTCTGTCAGATGCCACGTCATTTTCCTCGAAACAGCCAGATTCCTTAATTGCAGAATTGAATACTGTCGAGGGAATGGAGGAAGGAATAGAAAAGCTCCTTCGTGCTCATTCAACCAAATTTTAGGACCCCGGCAAAGATTGTCTGGGTCTTCTATCGAATCTCCGAACAGATAATCAGGTTTCTTCAACGGTTCGGTGGAATCTCGGGTTGGGGTTAAGGGTGAATCAGTCAGCAGAGCACGCAGAGTGCGACGACCTCCTTCACGAACCAACTCCGGAACGCTATTATCACGATCTTCACTAAATTGGCGGGCCTCTCTAACCAGAAAGTCACCGTTGAAAGAGGCATGAAGAGTACCACTCTGACCTGGGTCTTCTCTATCAGAAAAGACCACAGAGGGAAAAGGAACTGCAGAGAAGAGTTGAAAAATAGTTGAACAAAAAGGTAAATAGAGCAAAACCCTCGCTCTAAATAGCCGCGACAACAGTTGATGCTGTGCGTTACCGCGATAGCATACGTTGCCGCGTTCAGCCGCGGCAGTACGTGCTGCCGCGGTAACTGAACAGCGGCCTTTAATGTCGAAAAGGCACGAGTTCGACAAAAAACTCGCATCTTGACTGTGGTACATGTCTTGATTGAACAAGATATGTGTTTTAAAGCATCAATCCTCTCGATGGAGGATGTCAACTCTTCCCGAATGCCTCTCGATGGAGACAAACGAGGCTGAATGCACAAAATCAACAATTTCAGATAAGGAGAAGTTGAAGAAACTTACCCCCAAAAGAAGGAACGGCAGCCTCGACCTCCTCAGGTACTGATGCCGCCGATTTTCCCTTCGAAGCACGAGTTTTCTTTGGTGACATGGTAAAACTGTCCCAAATAACAATAAAATTAGGGTTTTGGGGCAAAATTTCAAATTAAAGAGCAAAACAAACCCAAAAACAAGGGATGTGTTCGGTTCTACCTGAGGATAGAGGGGAATAGATCCGAAAGATGAACACAGCAAAGGAAATCTCAAAATCCAAGAAGAATGCTCAAAACCCTAGATCTCTTTTGAGGAAAAATCAGCCAAATACGAAGAGGTGAAAGGGGAAAAGCCAAAGAAAAACCTTTTATAGGATGTTTGAAGAGTTTTCGAACTCAGAGAAGCGGGGAAAATGACCCGAAGAAGCCCAACATCAGACTTATAACCTGACTGGCCGAAGCGCTGCGCGGCACTCGACACTGTCACGCTCGAGCGCGACAGTCTATGTTGCCGCGCTCAAGCGCGACAGTAGAAGCTGTCGCGGCAGTTCACTCTGACGCGCCGAAGCACTGTGCATACACAATAATTCCTTGGGTGTTTGAACACGTACATCTCCCTCTGTATTAGGAATACATTGCTAGACACTCCAATGAGTATATGAGTATAAACTGCATCTTCTTGAACCTCCCAACGGGTATATGAGGTTAAACTATTTCCCGGACACTCCAATAGAGCATATGAGTATAAACTATTTCTCTATTCTTCGACGGCAGTTCAAATTCAAGACTTCGACAACGGCCACGCGATAAACGCAGCACCGGAGAAATTTTAGCTATTCTACAAAGCACTAAATAGGCTAAAAAAGATGAAGAAGTCAAGGATTGAAGCCATTCACAGACCATTCTATGCAATTTCCTCAACAAAGCACTGGAGAAATTACAAGGAAAGCTTATCATATCCAAAGTGTCCCAGACTCCTCTCTAAAGAAATGATGAGTCTGAGATACTTTGGAGGGGGTATCTGTAGGCGTCAAAAAAATGCTTATAGACATCCAAATACCGCTCAAGGCAAAGAAAAGACGATAAACGCCTCTCTTTTAATCAGAAGGGGATGATTCAAAGGAAGCAAAGCAAAACAACATGGAAGAACAATGTACACACCGCCGCGGCTATTATAGGAGAGTGCTGTGGCGGTTACAAGACAGTTGTACGATGATTATTTGAAGCCCACGTAGCGGCATATCAGAGATAAAACGTGTGCTGACATGGACAAGCAGTTAAACCATGAAAAAGGTGGTTAAAGGTCGTGGGAGAACGGTTTTAAACACGATGAAACGTGCTGGTAATCGCCTCTTTGGCCGCGGCAGTCTATGCTGCCGCGCCAATAGCCGCGGCAGTGTAGACTGCAGCGGCCAAAGAGAAATCATCTGGTCAGTTATTTTACCCCCGTTTCAACTGTTGTGCACTTCGATCCCTATAAATACCTCCCTAGACACGAAATAAAGGACAGAGAGCATTTTGGAGCAGAAGAGACTTGAGCTTTTGTTGATTTTGAGGAAGAAAGAGAGAATTTTCACCCTTTGACAAGCATCATTTGGTGATTCCTAGAGATCTAAGCTCAGACTTGATCTTTGGAAGAGTGAACATCTTACATCGATAAGATATTCGCTTTCAAATCTTTACTTTGATAAATGAAGGAAAGATCCCCAAACACATTCACGATCTGTGAATCGGTGGTCAACGAGCCAAAGCACTCCCGGCACAGGCAAAGTCCCACAAAGCAGGAGTTGATAAACAATTTCTGTGTTATTTTCTCGAGAGTTGTATTTTCTCTTATTTTCATTGTATTTTCCTGTAAACACATCAAAGTTTTAATGGAATCGACAATGGAGTCAACTTTTGCTGAAAACAGCGTTAAGGCTTCCTTCTTCTGCACCTCTTAGGGACAAAATTTCCACTGATGAGAAAAGGGACATGGAGAGGTGGTTAAGGTTTCACTGGCAACAGCGAAGCCTTGTTAGATGCAATCAATGGCCCTTTATACGGTGAACTTCACTTATTGGATGAAATTTGTTGTTTCAGCCTATTCTTTTGGGCAAACCTTTATTTGAGCAAGGTTCGTTGGTTGGTCCGAATCTCACTGAAGTGGTTAAGGTTCATTGCTACCTACACCCTCAACACTTAACCAGGAGCGAGCTCCGTTTGAGAACCTAGTGAGCTTCGCTTGAGGGCTCAAAGACTTAGCTAATTTTGTAGTCATGTTTTCTAACTTATTTCTTGTATTTTGTGTAGTTACTTTGGTGAGTATGCCTATCAGCTATCACAATCATGTTGGACACAATGGGGTTAATGGTCCCACAATGACACATGTCTTCAATGAGAATGTTCCTCTATTTTTTTAGAATAGAAGCCAGGAGAGGATCAATGCAATCTGACTTGGGAACGCTAATATTTTAAGAGAACTCATCATGGCTAGGAGTTCTCCATCCCAAAGACTGACCAATCATGGAAATCTCAGTTTTTCTTTGGCGATAGCATCCAGGAGGTACCTCCATTTTCAATTAAGAAAAGGAGTGAGTGTATTATGCCTAAGGAGATAGTCATTTCTATCTACTAGTGATAAAATGACTAGTTTCATTCATGTACTTGTAGAGCCTAGCTATCCCTCATTTGATGTAGTTTCCTATTGTTAAGAGAGAAGATAGCATGACGATGGGTAGCATTTTCGGCCTCTGCCCTATCTCTGTTAAAGAGGACGCTCTTGCTAATGAGGTTGCTGTTGTCCTAAATGTATTTAGCAATCAATTTGACCACATTGATGGACAATATATAGAGGAGGATGCCAAGTTCTCTGGTTGGATCAAGTCGATTGATTCGAAGTGGTGGGCATGTTTGACTGATTTTTCCATTGACACTTTTAGAGAGAGACTATCGAACTTAGGACTCTACTTTGCAGTACTAGCTTCCATGCATAGTGTTGATATTTGTGCATCCATGTTATATAGCATTTGGGAGCTATATAATATTGACAGTAATTTTTTTTCTCTCTGACAGGAGATAGGCATAGCATTGCACGAGGTGTTCGAAGTATCTCAGTTGCCAATTGGAGAACGGCCATATGAAGAGTTCTTCCCCACGAATACGAAGTTAAGGACCATGGATCACTTTGCTCATGTTGTTGAGGTGTTCCGAGAGCTAGTTTGCAACTTCTACATTTATCACCAAATAGTAACACACACTACACACAGTACCCATGTTGCCCATGTACCTTAGGCAGAGTACCTCTTCTGAAATGTGAGCAAAGAAGGAAGAGTTGAACCATTCCCTGTAGCTACCAGGCTTGAAGTAGAAACCACGATCTTCAACCATAGTCTTGTTCATCATATTACTGACTCAAATGAGTGTGGGTTTCATGCGGGGAATTCTTTTAAACGTTTACACCATCAAGCTGAAGAATGCATTTCTACTTAGGCTTTATTTGCGGGATTTCTATTGATCTGGTTAAATGGATGCATCATACCCTCTCGACAGAAGGATTGTATCTCAATCATAGTGCTCTATCCAGTGACCTCACTTGCTCATGGATACATCTTGTGTTTGCTTCCTGCATGGCTATGTTTATCATGGGTAAGGGAGTTGGCTATTGAGTATTTGAGCCAGGAGAAGGGATGCCTAAGAGAAAAAGTCCCAAACCCCAGAGTGGAGCTATCACACCTATCTGATGGTGTGGTACACACTTCATTATCCTTCACTTATGTCCGCTACCACTCCTCACAAAGAAGGGATCACCTTGCTATAGCTCTACGAGTCTTTAAAGTGGACTATCTAATACGCTGCGGGGATTCGCCAAATTGTACGGAATAAGAAGCATTACAGCCTTTATTGATGTCAGAAGTTAAGCAGTGGGATTTAGCATAGACGTTGAAGAATTTAAGGTCCCTTAATCTCCTTTAATGGATGATTGCTAAGTAGAAGAGAATCCTGCACATATGCAATATGTTAGAGGATCGGAGTTGGGTTCTTTGATAGCTCCTTTGACGAACAAGTTAGTTATGATCTGAAGGAGTGAAAAATAATTTAGTTCTCTTAAGTATGTAGAATTTTGCGTACCATCATGCAAGAGGCAACATACCTATTTATACTAGGTCTAGAAGGGTATTTGTGTAACTTTAGCCAAGTCTAGGTAGTCGGCTTAGTTAGCTAATACTTTATAGGTGTTGACAATAGGTTGTTCGAGTCACAATAGTGTTTACCATGATGGTGATAGAGGGGCTGGGCACTGGTATAGTCTGATGAGTCGTTATGACTCCAAGGGAGATGTAATGATGGCTTTGACCGTGTATTTGATATGATAGTGACTGGCTGTTGCTGGTATGTTTGAGAAGGAATGTATTTCACCTTGGTCCTTTGAGAGAGGTCAAGTAAAGATACCTCTTGACTCGGCTTGCTGAACTAGGATGCCTCGAATATCTAAAAAGGCTAGTGTGAGGACGTCTTTTGAGCCGACCTTCGAATGAAGACATCTTTTGATCTAGCCTTTATAAGACTCGAGTCTAGTTCATATCCAATTCATTGAGACACGTGTCACGTTCTAGAGCAAGATTTACATAGCGGTTTCTATGATATAATAGCCTCTATTGCCACTTTCTTGAGATTAGCGATGCTAATCCTAGTGATGAGTTTGAGGACAGCTTTTGTGCTGAGGGATTCACCCGTTTATCTAGTGGTTGCTTCAATTGTCTAGTCAATATTAGATCGAGCCATCTTGTTGTAAGGTTGAATGAGACCAAGTGCTACATTAAGCCCTACTTACCTTGTTGATTCACATGGCAATTTGGGTACAATCAACTCTATGTTGGTAATCCAAGCACAATGTTTTCACACTCAGGAAGTCTTGCTAATGGAGCTCGTGCATAGTATCACTTCACTCCAGTGGCTACTGGTGCCACATTTATTTTACTTTACAAGGTTCATAACTGCTACATGACGTTAGGATTTTATAAATGGTATAACATGGTGAACGTTCCTCATCCAAGTTTCTAAGTGAACAAGACTGGCATGCAATGGATCATTAGGAAGTACAAAGAAGCTTCCAAAAAATGATCCAAGAGTCAAGCACCCAGACTCTAGAAATATTTGGTGAAAGCTATTGGATATCATGTCCCCAAGATATAATTTTGATGATAACAATTTATTCATTATGTGCATCACTATGAGTATTATTGTGCTCTAACATATCAATGCAGCTATCAACATCAAATATGAATAAGTGCAAGATGAGTTCAAGATATCATGAAGTAAAGAAGATAAAGTGCTTATACATCAATGTAAATTTTATATTTTCTTTACTTAGAAATTTTGTATAAGCCTTGATCACTCACACATACACACATAGTGATTAGAACACACTAACACACGCTTAGTGTGTTGGTTAACAATAGAAAATATAAAATTTACATATTGCATAAAATTTTAGTGTGTTAGTGTGTTAACAATAGAAAATATAAAATTTTATATTTTCTTTACTTAGAAATTTTGTACAAGCCTTGATCACTCACACATACACACATAGTGATTAGAACACACTAACACATACTTAGTGTATTGGTTAGCAATAGAAAATATAAAATTTTATATTTCTCTCCCCCTTTGTCACCATAAAAAATGGGGTAAAGAGAAATGTACGCAAAATGCAACTAAACAAGCAAGCAAGTAGAACTTTCACATATTGCATAAGCCCAAGCCATTTCTTATGCGACAAAAATCATCTTCACCAAGAGGCTAGCCCAAGCCATTTCTTATGCGACAAAAATCATCTTCACCAAGAGGCTTAGTAAATATATCCGCTAATTAAGATTTTGTGTCAACAAACACTAGGGATACATCTTGTCTCTCTACATGATCACGTAAGAAATGATAGCGCACATCAATATGCTTGGTTCTAGAATGCAAAATCGAATTTTTGGAAATATTAATAGCACTAGTGTTATCACAAAAGATTTTTGTATTTTGAAAAATCAAATCATAGTCAACTAAGCTTTGTTTCATCCATAAAACTTGGGCACAACATAAGCCGGCGGTAATGTATTCCACTTCCGTAGTGGATAATGCAACGCAATTTTATTTCTTAGAAGCCCAAGAAACAAGAGAATTTCCTAAGAATTGGCTTGTTCTACTCGTACTCTTGCGATCTACCTTACATCCGACAAAGTCAGCATCACAAAAACCATATAAATCAAAAGAGGTGCTTTTTGGATAAAATAAACCAAGATTAAAAGTTTTATTAACATACTTAATGATCCTTTTAACCGCAATTAAATGAGATGCTTTAGGAGAAGTTAGAAAACGTGCACATGCACACACACTAAACATGATATCGGGTCTACTAGTGGTGAGATAAAAAAGACTACCTATCATACCTCAGTATAGTTTTTGGTTCACATCTTCACCACTCTCATCCGCATCAAGCTTGACACTTGTACTCATGGGAGTAGGCGAATGCTTAGAATTATCCAAATTGAATTTCTTCACCAATTCCTTAGCATACTTGCTTTGAGAAATGAATATCCTATCCTTAGTTTGCTTGACTTGGAACCCGAGAAAGAATGTAAGCTCTCCCATCATACTCATCTCAAAATGATCTTGCATAACTTTAGAAAATTCCTTGCACAAAGATTCATTAGTAGCACCGAAAATGATATCATCAACATATATTTGAACTAAAATAAAATCATTTTTTTCTCACAAAAAGAGTGTTATCAATTGTTCCTTTTGAAAAACCATTTTTAACAAGAAAACTAGAGAGGCGAGCATACCGAGCTCTAGGAGCTTGTTTCAACCTATATAAAGCTTTTTGAACCCGGTAAACATGATTAGGAAAAGCATGATCTATGAAACCGGAGGGTTGCTCAACATATATTTCCTCTTCTATAAAACCATTTAAAAAGATACTTTTAACATCCATTTGAAACAATTTGAAATTTTAAAGCTAGCAAATGCCAAAAACATCCTAATAGATTCCAACCTTAAAACCGGTGCAAAGGTTTCGTCATAGTCTATGCCCTCCTCTTGATTGTATCCTTGGACAACCAAACAAGTTTTATTTCTAGTTACAATACCATGTTCATCAAGTTTGTTTCTAAAAACCCATTTAGTACCAATAACACTAGCATTGATAGGTCTAGGAACTAGTTTCCAAACATTATTTCTTTTAAAAATTATTTAGTTCCTCATGCATAGCTA
This sequence comes from Asparagus officinalis, assembly GCF_001876935.1. Lineage (NCBI taxonomy): Eukaryota > Viridiplantae > Streptophyta > Magnoliopsida > Asparagales > Asparagaceae > Asparagus > Asparagus officinalis. The sequence continues at coordinate 94,783,656 of NC_033796.1, forward strand.
AACCCCAAAATTCATTATTTAAAGCATCATTAATTTTTTTAGGCTCTAGTTGAGATAAGAAAGCAACATTACCACACTCACTCAAAGCTTTTGAGCGAGTAACAACTCCTTGTGAAGGGCTCCCAATTATTTGTTCCTTTAGATGGTTTGATGCGAATTTCCAAGAAGGGCTCCCAATTATTTGTTCCTTTAGATGGTTTGATGCGAATTTCCAAGCTTTAGGAAGTTCAACTTGATCATGAGCAGTGGAGCTATCCACATCCTTTTGTGCTTCTATAGAGGGTGTATCATTGATTTGTAAAAAGTCCAACCCTCCCTCAACATTATCATCATCATCTTTCCTAGGTAAAACAACTTGAGAACCAACATTAGTCTCATCAAAAGTAACGTTTATAGATTCTTCAACAACGAGAGTTCATTTGTTGAAGACACTATAAGCCTTACTTCGAGGTGCATATCCTAAGAAAATACTAACATCAATTTTGGAATCAAATTTGTCATGATGATCTTTTGTATTTAAAATAAAATATTTGTAACCAAAGATACAAAAATAACCAATAAAAGGAGTTTTTCTAAAAAATAGTTCATAAGGAGTTTTCTTAAGCTTTGGTCTAATTAAAACACGATTTAAAACATGGCAAGCCGTATTGACGGCTTCCGCCCAAAAATATTTTGGCAAAACAAAGAAATTTAGCATAGTGCGTGCCATCTCTTGTATGGTGTGATTTTTCCGTTCAACAACACCATTTTGTTGTGGTGTTCTAGGAGCGGAAAACATGTGAGTTATACCATGGTGAGTACAAAATTCATAGAAAAAATTATTTTAAAATTCACCACCATGATCACTTCTTATTTTAACAACTTTTAAATCTTTTTCATTTTCAATTCTTTTGACATGATTAGAAAATTCTTCAAAACAATCATTTTTATTTGTAAGAAATATTGTCCATGTAAAACGAGAAAATCATCAATAATCACAAATACATAGTGTTTGCCTCCAAGAGAGGTAACACGCATAGGACCAAATAAGAGAGGTAACACGCATAGGACCAAATAAATCAAGATGAAGTAATTACAAAGGTTTAGAAGTCGATACCTCATTGATGGATTTGAAAAAAGATTTTGTTTGTTTACCTTTGGCACAATCTTCACATATGGTATCTTTGATGAAGTGCAAGTTAGGTAACCCTTTTACAATATTTCTCTTAGAAAAATTTGATATCAATTCCATGTTTGCATGTCCAAGCCTCTTATGCCAAATCCAAGGGTTTTCATCAATTACCGCAAGGCACTTCACATCTTGATTCACTAATTCATTCATCTAAAAAATGTACACATTAGATTTGCGATTAGCAACAAAAATAATTTTTCCATTCATACTAATAATGCATTTTTCCGGTTTAAAGGAAATATCAAAATATTTATCACTCAATTGGCTAATGCTAAGAAGATTATGATTCAATCCATTTACCAAATAAACATCTTCTATAACGGGTGAAGGTTTCTTACCAATAGAACCTATACCAATGATTTTACTTTTCTCACCACCACCGAAGGAGACGCTACCTCCTTCAATCCTTAATAGGGTTGCAAATAGCTCTTTGTTGCCCGTCATATGATGTGAGTAACCACTATCAAGGTACCATATCTCTCTACGTTATGGCCGTGATGTTACCTATAAAAGATGAAGGTGTAGCAACTTTAGGTACCCAAATCTTGGGTCATTGGTGGTTAGTAAACTTGGTACCTTTGGGTACCCATGTCATGCCATAGAAATCATGATTATCTTTGATCCTACAATGAGTAGAAATATGACCATGTTTCATATAATATGTGCACACAAAATTTCTCTTGTGTGTTTGAGCATGATATCTATGAAATCTATTTATACCATGGTGATGATGATTAATATAAGCAAGAGTGGGTCTAATCCTACCACTCTCAATGTCTAGTCTTTCAATCTTAGATCTCAATTATTTGTTTTCAAAATCAAGATCCCCTAGAAATTCATCTTTTAATGCAAGAGAAGTTCGTAATTGTTCTAGTTGGGCATCACAAGAAGTATGCAACTTTTTAAAGGAAGAAAATTCTTTTGACATCTTTTTAAATTCAACATTCAATTCTTCTAAAGCCGTAGCTAGATCACATTGCATGTAGAAGGATTCACTTTCGGTGTCGGATATTACCTCTTGTTCAAGGGCCATGAAACAAATGTTGGGATCATGAAGAACAAGTTTAGCTCCTTCTTAATTACTATCCGAATCACTTGGTTTGGATTCCTCCCATCCGGCATACATAGCATTCTTCTTCTTGTACTTCATGTACTTCTCCTTGAGCCTTAGGCAATCCTTAGTGATATGGCCCGGTTCATTGCATTCAAAACATTTTCCTACACATGAAAAAAATTTGTTATTAGAACGGGGATTAAACTTCTTATTCATTTTTATGAGTCTAGAAATTCTTCTAGAGAGATGAGCCACTTCTCTAGAAAAATCAACTTCACTATCCGATGACGAAGATGAGTTATCACTAGCTCCTTTGAGAGCTATGGTCTTCGATTTTGGTAATGGCTCCTCAACTTCCCGTGAGGGCACTTCCTCCTTCTCCTTTCCCTTGAGCTTCTTCTCATGAACCTTGAGCTTGCCGATGAGGCCATCGAGAGGTAGAGTGGTAAGGTCATGAGCTTCTTCTATCGCCGTCGCCTTGGGTTCCCACATCGGAGTCAATGAATAGAGAATCTTGTAGTTCGTCTCTTGAATAGTTAATTTCTTGTCAAGATCATGCAATTCATTGATAATGTTAGTGAAGCGAGAAAATATAGCATCAATTGATTCATTTGGAAGCATTTGAAATAACTCATATTCATGTATAAGTCCACTAATCTTGGATTCCTTAACTTAGGGGGTTCCTTCGTATGTAATACACAGTTTCACCCATATTTCATATGCGGTTGCACACGTTGAAACTCTATTATATTCATTTGGGGAAAGACCACAAATTAAGGCGTTCATAGCCTTAGCATTGAGATTGGTTTGGTGCCTTTCTCCGTCGATCATGTTTCCGACTTTAGACTTCTCTACATACTTCTTCTCTATGAGTTCTAAGATGTCAAGATCAATGCAACGAAGATAAATTCTCATTCTTGCCTTCCAATAAGCAAAATTACTACCGGTAAACAGGGGTGGTCTAGTGGTCGATTGTCCTTCCAACATATGCACATTCATTGAAGCCTCCATAAGATCTTTTCTCTAAGGTGATTAAACCAAAAAATAATATAGAGACCAAGATCTGATACCAATTGTTGGACCCTAGAGGGGAGGTGATTAGGGTCACAATGCTATAATTGTGCAATAAAAATTAAGATAAGCAAACACAATATCCAAAAGCAATCAATATAGAGGAGATAGAGTTAGGAATCGTTATCCTGTGACGCGCGATGTGTTAACGAGGTTCGGTCCGCTGACCTACGTCCACGCTCCCCACTCTCAAGGAGAAATCCACTACACAACCCGGTTTAAAAGCCAAAACTTCTTCTACATAGCGATCCCCTCACGATCTCACACTACACAGTTGATCTCACTAGATCACACTCCCACATAATTGATCTCTACAAGATCAAACTCTCAAAATAGTAAAAATTGGTGTAAAAACCCTCTCTTTACAATGTCCCTATGGCAAAGAGAAGATCACACTGAAGCTGGGATGTGAAACACAAAAACTCAGAAAGAAACAGGTTTGAAAATTAAGCTCTGTAAAAATGTTCTCTGAAATATTTTGAAAGAGCTGGGACCATGAGAAAGAAGAAGAGTATAGGTTTAAATAGAAAACCATAGTTGTTTGAACCCATACCCAATCCCCCAAAACCTGGAAACAAAACTACGCAGAGATCGTGTGAAATTAGCGCTGAAAATCTGTACCAGATGACCGTTTAAATTAAGCGGCGGTCGACCGTGACTTTTTCACGGTCGACCACGAGACAGCCCAGAAACATAAAAAAGTCTAGAGACTTCTGCGGTCGACCGTGGTGGTCGACCGAGGGAAATTCTTGACTCAAAAAACAGGTTTTTGACTCACTAAAAATATTTGTAAAATATTCATTTGACTTCTGAAAATTATGAAACTTTGTAAAATATTTTTAATACTAAAAACAAATTGTTTGGAAAAGGAATTTTGCAAATAGGTCCTCATACTTGTGAAAAATAATATTTTATAAAAAAACGCTCAAAACTATATGTTTGAAAATGTGTGTGTGATATCCCAATAGCTTCAGATGAAATCTAAACTATTTGCCTACATTTTAGCACTAGAGAGAAAAATAAAAACTAGCTAATATCCTCACGTAGAATACAATTCTTTGAGTCTTGATATAGCTTGAGTTGGATGAAGCTTCTTATTGCATTTGGTGTTCTTGAATGAACATTGCTTCATCACTATGCCTCCTCCTCCTTTGGATATCATCGTTGTAGCGCATATTCCATCCAATCCTCCATTTGTGGTACTAACATGCTTGATATATATATTAACTGCACTATCACTCAATAAGTAATTAGTACCGATAATGGTGGTTGTAAAACATCATCAAAACATAAGAGCTAACATTATAGTCGACTACAGAGATAGTTTTTCTGACATTCCAAGTTTGAAAATCTGACTATTTATAGCCTTTTTTGATCCGTTAATTAGGTTTAAAAACTTGTCTTTTCAAGGGCTATAAATACGTTTAATGTTCAAAAATTTGCATTATTAATTCCTATCTATAAGCTTTAATTTGTGCATTCTCAAGAGTTCTAAATATTCAGATTTTTGCCTAAGTGTTGAGAAAACTAAAATCTAAAATAGCCTTTGATCTTCATTACATATAAAAAGTATTAAGGCATTTTTTAGAGATTAAAAACATTCCTAAAGCCGCTGCTACCCATTACTATACAATCAAGACTTATAGGAATTGTGTTGTTGATTCAAGAAAAGTTCTCTTGGGTGTGAGAGTTGTGATCTCTTGGTGAAGAGATTATGTGCAATTTGCATAGTCTTGCAAATTGGTCAGGTTTACTGTTTGATTTTGTAAGTTTTTTGAAAATTATAGTGGAATTCTCAAGCGGGATTTGCTTGGGGATTAGATGTATACCGGGGAGGTGGAACCAGTATAAAATACTATGTTTACGATTATGATTTTTTGTGATTTTACTATCTTTATTGTAATTTATAATCTACTTTGCATAGTTTTTAAAAGAATACTATTCACCCCCCTCTAGTGTTTTAGTGTATATTAGATCAGATCCTACAATTGGTATCAGAGCAAGGTGAAGGATGGCATTATCAAGTACAACAAATACATCACAATTTAAAGAGGGACATTCTACACAGCGAGCACCTCTCTTTGATGGCACAAACTACAACTATTAGAAGTGTCGGATGAAGATCTACCTTCAATCTCTTGGCTACGATCTGTGGAACATTATAGAGAGGGAATTTACAAAACCTACCACTCCTTACACAGAATGAATGGTTGTTCAAAGGACAAATGTAAATCTAGACTCTAAGGCGATGAATGCACTGTTTTGTACCTTGGACAAGAACTAATTCATTTGAGTGTCTATCTCTACATCAGCACATCAAATTTGGCACACTCTTGAGGTAACACATGAAGGAACTAACAAAGTTAAAGAAACAAAATTTTTTGTTCTTGTTCATAGGTTTGAACTATTTAAGATGAAAGAGAATGAATCCATCACGGAGATGTTCACAAGGTTTACAGATATTACTAACTCCTTAATTAGACTTGGCAAAGAATATACTCAAGTTGAGATGGTAAGAAAAATCATAAGAGCACTAACTTCGGAATGGGAAAAGAAGACTACGACGATTGAAGAAGCCAATGATTTATCAACTCTCACTGTAGAAAGTCTTATTAGAAATTTGATGGCATATGAAGTTCAAATTGAAGATAGAAAGAAGGATGACGAACCAAAGAAGAAGAAGATACTTGCCTTCAATGCATCCTCTGACACTGATGAATCTGATGAAGATGATGAGGAAAATTACAATGATTACTAACAAATTCAAACGATTTCTTAAGAAAGGTAAGTTCAAATAAAAAAAAAAGAATACTAATGATTCTTCTTTGTGTTTCAATTGTAATAAGTCAGGTCACATAAAGAAGGATTGTCCTCTACTCAAGTCAAAGCAAAAGTTCACAAATTCCAACAATTTCAACAACTTCAAGAAGAAGAAGAAGGCTATGGTGGTGACTTGAGATGACAGCGACGATTCATCCTCTTCCGAAGAAGAAAAAGAGAGAGAAGAATCCGCTCACATGTGTTTCATGGCACAGGATGAAGTAATGATTCTTTAGACAATGAAGAAATTTTAGATACTTTTAATGAACTTTATATTAAGTTTAAGAATTTAAATGCTAATTATAAGATATTGAAAAATGAAAATGATAGATTTAACTTAGAATTAGTTTCCTCAAAATTTTCACAAATTGAAGAATTAAAAGAATTAAATGATAAATTATTTTCTAAAAATAGGTTATTAACTAAAAATAATATCTATCTTAAATCTGAATGTAACATTATGAAAAATAAAATTTTAGATTTAGATAAGAATATGGCTTCACTTAAACTTAAATATGAAGAGTTATTCTTAAATGTAAACAAGTTTAATAAAGGAAAAGAATACTTGAATGATTTGTTATCTTTTCAAAAGTCTTATATTAAATGTAAACAAGTTTAATAAAGGAAAAGAATACTTGAATGATTTGTTATCTTTTCAAAAGTCTTATGGTCAAAATTTTGGTTTAGGATATGTTCATAAAAAGTATGAAATGTTTCTAGTACAAATCATGCATCATCTTCTATGAATAACAATGTTAGAAAATTTCATGCACCATTAACAAGGAATATACATGCTAAAAATAATCATGCTTTATCTATATTCATTTGTGTACCTAAAAATGTTAGTACGCATGAAAGAAATACTTATATTTCAAATTTTAAGAAAAACATTTGTAATTCAACTAATTATATTTATGTTAACAAAGGAAAACCAAATTTCAAGTGGATTTGGTCTCCTAAGTGCTAATCCAATGGACCCAACATAAAAGGGTACCAATGCTTAAATGTCTATTTTTCAAAAGAAAAGTGGATACTAGATAGTGGATGTTCCAAACACATGACCGGAAACTCTCAAATGTTGTCTTCAATTCAATACAAAGAGGGAGACATAGTTACATTTGGAGACAAAAACAAAGGTCAAGCTATAGGTATCGGAACAGTAGGTAACAATGACAAACCTCTAATAGAATGTTTTATTAGTAGATGGTTTAAAATATAATCTTCTAAGTATAAGTTAACTATGTGATAAAAATTTTAAAATTGTATTTGAAAAAGGTTCATGTCTTATATATGATCAAGATTTATCAAATATCTTGTTTAAAGGTTTTAGAAAGAAAGATATATATGTTTTATCCATGAATTTTTATTCAAATGAACATTATTTAGTTGCATCAATAGATGATACATTATTATGGCATAGAAGATGTGGACATATTAATTTGAAAAATATATCACGTATTTCTAAAAATAATTTAGTAAATGGTTTACCTAAAATTGTAAATAATAAAAATCATTTTTGTGACGCATGTAAACAAGGAAAAATGCATAAATCTTCTTTCAAATCTAAAGGTGTTGTTTCTACAAGTAGACCATTAGAATTATTACATATGGATCTATTTAATCCTTCTAGAATTACATCTTTAAATGGAAGTAGATATGCATTTGTCATTGTTGATGATTATTTAAGATTTACATGGGTTATGTTTTAAAACATAAAAATGATGCTTTTGATGAGTTTTCTACATTTTGTTAAGATTATGAAAGATGAATTTGAAATGAGTCACATGGGTGAACTTAACTTCTTCCTTGGACTTCAAATTAAACAATTAAAGGAAGGAATTTTCATCAACCAAAGCAAATATGCTAAACACGCTTTGGATTGGACAACACTACTAGTTGGACAACACTACTAGCAAACCAACACCAATGAGTTCAACTACATCACTTGGCAAAGATGAAAATGGTAAGAATGTTGATCAAAAGCTTTATCAAGGTATGATTGGATCACTTCTTTATATTACAGCTAGTAGACCCGATATTATGTTTAGTGTTTTGTTTATGTGCTAGATTTCAATTTAATCCTAAAGAGTCACACCTTAAAGTAGTAAAAATAATTTTTAGATATCTTAAGGATACTACAAATTTTGGTTTATTTTATCTAAAGAATAGCACATTTGATTTATTATCATATAGTGATGCTGATTTTGCCGGATGTAAATCTGATAGAAAAAGTATAAGTGGTACGCGTCATTTCTTAGGACATTCACTTGTTTCTTGGTTTAGTAAAAAAAAGTAAAATTCAGTATCTTTATCAACAACTGAAGTAGAATATATTGCTGCAAGTTTTGCATGTGCACAAGTTCTATGGATGAAACAAACATTATCTGATTATTGTATAGTTTGTCCCACATCCTCCATAATGTGTGACAAATTTAGTGCTATTAATTTATCTAAAAATCTTATTCAACATTCACATACAAAATATATTGACATTAGACATCATTTCTTATGTGATCATGTGCTTAAAGGTGATATTTCATTAGAATTTATATCTATTGATAAACAAATTGTAGATATACTAACAAAACCATTAAAAGAAGAAATTATGTTAAATTAAGAAGGGAATTAGGTATATGTTCAATTAAAGATTTAAATTAATTTTTAAAATCAATACATATGCGTACACATCCTTAATAGTCGACTAATTAGGTTAGTAGTCGACTACATGCACAAGCATTACATATATAACATTCTGTCTTTTTCCTTAGCAGTCGACTACATGCACAACTCATCTTTTGAACAGCCGAGGTTGAGATCTTTGAAATCGATACAGACCCAGATTTTGCCATTTTTCTTTGTTACTATGATGATATTTATCAGGCAATTTGGATGCTGCTCCTCATGGATGAATTTGCAACCAATCATTTTCAAATTTATTTTCTTATTTTTTCCATCAATTCAGGATGAAAGCATCTTTTCTGTTGTTTTACTAGCTTGACACTTGGATTGATATTGAGGTGATGCATAACTACCTCTGGATCCAACCTAGGCATGTCTTTGTAACTCCAGGCAAAGATGTTGATATACTCTTGAATGAGAGATATAAGATCTTTTTTTCAATAGGTGACAAGCTCTCATTGATGAAGATGGCTTGGGGTTAGTTTCATCACCCACAATAACTTGGACCACTTTATCTTCTATGGGCAACTCACCACGTTCGAAACATGATTCCCATTGTGCTCCAAGGTGTTTTGCCCAAGGATCATTCTCAGAATCATCAAGCACTTTAGTTTTGTCTAGGTCCATTGTCAAACTATATGAAACCATATTAACCATGAATTCTCCAAACATGGTGCCAATGCTAATATCAGAATCCTAATCAGATGTGTTTGAAGAGTTGCTTAAGAAATTATCAAACGTTGGTACTGCTTGTGAGTTGGCTTATGCAATGTACTCAAGTCCATATTTAGTTCGATTATAGTAATCAGAGGCTTCTCGTTATGTACGAAGGGCGTTAAGAGAACTTGTAGTCCTTGGTTAAAGTTCAACACTTGTTTTACGATGAAATCATACCCTATTTTTGCCATCATGTGCCAACACTATTGGCTGTAGTGGGAGAAGTTTGACATCCTTTCAACTTCATCATCTAAGGTTGTAAAATGCGGTTGGTGCTTGACCTTTCCGAATATGATATGATCATGGGTGCTCTTTTTACCATGAAGCATGAAGGTAGTGTCTTCTGAGTTGTCCAACTGCTGATGAATCGAGTAAGAATCCTTTATAGGCATGTACAAAGTTAGTTCTAAAGCTAGCCTAGACAATAAAGCATTGGCTTTGTAGGCTGTCTAAAACTTACTGCATATAGTGTTGGCATCTTTGTTTTGATGATATTTAATAAATAATTTACCACTAATGTTATTTATCTAGTGTTTGTATTTATCTATTTATTATAGACAAACAACATATTGGAGGATGGATGGAATCGAGCATTCACGATTATATCCAATGGAGGTTGGCAGAATAGTGGATTGAAGCAAATACTTTCAAGTCTAAAAGCACTTCCTAGCTTCATCCGTAAGTTTACCAAGAAGAGCTTATTGAAGATCAAGATCTAGCTTGGGTAATTTAGTTTAGGTTTTTATATTATGTGTGTTAGTACTTTAAGCTTAATCATATACACATATACACACTTTGGTTTTTTTATTTATAAAATTATATATATATATATATATATATATATATATATATATATATACACACACATATACATATATGTTTTGGTTTAGCTATATAGACATGAAACAAATATACATTCATATACATATTCATATGTTTCATATTCTATTGTATTTGGAAAAATATTATGTTTTTGGTTTATATGGTTTATATACTTAACAACTATAGTTTATACTTTTTATCAAGTCTATAAAATTATTTTATTAAGTTTCAAAACTTGGTTTATGTCAAAACATCAAAATTCAAGTATCTCATGTTTTTATGTTTTAGACATATTTGCAAAATGATGATATTTTACAAATGGGAGATGCTTTTTGAAAACCAGTTTTTGTAACATGTTTATTATCATGTCTATAATCATTTCCTAAAGTTTTACATTTTTCTGATTTTATTTGCTATTTTTTAAAAGAAGTTTGAAAATCAGATTTCTATTTCAAAACAGGTTGATAACCTATTATCAGTCGACTGGTAAGTCAACTGATGACATCAGTCAACTGATGACATCAGTCAACTAATGACATTAGTCAACTAATCACATCAGTCAACTGATGTGTTGACTGAAGAAAATACCTGGAATAACAAAAAGTTTCTGTTTTGTTTTGGTCGACTGACCAGTCGACTGATGAGGTCATCAGTCGACTGATAAGATCGTCAGTCAATTGATGAGCTAGAAAATTCCTCTAACTGTCAGTTCATCAGTCGACTGATGAAAGTCGTCAGTCGACTGATGTTGTAACGGCTAGTTTTTTCTAGCCTGTTACATATTTGGTTTTTTGGTCATTTTGCTTAGGTTTTTGCTGATGTTTTGGGTGGCTATATATAACCTCTTGCTCTCATCTCTCATAACCGATCTAAGAAGTTTTTAAACAAGGTTTAACAAGGGTTTAAGTTTTGTTTAGTTTTGTTACAAGTTGGGTTTGTAAAGATTGTTTCACAAGTGGAGGAGATCATCTACATTGTTTGAGCTCTATTTTAATCCATCTCTCCATCTTGTTTTCAGAGAAGAATTTCTAAACTCAATACTAGCTTTGTATTAATTATTTGTTGTTTATCATTTTCATCAAGCTAGGGGTTTACATTGAGTTTATAATTTATTTTCTCATTGCTTACACACACAACCATTGAGCTTATAGTATTACATACATAGTATAAATTGGGTTGTGGGGGAGTGTATCATTGAGTGTGAGCTTACATTGTGTTCTCATCCATATTAGAGAATAATCATTTATTGTATTATGCTTATTGTGAGATTCACTTTGTATTATACTAGTACACCGATAGGAGTATGTGGTGAGAGACGGGGTCACTTCCAAGAGGAGTGGGGTCGATAGTAAAGCCTAGAGAGAGGTGATAATTCTGAGCACTTGAGGAAGGACACGGGTTAGAGACCAACACTTAGAGGGTGTGGAGTGTAGTTACATTGTGAGATTATGAACGTTGATCGGTGAGCATTGAAAACCGATATTATGTGGTGTAAATGTTATTTGGATGAGCGTAGAAAACCCAGTTGTGATAGTGGATTTCTTCCCGGGAGTGGGGAGCAGAGATGTAGGATGGAAGGTCCGAACTGCGTGATCATATTATGTGTTTGTATTGTTTATATTGCCCTATCATAATTGTATCTTTAGTTTAGATTGTTTACCCTTGTGTTGTTTATATATACCCCTGCATATATTTCACCATATAGGATATATCTCTTTGTTAATATTGCATATTCTTGCTCATAACATATTGTATATCAATCTTGTAAGAATAATTTATTAATAAGTTTTAATTAGCATAAATTCGGATTAGATTAGCATAAGACCCTAATCACCCCCCTCTAGGGTCCAACATATAGATGATCCCCATCAAACACTGATGATGGAAGTTACAACCTCACGACTTTCACACCAAAAATTCGACGATGAAAGTTACAATCAGACGACTTTCAAGTTAATAGACGAAGACTACGACCTGAAGATTTCACGTAGATCGATAAAGCTTACAATTCAACGATCTTCACGATAACCGATGCAAGTTTTAATTCAACAACCTTCATAACCAACTACGAGAGTTACAATCTAATGACTCTCACATTCCAAGGAGCTAAGACAGAGATTATAAGATGACGATCTTCGCAACGCTCTAACAAAAGAGACTATAAGTCAATAGTCTCTTCAATTCAAAACGTAAAACTCACTTTTACGTCCTAGAAGCCAGACGTAGAGCATCCGCATTCTAAAGATCAAAACATAGTGTTTATTACTACGTTTTTAGCTACCGGTGCAAAGCTCAACTCTGCGTCCCACTGCTAGACCGCAAACTTTGCGTTTGACCTGGTCAAACGTGAGCTGAATGGTTCCAAAATCATTTCTCCATGATTTGAGGGGATCACTCCCTCACTTAGGAGCAAATTAAGGGGTTGGTTATACCCCTTAATCTCCTATAAATACCTCAAAACTCAACAGAGTTAATGATCAACTTTTTGCATCAAAAATATTGCATAAAGAGAGATCGACATTTGTGTTCTTGGAGATCTTGGAGTGTCCTTTAGCAACAAATGTCTTGGAGCTTAGATCTTGGCTATAAACTGGTTTTTAGTTCAAATCAACTATTTTACAAAGTTTAAACTCGCACTGAGTTCCTAAACTCGTTAAGATATATTCTTAAACTTACCACGCAAGTTTTCCTCAATATCAAATCAAGAGAAAGATATCGTGTTAAAACGAGGTGAAGCGTTCGGATCGTCAATGAGATACAAGAATCTGAACTCCCATCAACACTAAGAAGAATCTAGGTTAAACAAAAGAAAAGGTCTCCATCGATCTATTTCGCTTTTGTAATTGGGGAAACCGATTAAGAAGAATTATAATTTATTTTTCTAAGTTTGTTAGAGAAAGATTACATCGAGAGAATTGTAATTCATTCTTTTTCTAAGTCTGTTAGAGAGAATAATACAAATTTTAATTCTTAATTTTCTTCTTCAATTTAATCACAAACAAAAGATGGCGACTCTGCTGGGAACTATTCGCGGTGAAAGTCGTTTTCATTGACATCATTGTTTTCTTAAGCAATAGTTTATCGGTTACAAAAGATCCGGTCTTTTTATAAGATCCGGTTACAACAAAATCAAAGAAAGAAATAAAAATTACAACTTTCCTTTTTTGTCGAACGAATAGCGAGATCCTGTTTTGCGGTCTCTCTCTTTTATGGTTTCTTTGCCTGCGCCGAGGTTAATCCGTGGACCACCGCACGATCTTGATCCGGTCGGATCTACACGGTATGACGTGTGCTATTTCACGAAGGAAATAACAGCTGGGGGTACTATTTCACCAAGGAAATAATAGCCTTTAGTAATCGAAATCGACCAAGCGAAATCGATACTCTTCTCGGGATCAAAGACCAAGCTCTGATCCGGAGGGAAACCGTGTAGATCTCAGATCGGATCTCTCTCGAACTCCTGCCTTATTTGGCGTGGATGATCGCTAAGAACCAGATCTGAGAGTCCGAGTCTTCTAAGCTTCGAAAAGTCCGAGGTCTAGCTCTTAATCCGGCAGAGTTTCAGCTCCAAAAGTCCAACCTCCAACAATGATCCATTCATCCTCTATTTATAAGCACTGAAAGCGGATCTGGGCTCAGATCTGGGCCCAGATCTGCTCATGGCTCGACCAAGTGGCTCGGCCACTTGGGTGGCTCGGCCACTTTGGGTGGCTCGGCCACTTTGGGTGGCTCGGCCACTTTGGGTGGCTCGGACCGAGCCGCCCGAGTGACTCGTCTTTTGGCCGGGCTTTTGCCGTTGTGTCCGTTGTCCGTTTTTGTGATTTATCGGTTTGTCCGAGCTTCGCCATTGATCTGAACCCTGATTTGGCAGTCCGGATCTTGATTTGGCAGTAAATCCGCTTCGGTGTTCGAGTTCGAATCCGTTCTACGGTCGGATGACTCGTTGACTCACCGAACCGTTAGCTTGATTACGCACGCGAATGGATGCATTCTGTTGCTTGCGTGCGATTCGTTAACCTCGTCGCCTCATTAATCCGCTTCATTGCGTGTCACTTGGCTTCGGTGTTGTGGACTGACGCTCGTGTTTAGATACATCATCCGATGGTTCGTTGGTTTGTCGAATCACCGTGCCGAGCTGTGTTCAGGGACCTATAGGTAGTTTTATACGCCTATAGATACCCCCTCCAAAGTATTTTAGCCTTGTTCTTTTATAGAAGAGTCTGGAATACTTTGGATATGATTGTCCCAACCTTCAGTCGGTGTAACGGGACCTTGGAATGGCTTCTGTTCTTGACTCCTTCAATCCTTCAGGCTATTTGGTGCTTCGTCGAATGTCTGTAAGGTTTCCGGTGCTGCATTTATTGTCTGACCGTTGTCGGAATTTTGAACTTGAAGTCGATTCCTGATTTTCTGATCTTTAGCTCGTTTTTGTTGGTTCAACATAGAACTGACCATCGATTGTTGGCGTTGAGTTCTCATTTGCAACGCGTTGTCCGGCGAAGTGTTGTTGAGTTATCCTTAAGAATATTTTTAGAAAAATATTCTCCAGAAACTTCTCAACCAAAAATAGGAAATAGTTTATACTCGTATACCTTATTGGAGTATTAAGGAGCAGTTTATACTCGTATACTTTTTGGAGTATTGATTTTTTCATTGCAACGCATTAATCGGCGTTGACCTAGGGTTACGCGTTGACCCTAGGGTTTCGAACGTCGTACGTTGACTGTTTGATCGCAACGCATTGACTGGCATTGACCCAGGGTTATGCGTTGACCGGTGTTGACCCTAGGGTTTCGACGTCGTACGTTGACTGTTTGATCGCAACGCGTTGACTGGCATTGACCTAGGGTTACGCGTTGACCGGCGTTGACCCTAGGGTTTCGGATCGCTTGACGTTTGTTGGAGTATACACAGTTTAAGCTCTTGAGGTATTGGAGCATGGCGGTCCTAAATATTGGGCTGCAGGACCAACTATTAAAGCTGATTCATCTGCACGTGTGGATCTTATCCTGAATTTGTTGGATGTCTAAGTCACGAAACCAACTAATGGGGCTGGTGCGTCAGTGACTTTCGCATATATAGGATTGTTTGTAGGAAAAATTGCAATGAAAAGAATAAAGAAAATTGATTTGTATTTCTTTGATTCTGATTACAACTTGATTACAAAAGAGAAGAGAACGAATTTGATTCTCTCCTTTGTTTAAAACTGGGTTCTTCTCGGTAGCGATGGAATGCCTCCTTCGATTGCTCGCGTCGAATTTGCTCTCCGTTGACGATCCGACCGTCTCTTATCTCGTGGGAACGATGAACTTCTGTGTAAAGTTTGATGTTTAACTCTGAATGAGTTTAAGAACTCTGAACGAGTTAGAACTCTGTGAACAGAGTTGTTAGAACCGAAAATTCGGTTAATGATCAAGCCAATATTCTGTTGTTGAAGAATCCTTTCGGTTTTGATCTTCTGGACTTGATTCAAAAATCCTATCTCCAAGGATTTCGCTGCTGCTATTGAATCGCCAAACCTGAGTGGTTGAGATCTTCCTCAATTGGCGTTCTGGGCTTTAACTCTGCGCCCAAGGTTTGGGACGCAGAGTTAAATCTCTGTTAGGGATTTGAGACGCACGGGCCTCGTGTGTTCTGAACTTGGAAACGCACAGGCTGCTGGTGCGTTGAAATTTAATTCTGCGTTCAGAGTTCGGGACATAGCTGAGTCTGTTGAATAACGCACGTTATGGGTGCGTTTCGTGATTTAACTCTGCGTTCAGAGTTCGATGTCTGTTGATGAACGCACAGATTGTGTGCGTTTGAGAAACGCAGAAATGAATTTCTGCGTTTGGGAGAACTTGTTGGCTTATAACCTCGTCCACTATAACATTACAAAGGCTATTGTTTATTGATCTTTGCCTGTTATAGGATATGAGAGTCGTCAGATTGTAACTCTCACTGTTGGTTGTGAAGGCCACTGAATAGAGTTTTCATCAGCTGTCGGAAGTGTCGTCGAATTGTAACTCTTCTCGATCTGTATGAAAAGTCTCCCATTTGCCGCTTTCGATTGTCGGCGCGAAAGCTATTTGATTGTAGCTTTCGTTGTAGGAACTTGACTGGAATCAACATCCATAGTGTCTTTAAATGGATATTTGCCCACAGCTCTCTACCAAGCAACTCACCAACTAAGTCCAACCTTTCATTTCTAAAATCATTACACTGCTCATCAGCGTCTCCAATAATTGCTAATATAATATTAGTCGTGCTGTTGTTGCAGCCATCAAGATCAATCATCTCAGAAATGAGGTCGTGTTTGTGGCGATTGTGGAATCGCGGATGCAGTGATTGGGAATTCGTCTGATTGTGATTTCTGTCGTCGGAGTTTGATAGGGGTCAGCTATTCATTGTGATTTTTAGACAGCCTACAGAACCCCCTCCAAAGTTTTCGAAAGTTCGCGGTTGACTGGGATGAATTTTCAGAATACTTTGGATCGCAAAATTTAGTGGATTGATTGCTCCCTCCGTCTGATCGAGCCAGATGATTTCACCGTTGTTGGTTGTAATCTATCTGTACTCCTCCAATAGACTCTCCAGTGGAGTCGTTTATTTTTTCCCGGCTTTGGTCGCCTTGACGATTGCTGTTAGCTCTTCTTTTATTCATCTGGGGCTGTGTCGTAGCCTTGGTAGTCAAAAAGCTGCTATCATAGCGGTCCAAACACAGAGATAATTTCTACCTTTGGGGATTGGAACGTGTGGGTGCGCCCAGCGTTAGGAAATTTGAACGCGAAGGTGGGCATCGCGTTTGGAAGTTCAAACAACTCGAACGCGAGGGTCGAGTTTGGGCGTGATCCTGACCTCGAATCCCGTCCGTTACGATTTGACAGCTCATAGCTATCTATAAATAGACCGCTAGAGGTCAAATCAAGAGTCATTCGACTCTTCTTGAAATTTTAACGAAAAATTTTCGTTCTCATCTCCGGCGAAATGCTGTACACCTCCTCCGACGAGATTCAATGGCACCCAAGAAACCAGTCGCTTCCAAGTCCGATGCCGTTGCGGCTCGAGGGTCGGCATCGTCAGCGTCGGCCGGCGGCGCTGCTGCTCAGGCGGATGTGCCGCCCCAGCTTCCTTTGATTGGTGGTGAGTATGACCTTCGTGGCCATTAAACTTGCTTCGGCAAGTTCTGATCTTGAGATCAACGAGGAAACTTGTTTCAATAACGCGGGGCTGGACTCCGTCGTTTGGTATTTCTGACGCGGGGTTCAACCTCCGCGTCTCAGATTTTTGACGTGGGGGTCGACCTGCGCGTCTGAGCTTTTTGACGCGGAGTTCGTCCTTCGCGTCCAAGCTTATCTGACGCGGGGTTCGACCTTCGTGTCTGAACTCATCTGACGCGGGGTTCGACCTTCGCGTCTAAACTTATCTGACGCGGGGTTCGACCCTCGCGTTTGAGTCTTGCTTTTGAGTTATCTAACTTTCTTCTTCCTTTTGCAGTGCGCCATACCAGTGAACCTCTTCTTTTTCGCCACCATTTTGGGCATGAAGGTGGTGCGGACATGAACATGGCCTTCAGCTCACGCCAAAAACTCCCAGTTTTCCGAATTAGGGAGAAGAGTCGCGTAGAATTAATTACCCAAGCTTCTCTTAGGACATTGGTTACGGACGCCCGACTTGAAAGCCCAAGCCGTAAGCCAATAGTCAAACCTGGATATTTCTTAGGGGACTTTGTTGACTTCGACGCAAGCACTGCTTATGATGGGGACTATAAGTGGTTGCGGAAAGTTGGGGACCGCAACCTTTTCTTGCCCAATATGGAGAGGATGTTCCCCATATCATATGGATTGTGTGCTTCTGTCCCAAGGCATATGGATTGGCCCCTGGTTAAGGATCAAGATGGGGTTGCTCTCGGGACTTTGACTTTTCACGGGGTCCGCACAGTTGGTTATAACCGGCAGGTGACAGCTTTGCGGCCGAGTTTATTTGCTAAGGAGTATCCCCTTGGCGAAGTACCCAGCCCGGCGAAGACCTTTGTCAAGAGATTTTTGGAAAAGAAAGGAGAATTCCCCGCACAAGGATTTAGAGCTCCTGGTTGGGTTCATTCTCCAGTGACAGGGTGGTGGGCCCAGATGACCAAGTTTGTTCTGGAGGAATTGGAAACCCCTCTTGCCCAAGATGGATTGCTGGTTCCAGTGCGGGCTACTAAGTTCGGGATTATTCAGAGCCACTTTCATTTCTTCTCTATATTGGAGAAGTATAGTCCCGAGACTTGCACTTTCTTCACCCCTATGGGGGAGCTAGGCTTCGCTCTTCACGAGATGCACGAAGTCTCAGGTCTTATTCTCGGGGATTTACCATACGAAGAATTTGTTCCGGGATCTGCGGAACTCCAACTTTTGAAGAAGACCAGCCCAGAAATTTACGCCACTCTCTGGGAAGTGATGTGCCACTTTCATATCTGTAAGCAGCTGACTGGGGCTCGCGGAAGCGGCATCAAACAAGTGTCTTGGATGGAATATTTATTCCGGAACTTGACCGTTAAAGGAGGCTCTGTGACCCGATTGCCTGTCAGCACTTTGGAAGAGGTTCAGGCTCGTATTGACGACGCTACCTCCCATTACACCAATGAGGCCAAGGAGGATGTTTTCCCGGCTCATACAGAGTTTGAAAGCTTCCATTATCAAGCTCTGATTCCAATTTCCGACGCGGCGTTGCTGGCTGGATTCTTGATGTTGTGGCTCAAGCGTTGCGTCGTTCCTACCAGGCCAGTCTGGGTTGCTTACAGTATGGACTGTGGGAGTTGGCCTCTGACTTCGTTGGTGTTACAGAGGTGGAGTCTGAGGGTCACAAGACTTTCAAAACTCCCAATCCCAGGGTACCAATGCCATATGCCTATTTGATGGCTTGGTACGTGCTTCACTGTCCTCCTTTGATGAGTGCAGCCTCTCCCCCGGAAGACTCATTCATCCCATTTGGGCAGCGACTAGAATCTGCGAAATGGGAGGGGGGTTACATGGTTAGAATTCGCCAAATCCTTGCGCGAGACACCAACTTCATATCTACCGCTGTTTTCCTGATTTTGAGGGCGGCATCTATGGAGCAGAATATCAGGATACGGTAGGTCCTAATGGATTCACTCAGCTGAGCGGGGGTGTTTTCCACTAGCTTCTATCCATCAGGCCAGGCTACCTGATCTTTCGGTAAGGCGTCAACTGTTTCATCGAACCTTATTAACCCTATAGGTTTGCTCGCCAATTCGGGTATGATCAGTTGTACATCGGGAACCCTCGTCCTCAACTCTCAGTTATAGGCAATTTATATAAAGTGGCCAGGGCTTGGTATTATTCTGTAGCAGGTTGTACCAAAGCCGTCTTCAAGCTTCCCCACAAAACTGCTAACTCCTACACCTCCATAAGCTTCTGCAATTGGTATTACGCCGCTTCTCAGACTCCCAACTTCAACTTGAATACATCTTGCCTGAAAGACATTAGGCATATGTATAATTTAAGGAAGGGGTCCAAGACGTCTCGCTTGAGGGGGATCGAAGAGTTTCTGTCCATCTCGAGAATCAATCTGCTGGACAGGAAGAGGAACAGACAGCTGAGCCTGCTCCAGGGGAAGAGCAACGAGTGGTTGATCCTCCCGTGACAAGGGAAGCGGGGAAAAGAAAACTTTCTGCAGATGAAGCCGGCAAATATGATAAGCAGATTCGTCGGAAACTGCTGGTGGATTCTCCCCCCAAAGGCCAACAAAAGTCCAAGTTTATGGCTGATGCCATCAAAGCAGCTGAAGATGACGAACCACAGGAATCATCTGTGGCTGCCCTGCCACATAGAGCGGGGCTTCGTTCTCATGGCCCAGCTCTGTCGGGCGAAGTTTCTTCTTATCATCCTCCCGAGGACGAAGAAGATGAATTAATGGCTGCAGATGCAGAGTTTGCTCCGGTGATGGATCTTCCTAGGTCTCCTACATTGGAATCAAGGGGGTCTTGAAGAGAATCCATTCCCTTCTCCTTCAGCCTTAATGTCCCAAGCTGGTGATTTAATTTCTAGTCCTACAACGGGACTCATGAATAAACCAGCTGCTGGAACAGATCTTTCGGAACCTTCCGCGGCTCAGGATGATGAGGAGCAAGTTGATTATGACGACTCCCCAACTGGTGATGCAGCTGACGGAGATAGAGGCAATGAGGATGCTGATGTTGGCAACATGTCAGGTGGTGGTGAAGGTGACGAAGAGTATGATTCCATAGATGACGTCACCACTTTTGATAATGATGCTCCCAAGGTCCCGTCCGATAAAGCATCTGGTTATACTCCTTTCTACCTCACCGGTAAGCTTGGTTTGTTTCGACTTCTTCCGCCTGCTTTCACCGCGTTCCGACCATTTTTTTCGTGCAGGTTCACCTTCTCCAGGGACTACTGCTGTTGCTGCTTCCGAGCCAGAACCCGCTCAGGTGTCGGCTCCTTTAGAAGAGCAACATTTACCCGGCTCTCCTGCGACAACTGCTTCACCTGCAGCGTTACCTGAAACTACTGCCGCAACTCCTCCTCCGGAACAGTAACTTGTGCAGGCGTCAGCTCCCATGCAGGAGCAGGCCCTACCTGCCTCATCCACTGTAGTTGCTTCCTCTGCAGCATTGATGAAGATCTCGCTTGTGCCCACGGAGGCCAGACCAACCGCGTCGCCAGTGAGGACAATGATGGCTTTGACTTCAAGTCCTTCGCAATTGGACATCATGATAGCTTCTCCGGCTTCTTCTCGATCGTCACCAAGTCCCATTATTTTAGGCTCCTCTTCGACATCTCCGATGAAGTCCCTAAATCCAGTCGTCATCCCCTCCATTCTGAAAGTTCTTATACGACCGTTGGAAGATATGATGAAGATAGTGATTGAGGAGATCAGTGCTGGACGAGCTTCATTCGACTTTTTCAAACCAATTCTCATGAACTCTTTGAGCAACGTTCAATATATGAATGACGCTCGATTGTTCCAGCACTGCTCTGAAGGCATCTCTCGGTTGGAAAAAGATCTAAGGGCTTTGGAGGAATTGCATCAGGCTGATCTTGCTGCCCAGGCTGCGTTAGTCTTTGATAATCTTCAAGCTGAGGCGGCCCGCCAATACGAATCTTTTCAAGAAGCCATCACTGAGAGGGAACTTGAAATTACATCCGTACAGGGGCAATGCATTCAGAAGCAACATGCTGTGGACGCTTCTGGTGCTGCCATACAAACGTCTCGTGCAGAGATTGATCGCCTTAGAGTGGAGTTGGCTCGACATGAGGCCGATCTCGCGCGAGAAGGAGAGATCTTGAAGAAGCTCACGCTAGAAAGCGTGAAAACTTATGCCACTTACCGTTCGTTAGTGGAGGACCTTGAACTTCTCCAAAAGCAAGCTAATGCAATTACGCCGGACGAAAGCACCCTTAGGAAGAAAGCCGAGGTGATGGTGCAGGTAGCTCATGAAGAAAAGCTATCTGCTATTAAGTCCCGGCTCGCGTATTTCACTTTTACTGATCCAGAGGTTTAATCATGTAGTGTTCTTTTTGTTTGCTAAGAACAAGGTTTTTGTATCACTCTTCAATATTTTTTTGATGATAATAAAAAAAAGTGATTCTGTTTTGTCTCTTTTTTTTTATTGCATGTGTCGTGTTCTGACTTGCAACAATGGAAAAATACCCAAACTTTAACATTTCCTTTATTACCATCTAAGATAATTCTAGAAAAACTTTAACTTGTTGGGGGGGTATATGAACACTCGTTATTCCTTTGCAGGAGAATTAACTGGTTCAAATGGGTTAGAACTGTTAGAGGTGATTTGTTAACATAACAGAGATTTGGGGATCTATTGATCTATTAGGAAGAATCAATAGGTTAATCTTTGTAAGTGATATGATCTTACTCTGACATGCGGGCGATCGCAATCAGAGTAATTTAAGGGCTTATCACTCTATTAGGGAGGGTTGATAAGTGGATTTTTGTCAGAGGTATAGTGTTAACGTGACAAGAAGAATATTGCTATCAGGGTAATTTTGAGGACTTATCGCTCTATTGACGAGAATCAATAAGTTGATTTTGTCAGAGGTGTAATTTTAACGTGACAACTGGAATATTGCGATCAAGGCAACTTTGAGGACTTATCTCTCTATTAACGAGAATCGATAAGTTGATTTTGTCAGAGGTGTAATTTTAACGTAACAATTGTGGGGAAAGATTATTATAGCGTCTCACTGGGGAGAACTGCTAAGTGTTTTATCTTCAGGGCGATGACTTGTGATACTTGTGATTTGAACAAGATTTTGAGGGATTTTGTTATCCTACTGAAAACAGGTTATTTATTGCTCTGCTGAGGAGAGCTAATAAATTGACAATGAGTTGGAGACTTATCATTCTATTAATGAGAATTGATAAGTGGATTCTGGGGTATAGTATTAACCCAATGAGAATTTAGATTCTGCTGAAGAGATACAGAGGCTTTGACTAACACTCTGTTGAGAGGGCTCATGATTTTGAGGAAAAAGTGTCGTGTTTGAAGACACAAGTGCAAATTCTTTATTTAGAAGAATTGCAACGCTGAGGTGACCTTCGCGTTTGATGTTTGAAACGCGAAGTTCGGGCCTTCGTGACGCTAGCCTGAGCTTTGCCCTTGGGAAATTTGAACGCGGCTATGAACTTCGCGTTTTGGAGATGGTTGGAATTCCCACCTAGAATCCCGTGCCATCTTAACAGTCTTGACGGCTATTATAAATAGACCTGAATGGTCACGTCAAAAGTCAATTGACTTTCAAAACTTTCGACTATTTCCAAGAACGAGAACTCTCGTTTGACTACGGCGAGATCTCCGACGAGCTTCGTCTCCCTCATTCAAGGGATCTTCCTCCGATCAACTGCATCAATGGCGCCTCGGAGAAGGGATTCAAACTCCAGGAAAGTTGCTGAAGCGACTTCCGACATGCTGTCGGTTGAGAACGCTGGCGGTGTTCTTACTCGTGCGGGAACCTTGCCGTCGACATCGCCGCTGCAGGGGCCTCCCTGTCGTGGTGAGTGCTGACTGAAATAACTTGCCTTGGCAAGTTCTCTGAAAACCCTAGATGGGTTCTTGATAACGAGGAAGATGACTCGTTTCAACTCAATGAAAACGCGGGGTTGGGATCCCATGTGGGTCTCGACCCTCGCGTTGGAGATTTCAGACGCGGGGCTCGACCTTCGCGTTGAAGATTTCTGTCGCGAAGCTCGACCTTCGCGTTGGAGATTTCGACATGAGCCTTTAACCCTTTATGTTTCAGGCTATGCCTTTATGTTGATAGCTCGCCGCTAACTTCTGCTTTTGATTGTGCAGTACTTCTTCCAAACGTGCCACTTTCACAAGAGCATCATTTTGGGTACATCGGGGGACCTGACGCGAATGAAATATTGGACCTGACCCAAATGAATTATTCAGTCTTCAGAATAGGATTCCATTGTGTACTTTTCCTGATTCGGAAAGAGCGGAAATGATCCAATTCCCTCAATGCTCTACTCTCAGGATTTTGATAACTGACTTAGACTTGGAGACCCCTGTTGGTCATGCCCAGTTTCCTAAACCAGCATTCCTATTTGGGGATCGCATACTAGTCGATGACCATCTCACACACGTGGAAGATTCAAAGCTGCTGCGGAGAGCTGATAATCGCTTCTTATTCCTCCCAAACATGAAGAGGATGTACCCGCTCTCCTATTTATTGAATGTGAGTTGCCGTCGGGGTTTGACCTTCGACATTGTCAAAGAGAAAGAGAATGTGTCACTTGGATTTGGTCGGTGAGCTCGTACACAAATCGGAGGACAACTCAAGGGGTTAAGACCTGGTTTGTTTGAGAAGAAGGAGCTGATTCAGGAGATGCCACGTCCAGCGAACATCTTTATTCGCCAATTCCTTGCAACTCAGGGTGAATTCTCTACCCAGACGTTCAGGTCCCCTGGATGGGTCTGTTCTGGCGAAGGAGGTTGGTGGACCCGCATGGTTGACTTCAGGAGAGTTAGGTTTTGCTCTCCATGAGATGCAGGCAGTGTCGGGGCTGCCGCTTGGAAAAACGTCCTACGAGGAGTTTATCCCCACCACCGAGGAGCTTTCTCTACTGAAGGTGGCGCACCCGGAAATTTACACTACTTTCTGGGAATTGATGTGCCACTTCCACATATGTGCCCAAGTCTTTGGGATGCGTAGAGGGGGCATCATGCATACCACGTGGGCGGAATACCTCTTTCAGAATTTAAACCGAAAAGATATAGCCGTTTCCCGCGTTGCTGTTATTTCTCATAAGGATGCCAAAGCTCGAATTATGGCCTCCAGTGCTACCTATAAGACAGAGCATGCCGAGGATGATTTTAAAGCTGGTGTTGAATTTGAAAGTTTCCACTACCAAGCCACAGTTGTCATCTCTGACACGGCTCTACTTGCAGGCTTCTTCATGATTTGGTTGAAACGGTGTGTAGTACCGTCAAGACCAATAGAGGCGATATTAGCTGAGGTTGTGTACCCAGCTATTTTGCTAGCACACGGGAGACCTGTGAGCCTCCTTACTGCTATGGTTGGCTGTATTCAGAACGGCCTGAGGGTGTTGACTTCAGAACTCCTCAGTGCTTCGAGAGTCAAAGCCGCTAAGAAGAAAGCGGGTCAAAGCTGCTAAGAAGAAAGCTGGGAAAGCTCCTCAACCACGTGTACCAATGCCGTATACATATTTAGTGGCCTGGTTCGTGTTGCATTGCCCTTCATTGATGAAGGGAGTATATGAGGGCGATGATGCTTATATTCCCTTTGTACAGAGACTGGAGTCGGCCACGTGGAATAATTCTTATATAGTCAGGGTTCGACAAATTCTATCCCGGGAGGACAATTACCGGGTTTTCTGTTGCGCTCCTAATTTTGACGGAGCTGACGTGGAGGATGCCCGCTTCATGGACTTGTTTGCTGAGGGCTCACCTTCTTTGGAAGAGGGCACATTCAGTTGGCTTCTTATGATCAGGTTGGGCTACCTGGTCTATCGCTCGCGGGAGAAGTGCATAATCGAGCCTTACATGCCTTCACGGTTCGCCAGACAGTTTGGATATGACCAACTCTATGTTGGTAATCCTAACCCGGCGTTAGCTCAGATTGGGAATTTGTATGAAGGAGCTCGCGCATGGTACTTTTTCTCCGCCGGGGGAACCCATGCGCAATTCACTTTACCCAACTCACCACCCGGCTGTTCTGCTGTTATGGATTTCTGCCAGTGGTTTGCCGAAGCTTCTCAGATTTTGGAATATGACGTTTATACTTCATGTATAAACGAGATTCGGGAATTGTATCGTTCACGGAGCGGTTCTGCGAGTACTCGTCTGCCAGGGATGGAAGAATACCTATCTTGTGAACAGGAAGCGACCGGAGCCGTTGAAGCTCCTAAAGACTTGTCCACCGTAGAACCTTCTGAAGAAGAGGTTCCTACGGGAATTGAAGAGGGAAAGCCAATTGATGATTCTCCTGAAGAAAAGACCACTGAGGAGATCCCTGCAGAAGAGCCCGTTCCTACCTCGTTCTTTAAGATCATGTAAGAAAGCTCTTTCTGCTGCTGAGCAAGGTGAGTATGACAGGAGAATTCGCAAGCGGATACCTGTCATGGCCAAAAATTCCAAAAAGGCCAAATTAATGGGGACCGCGATGAAGTCTGCGCTCGTTGAGCGTTTAATTGACGGAGAGGACGAAATGCCCCAATCGATCCCCTCGGTTCCTGAGGACGATAGGGCTGGAGAGGGCCCTTCTTCTGAAGTTGCTCCAACACCTGTTCAGAACGAACATACGGGTTTAATCTATCCAACCCTTCCTCCTCCACGCTCGCGGGCTCTGAAGAAATCGATTGATGAACTGGAACGTTGGATGCAAACAATTATTAATATTGTCAGTGTTGAGGGGGCTTCTCTTGAAGACTGTGCGTCTATCTTGGGCCAATGTTTGGACGACATCAAGGCTAAAGGGGATGCATCCTGGACTGAGCACTGCCAAGGGGGAATCACTCTTTTGATGACAGAATTAGCAGTTTTCAGGGAGCTACAGCACACCAATCTAGACTCTGAAGTGGAGCCGGCTCTTTCCTTGGCGATAATCTCGAGGGCGCATCACCCAGGGACTCTTCGCAAGGACCTGTCTGATAAAAAGGCCCGCATATCAGCTTTAAGGAAGCGGCACTCTGCAACATATGCTAAAATCAAAGGTGTTGCTTCTGATATCCGTGGTATCGAAGAGACTATCGCTCGGTTAGAGGCTGAGTTGGACCAGAAGAAAGCCCAATTGGCCCACTATGAGGATGTCAGAAAAGAGCTTGAGCATCAAAGTGGCCAAATTTATACGGAATTTTGCCGTACACTCCACGCGGCTGAGCGAACTCGTAAGGACATTGTTGCTACCCTTCCTATTGAAGCAGAACTCAGAAAGGAGATCGAGGGACAAGTCCAAGCGGCTCACCGGGAGAAACTTTCTGCCTTCAAGTCTAGGCTAAAAACCCTCAAGTTAATGAAGCCTGATGTTTAGCTCTTGACTTGTTCTTGGCTAAGGAATTTCGTATCATTTTCACTTTGTTTGTCATTATTTTGTGTTTAGATTAACAACATTAAATGAAAATGATATCATTTTGCCCTGTATTGTCTTCTTTTGCTGAAATCTGGCTCAAAACAATAGAGAATAATGCTAATACTATCGAAATTCTCTTTTTCATTTATTAGAATAATTCCAGCAAATTACAGTCGTCAGAGGTGTAGTGTTAACATGACGAAATATAAAACAGAATTACACTATAAATGGGCAACCCCCAGCCTGATTTAGCTGGGGTTTAGGGGGCCGCATGATTTACGGGAAGTATCTCTTAAGGAACTTCCCATTAATTGGCATCATGAGCCTATCTCCTTCTTGGTTGATGAGGCGATATGCTCCGTTCGAATAGACTGATTCTATTACGAAGGACCCTTCCCATTTAGGATTGAACTTCCCTTTGGTTTTGCTTGTCATCACCATGGGTCGTATGTTGGCTAAAACTAAATCGCCTTTCTTGAAAATCCGTTCCTTAACCTTTTTGTTGTAGGCTTTGGAAATCCGGGCTTGATATAACTCGATCTGTTGCTGAGCTTGAAGTCGTTTGTCGTCTAAGGCTTCAAGTTCTTGCAGACGTCGTTGATGCTTTTCTTCTTCTGTTAGTCCAGTTGTGATAGCGACTCTCAGAGAAGGAATCTGGATTTCCAATGGCAATACAGCCTCGCAGCCGTATACCAAAGAAAAAGGTGTGACTCTTGTAGAGGTCCTTACCGTAGTGCGGTAAGCCCACATACATTCACCCAGTCTTTCATCCTAATCGCGCCGGCTTTTAGAAACAAACTTTTTGAGAAGCTTCACTATGGTTTTGTTAAAAGCTTCTGCAAGGCCATTTGCTGGTGGATAATATGTCGTGGATGCAATACTTTGGATTCTAAATTTGTCACAGAATCTCTGAAACCCAAAGCTGACGAATTGTGTCCCGTTGTCGTGAACTATTCACCTCGGGACTCCAAAACAGTAGACGACGTGATGTTTGATGAACTTGATTACGTTTGAAGTCTTTACTTCTTTCAACGGGATTGTCTCTGCCCATTTGGAGAAATAGTCGGTTACTGCTAGAATGAACCGGTGTCCTTTGGATGTCGGAGGGGAAATTGGTCCGACGATATCCATTCCCCACATTTCGAATGGCCAAGTCGCCGATGTGGGGTGTAAGTTTCCTGGTGCTTGGTGGATGAAATCCCCATGAATTTGGCACGCGTGACAACGTTTAGCATAGTCAACCGCGTCTGAAAACATCTTCGGCCAATAATAGCCGATTCGTCATAGACGATCTCCTAATTTAGCTCCGGGCTGATGAGCTCCGTACATTCCGCCATGAGCTTCCTTGAGGGCCTCTTTTGCTTCTTTCCGGGAGAGACATCGAAGCAAAATTTCATCATGCGATTTACGATACAGGACTTGAGAGACTGCATCATAATAAAATCGGAGGGCCTTTCGTTTGATAGAGGCCGCTTCCTTAGGATCAGGGCATAGTCGATGTATGGGAATCGCCAATCCCTAGATTCGAATTCCATGAATGCCGTACAGACTTCTCCTGACGTCGTCTCGTCTGAGTTTTCCTCTGTAGGAATCTTGGAAAAGTATAGCTTACGTCCCATGACCGGAATCGTTGTTTCGACCTCTGGTGGCAAGGCCAGGGAGGTTGCCAAAGAGGCTAAAGCATCGGCATATGCATTCTGAGCTCTTGGCACGTATTCGATAAAGAAGCCTTCTAACTTTTGAGCTTGCTCTAGCACTGCGAAGTAATACGGGATCAAATCCTCATGACGTACTTCATATTCTCCTCGGACTTGATTAACGATAAGCTGAGAGTCACCGTAAGCCTCAAGGTGCTGAACATTAAGTTCTTCAGCACATTGCATTCCTAATAGCAGAGCATTATACTCGGCTACATTGTTGGTGCAAGGTTCGATTAGGGAGAATCCCCTTGGGATTACATGACCACTCGGAGAGATTAATACTACTCCCACTCCCGCGGTAATTGCACCATGAGGATTTGCTCTGGATGCACCGTCGAAGAATAACGTCCACACTTGCGTAGCTTCTTGGGTAGCGCAAGCTTCAGCGACTTCGTCCGGTAATTCTTCATACAACTTGGACGTTCCCGATACTGGGTGATCAGCTAAAAAGTCTGCCAGTGCTTGACCCTTGACCGCCTTTTGAGGCATGAACTGCATATCGTATTGTGACAAGAGAATGACCCATTTTGCAAGCCGGCAATTTAGAGATGATGGTTTTGTCATCAGAACTCTCAAAGGATTCACTTTAGAGATGACCTGAATGGTCTATCCAACTAGGTAGTGTCGCATCTTTTGGATTGCGAATACCAAGGCGAGACATTCTTTTTCGACCGGATTATACCGGTGTTCGGCTCCCATCATAGTCCTTCTCAGGTAATAGATGGCTTGCTCTTGACCCTGATCATTGTTCTGGGCTAACAAAGCACCAAGAGAATGATCCATGGCCCTCACATACAACAGGAATGGTTTTCCTGATATCGGGGCCACGAGAACTGGCGGTTAAGTTAGATATTTCTTAATCTCCTCGAATGCTCTTTGACACTCCGCATCCCAAATAAAGGATATTCCTTTCTTCATAAGCTTAGAGAAAGGTTGGCAGCGCCCTGACAGATTTGATATAAATCTTCGAATGTAGGCCAGTCTGCCTTGCAAACCTCTGAGCTCTTTGAGATTCTTCGGAGGTGACATGTCTTGGATGGCACGCACTTTTTCTGGGTCAAGAGAGATTCCTTTGGATGTGACAATAAATCCCAGGAATTTTCCACTTGAAACTCCGAGAAATGATTTTGTCGGATTCATCTTCAGCTGATGTGCTCGCATGATTTCGAACATTGTCTTCAGATCTGCAAGATGATCGTCTTTGCATTGGCTCTTTACCGCTATGTCATCAACGTAGCACTCGATCTTCTTTCGTAAGTGTTCATGGAAGATGTTGTTCATTGCACGTTGATAGGTCGCACCTGCGTTTTTCAAGCCAAAGGGCATCACTGTATAGCAATATACCCCCAGCGGTGTTCTAAAAGCAGTATGCTTTTCGTCGTCTGGGTGCATCTTGATCTGATTGTACCCAGAGAACCCATCCATGAAAGACATCCTTTCATACCCGCAGGTGT
The DNA here is from genome assembly GCF_001876935.1 of Asparagus officinalis. Taxonomy (NCBI): domain Eukaryota; kingdom Viridiplantae; phylum Streptophyta; class Magnoliopsida; order Asparagales; family Asparagaceae; genus Asparagus; species Asparagus officinalis. Next base: position 94,813,703 of record NC_033796.1, read on the forward strand.
TATCGATCATGACGTCAGTGATAGGAAGAGGAAACTCGTCTTTTGGACAAGCTGCGTTGAGATCGCGAAAATCAATGCATATCCGGACCTTACCGTTTTTCTTGGGAACTGGAACAATGTTGGCCACCCAGTCAGGGTGTTGCTCTTCCCTAACAAAACCCGAGTCTATAAGCTTTTTAACTTCTAACTCAATTGATTCCATGATCTCTGGACGAAACCTGCGTTGTTGTTGTTTAACGGGTTTTGCGTCCGGATCGATATTAAGACGGTGCATGGCAACCTTTGGGTCAAGGCCAGGCATATCTTCATAGTTCCAAGCGAAGACATCTATATATTCTCGGATGAGAGATATAAGGTCCTCTTTTTCGGATGATGACAAGTCTTCAGCTATGAATATGGGCTTAGGATCATGTTCGTCTCCCATGTTGACCTGGATCACTTTATCTTCAGTGGGTGATTCGCGTTGTTCGAATCGCATATCCCACAAGATATTGAGACATTTGATCCAAGGATCATTGGTCGATTCCATCAACTCATCGTCACCCCATGCGTCTTCATCTGGATGACTAGTTGAAAACATGTTCACAGTCAGGTTTTTGAAGAAAGGTCCAACACTGACATCGGACTCGTATGAAGATGTTCCAGATGAATGGTCGTGACGCAGGTAATTACTGATTTTATTTTCCGAAGCAGGGAGAGGTATAACGTAACCCACGCCTCTTCCGGTTTTTTGATAATAGTCCAGAGGTTTTCCTTTAGGAGTGAGAGACATTCGGATCGGTGTTCGCCTTCCTTTCCCGAAGTTAAGGCCCTGTTTCTCATTAAAATTATACCCCATTCATTTCATTAAGTATATAGAATTGGGTTCATGGTAATGGAATTGGGGAACTCCGTCGTCTTCCTCTGAACTTGCTCGTTTGAGTTGTTCGGGTTTGACTTTACCAAAACAGATCGGCTTCTGCCCTTTCCTTTTGGATGGGACTTTGAAGAAAGCCTTCTGTGCGTCCTCCACTTCTTCATCTGAAGTGAAGGATGACCGGATTGGCAAGGTGAGCGACGCCTCTGTGCACAGTATGTGCCATAGGTTGGTACCTGCACTAGAATCATTCTCTATTTGTTCATTTTTAGGAGAGACATCAGACAAGTACGCTAAAATGAAATCTTCATTAATGCACCACTCGCCCTCACTTGGTACATCATTATTACTCTCACCCTGACCCATTACATCAAAATTTAATTCCCAAGGACAATCTTCATCGGGATCTGGCTCGATGTCAGCCTTATTACCGCTGTCTACATCTTCTTTCTCTTGGGATTCCAGATAGAAGACGGAGTCGGTATGGAAGTTTTCCACCCCTCGGAAGGGGTATTTTTCTGCAATCAAGGTTCGGACTTCGCCCTTGTCATTGGCGTACTTCATGACCTGATGCAAAGTAGATGGGACAATGCGGTTTGCATGTATCCATGGTCGTCCTAGCAAAAGATTGTAGGACGTGTCTGCATCTATGATGTAGCATGCTACTTCAGACTTAAGATCTCTGATCTGGCATCTGAGCTTGATCTTTCCCAGGGGTCGGGTGCTGTTTGCATTGAACCCGAAGATAGTAGTCTGGGTGGTGTGCAATCGGTGCATAGGAATCCCTAAGACCTGCATGACCCTGTAAGGCATGATGCTGAGCGCTGAGCCTGGGTCAACCTGAACACGACTGATTTCAGAGGATCCAATATACCCTGTGTAGTATAGTGGTCGGTCATGTTCGTGTTTGACCTGCATGTCTTCCTGCGTGAATGATATGCATGGTAGACTTCGCGCTGCTTGTAGGCATTGCAGACAAAGTTGATCTTCAGAAGCTTCGGGAGTCGGAGTTACTTGAGTAATGAAGCTCTCCGTATTCTTCAAAGCTTCAATTAGAGCTTCCTTGGTGGATCTGGACAACCTTAGGAGCTCGTATAAAGTAATTCTGGCCGGTATGTTGGCCAACTGCGCCATGACGTTGAATTAGAAGGGAGTGTTCGACTCTCCAGATTCTTGGTGGAGATTTCTGTTGAATCAGAGCTCCTTCTGTTTTCCTTTGTCCACTGGCTTTTTCGGGGCAGAACCCCCAGCGTCTTGGGGCTGCTCTTCCACTTCTGGCGCGTTCTGGCCGTAATCCCTCAGGTAGGCTTTTCCTGACCGAGTGCCAGGGTTGTCTCCTGGGTATGCTGCCAGGGCGATCCTCTCCTCTTCTGAATCAGTAAGAGGTTTGAGGTGGTCATCATTCTCAGTAATGGAGGGGCTAATCATGTTGGAAGACTTAGCCTTGCCTCCCTTCTTTTTGGACGAGGTGCTTGTCCATTGTTGATCTCTTAGCAGATCAGGGTGGACCCACATGATTTCCCCTTTTGGGGTAGTGAGGGGTACTAACCCCCTGTCTTTCTGACTATGCGGGTCAACATTCTTCAGGTGCATTTCTCCCTTGCGAATGGGGACGACGCCATTCGCAGTTACCACCGGGGGAAAGTCACCGAATTGGACCGCTATCATATTAGTCGATACGGTCTTCTGCTCCGGCTTCAAGGTGAGTACATTAGCGTTCACCAAATTCTGTAAAATGTCTTTGAAGACGTAGTACTTTTTGGTAGGATGTCCAAGGAATCTGTGATAACGACAATAGTTGGGGTCATCCACTTTTCCTGCTTCATCCGGCTTTCTGATCTCAGGTAATTGCAGCTTGTTGTTCTTTCGAAGCAATTGGAATAAGGTATCCACATGCTCTTCTTTGAACGAATACTGCTTGGGCGTTCTTTGCTGATTTGGCGCCTTGCCTTGCTTATTCGGCGGTGGTACTCGCGTGTAGTCGGCTGCCAAAGTCTCCTTTCCCTTAGACCGCTGTGCATTTTGCTGATTGCGTTGCTGCTGCGGCTTGGGTTGTGGCACTTCTTCAGCTTTGACTCACGCCACTATCTCTTCAGCTTGTTCTCCTTGTGAAACTAGTTGTCTCCAGGAGCGACATTCTGCCACCCCCATTTGAGCAAGGAGCTGGGTCTGCAGGTTGTGCCTGCAAGTTTCAACCAGAGTTGATTGGGTCATACTTGAGGGGCATCGTAATGCCATGCTGCGGAATCTCTCCACATAGGCCTTGATGGACTCTCCCTTCCTCTGCTTGGTGGCGAGAAGAGTTGGGACTGAGACCTCCGTATCGTCCTCAAAGAACCTGGCCAAGAATAGCCTTTCCAGGTCTACCCATTTCTGGATAGATCCAGCAGGCAGCTTTATGAACCATTCGAAAGCGACACCTTTAAGAGTGCCAATAAACAAGCGCGTCAGGATGGCGTCGTTTGCTACCACATCCCCAGTTTAGGACTTGAAGTAGTAGATGTGTTGATTTGGCGATCATGTGCCATCAAACGGTTGTAAGGTAGGGGCCTTAAATTTCGATGGGTAGGGAGCTGTATCCCACTCAGTAGGGTAAGGTCGCACTACTCCCTCTTCGCGGAGCTCGCTTTGGTTGGCGATTGCGTTGAGGCGAGCTTCCAGTTCATCCACCTTGGTAGATTGAGGGTGCAGTTCTTTCTCCATCTCTCTCTCACCTTCGGAAGAGGATCCTAGGTGGTGAGTCTCACGATCCGAATGTTCGGTCGCTTTTTGTTTTCCCTTTGAAATAGTCCTCCGGGAAGATTCAGGTTTTTGGCCTTTTTCGGCAAGGAGCTGGGCCAACATATCCTTTAACTGGAGAAGTGTCTCCTACTGCGCCTGGAGCATGACATGATGTTCGTCCACTCTTTTGGCTATGTCTTCATGGTTCCCTGTCGTGTAAGCGGAGACTTCTCGTGCCCCGACAGAGCTTGAAGATTGAGATTCGGCTATTGCCGAATGTTCATCACTTGTTGTAATCCCCTTGGCTAACTTTTGATAGTTAACTGGACGAATAGCTCCTGTCCGAGTCCGAGTATTCTGATATACTCCTTCAAACTGGTCACAAATTTCTCAGACAGTCGGGGGATGGCTCTCTTGCGACTCATTGGAGTCAGTATGCGAAGCTTTCCCTCGGCCGATCATATTGATAGTGACCTGAGGGTATTCCGCTTCAGCTGTCTTCTTTCTGCAACGGCGTTGTCGTTTGGTAGGCCTAACGACGTTCGTCAACCTGTCGAATACGGACTGTCGTGGTGTGGGTGCACAACAAGGGCATTCTGACAGGACTGCTGAAATCAGCCTCTCACATTGACATGAGTGAGCTGCTTGTATTGTTGGTTTTCCTCTCGATAGTAATTCCCGCAAATCAGGAACTTGGGAGGAAATTTTCCCCGGGCTTGGAGGCGGAGATGGAACCCCCTGCCCTTGGGTAGGTGAAATTGGTTCTCGTTGAACGTGGATTTTGAACCCACGCTGATTCTTCTGAACCTGGCGGACCACTTGAAAATCGCGTTCTTGAAGGATAACGCAAGGGTCGCGCTTAGCTCTGAAAACATTAGGCCGAGGCCTACGTTTAAATGATGAAACTGACCCCTGAGGGTCATGTTTAGGTTGAACGCTCCCCTGAGGGTCGCGTTTAGGTTGAACGCTCCCCTGAGAGTCGCGTTTATGTTGAACGCGCCCCTGAGAGTCACGTTTAGGTTGAACGCTCCCCTGAGGGTCGCGTTTAGGTTTTGAACGCGTCCCCTGAAGGTTTCGCGTTTAATTGATGAAACAGACTCCTGAGAGTCATGATCTATGGAACGCGCCGCCTGGGGGTCGCGTTTGGTTTTGGCAGCTCCCCTCTGAGGGCTGTGTTTTGAAGAAACAACGCGCCATTCAGGGTCGCGTTCAGCTGTATAAGCGAGGCTCATAGTTGGGCTCGTTGCCGCAGAGTGAGCGTTGCTTCTTTTGGAAACCGCCCTAAGCCTCGGTTTGGATTTTTAGAAACGTGAAATTCTTTTGCGTTGGGCCAACAGTCGACTTTCACGTAAGTGTGCTCGTCGTATGGATCTTCTCCGTCGGCGAGCGGCGTTCTTCTTGGCTTGTTTCAAAGCCTTAGCAGCAGCGTCGTTGACGCTTATGGAACTCGTTTCCTCCAGAGGCCGTTTGTGGCCTGAAGAACGTCTTGCTGACGCGGATGTGGGATCTTCTGCCAGCAGAGCCAGTTTGAGTTCTTGGCCGAAGGAGAGGGCTTTCTTCGGCACTTCAACAACAGAATCGACCTTCTTTGAGGTCTTGCGGACATCGTGCTTAGCCTTGGGGCTAAGCGATCCTGAGGATAAGACTTCCTCGTACTTAGCTTGATCAAACTCTACGACAAGAGTTTCTACAGTCATCCTCATGAGGTGGACGTCGGACTGCGCCACCACTTCTTCGTCGGAAAAGCTTCACCACCCAACTATACTATGTAGCTGTATGTAGGAAAAATTGTAATGAAAAGAATAAAGAAAATTGACTTGTATTTCTTTGATTCCGATTACAACTTGATTACAAAAGAGAAGAGAACGAATTTGATTCTCTCCTTTGTTTAAAACTGGGTTCTTCTCGGTAGCGATGGAATGCCTCCTTCGATTGCTCGCGTCGAATTTGCTCTCCGTTGACGATCCGACCGTCTCTTATCTCGTGGGAACGATGAACTTCTGTGGAAAGTTTGATGTTTAACTCTGAATGAGTTTAAGAACTCTGAACGAGTTAGAACTCTGTGAACAGAGTTGTTAGAACCGCAAATTCGGTTAATGATCAAGCCATTATTCTGTTGTTGAAGAATCCTCTCAGATTTGATCTTCTGAGCTTGATTCAAAAATCCTATCTCCAAGGATTTCGCTGCTGCTGTTGAATCGTCAAACCTGAGTGGTTGAGATCTCCCCAATCCGATCTTTGCTAACTTTTTTTCATTTCAAAAAAAAAGCCAGCCGCCAGGCCTTATCTGTTTTTAGAACTGACAAATCTCCAACCTGTACGGTTTAGATCTTTAGAATCCAACCTGTGTGGTTCAGATGCCAAAAATCCAACCCTTTGCTCTGTTGGGTTCGTTGAGCTTTTATAGGGGGATAGGAGGTTGTAACTGACCCCTATATCCGCTCCTACGTGGGCGAAAATCCCTCAGAACGTGGGATAAACGGTTCTGAAACCGTTCGACTCATGTTTGAACGAGTCAAACGCCCAATCTGGCGTTTAGCACCCAACTTCGCCTCTTAGAATTGAGACGCGAGGTTGGGTGTTAGCTGAACACCATTGAACGCGATGGTCACTCGCGTTTAGGCTTGTTGCCTGCTTGGAAACGCGGGGGTCGGCGTTGGTTGGACCCCTACGAACACATTCAGCTTGTATCTTAGAGACGCGGGGGTGGTTTGGAAACACGGGGGTCGCCTGCACTTCCCAAGTTGTAATGCGGGGATGACATCCGCGTTTCAGAAGGAGCTTTTTGACTTGTAACTTCTTCTGTGAAGCGTTGCGAGGACCGTTGTTCAATAATCCTGGCTTTAGCTGTTGTAGTGTATGAAAGTCGTCAGATTGTAACTTTCACTGTAGATTGTGAAGACTGCTGAATAGAGTTTTCATCAGTTGTCGGAATTGTCGTTAAATTGTAACCCTTCTCGATCTATGTGAAAAGTCCTCTATTTGCCGCTTTCGATTGTCGACCCGAAAGCTATTTGATTGTAGCATTCGTTGTAGGAACTTGACGGGAATCAACATCCATAGTGTCTTTAAATGGATATTTGCCCACAGCTCTCTACCAAGCAACTCACCAACTAAGTCCAACCTTTCATTTCTAAAATCATTACACTGCTCATCAGCGTCTCCAATAATTGCTAATATAATATTAGTCGTGCTGTTGTTGCAGCCATCAAGATCAATCATCTCAGAAATGAGGTCGTGTTTGTGGTGATTGTGGAATCGCGGATGCAGTGATTGGGAATTCGTCTGATTGTGATTTCCGTCGTCGGAGTTTGATAGGGGTCAGCTATTCATTGTGATTTTTAGACAGCCTACAAGGATTTTTGGCAAACCCTCAGCCATCAACGGGTTTGATGCGCCTTTACCGACTACCGTTTGAGTCGGGCTAGCATGCGGATTATTAAATCCGTTCCGCATGTGCCGTTGTGCTAAGAGAGTTAACACTCTTAGTGCTACGATATTGAATACGTAGAATTCGTCTTTCTCATGGGAATAGACTATCTGGCGACGCGTGTCAGGCGCTGACTTTAGGATTTTTGGCTAACCCCCCAGCCTTCAACGGGTTTGATAAGCCTTTACCAACTACCGTTTGAGTCGGGCTAGCATGCGGATTGTCTAAATCCGTTCCTCATGTAACGTTGTGCTAAGAGAGTGAATTCTCCGAGACTTTGTGCTATGATGTCGAATACATAGGCTTCGTCATTGTTACGGGGATAGGCTACCCAGCAACGTGTATTAGACGCTGACTTATCCCTACTTTGGCTTCGGGATAAAATACCCCAGACTGGTATTCTGGTGTCTTTTTTCTACGGCGAAAGACTAACCCGGCGACGCGTGTTAGGCGTCGGCATATCCTTTCTTAGGATTCAGGATAAAATTCCCCATGCGTGTAAGGCATGGATTTTGGTGTTATTAATAACACCCTGCCACAATATTGAATATGGGGCATGTGTTCTTTTTAACGGTTAAGAACTAACCGGCAGCGCGGGTTAAGCGCAGACTTATCCCTGCTTAGGTTTCAGGATAGAATACCCCAGAATCGAACTCTGGTGTCTTCTTCTTCGGAGAAAGACTAAACCGGCAGCGCGTGTTAGGCGCAGACTTATCCTTGCTTAGGTTTTAGGATAGAATACCCCAGAATCGAACTCTGGTGTCTTCTTCTTCGGAGAAAGACTAAACCGGCAGCGTGTGTTAGGCGCAGACTTATCCCTGCTTAGGATTTGGGATAAACTTCCTAGAATCGAACTCTGGTGTCTTTTTCTTCGGAGAAAGACTAAACCGGCAGCGCGTGTTAGGCGCAGACTTATCCCTGCTTAGGATTCGAGATAAACTTCCTAGGATGAATCCTAGATTGATAAATTCTTGAAAAAGATTGGTGCGGGAAAGGAAGAATTTTATATTCTGTTTCCCGGTCTTCTTTTAGGGTGAAGGCGAACCCGAATACAAGGAAGGAAGAATTTTATATTCTATTCCTTGATTCTGGAAAGGAAGAATTTTATATTCTATTCCTTGATTCTGGAAAGGAAGAATTTTATATTCTATTTCCAGCTGGAAAGGAGACTCGAGGTGGGATCTCCACCCCCAGAATCTGGAAAGGTGAAACTAAGATTGGGATCTCCACTCTGAGAATGGAAAAGATTCAGATAACCCTAACTGTTGGAAGGTTTGATTACCAAACTAAATATAAATTTCTCATTTATCAAGAGTGAATTGTGGTTTTGGTCCTAACTGTAGCAAGGTTTGACTAAGCAGGAGTTTGAGATGACCCTAACTATAGGAAGGTTTGATCACTCGATTTGAAAGTGGACCTCTCGTTCATTGGAGGAATCGAGGGGGGATTTTGGTTTTGGCCCCAACTGTAGGTTTGACCTGAAAGCAAAGGTAGTGGAATACAAGTAGCAGTAGAAATACTGGTTTGTACTGGCCACTCAATGAAGGGTTTTGACGTTAAGTAATCAGGACTTAACACGTCAAGCTTTGGAAATTGCCATGAATTGGCGGACAGAAAATTTAGTGGACCCACCGTCAATTGACTTGATCAGTGGGGGATTTTTGTGAGGAAAGATTAATCTGTCAAAAGGATCGAATCTCGTCTCAACAAGATAACTCATGAGAATTAGTGAATTTGATAATAATAACGTAAAACATTCCAACCTTTAGAGTTAAAATGTGGATGTTTTACTTATCACTTTTATAGTGATTGGGTTATCCCTAAGAATATCACCCGTGGTATTCTTTCGAGAACTTCCTGATACATGAATAATCCACCCCCAGCTTTCCTTCTGGAACTGGGTCCGACATTGTACTCAGTTACATGACCGGGTTATCCTTAAGAATATTACATATAAAAATTCTCCAGGAACTTCCCGTGAAAGAAATGAAACAGTTTAGACTCATATACATGTTGGAGTATCAGGGAGCAGTTTAACCTCTTATACCGGTCGGAGGATTGAGAAGCAGTTTATACTCTTATACTTGTCGGAGTGTTGTTTCGACTTAATTGAGCGATATAACGCCGGCTTCAACCAAGGTTTGGATGCTACTCTTAAGAGCAAAGCACTCCTTGGTAGGATGAAGGACCCTCCTGTGGTATGCACAGTACTTTGGATACGCAGTATTGTCAGCTTCCTCCTGATTTACGATAGGTGGTAGCTTGATCTTGTTGTTTTTAAGGAGGGATTTGAAGATGGTTGGAACGTCTTCGTCCTTGAAGGAATACTCTTTTTGGAGTCTCGGGTCCGAAGTCTTTTGCTGCCTTCGGGATTTCTGTTGTGACGTTTGATTAGCACCACCAGTAGCTGCAGGTGCTTTGCCCTTACCACGAGAGGCGAAGTTTGAGTTCAGAGGATTAGCCGTCGGTAGGTTCCTCTCGGCCTTCTTCCTTCGGAGGAAGCGTTCGGCTTGTTAACCGCGCACCTTCAAGCCTTTCCAAGTGTTAGACGGTGCCGTTCTCATTGCCTCCAACACGTCCAATGCGAGGTTGTTGTGGCAAGTCTGGAGAATAAACTCCTCAGTGATCGGGTCCCGACAGTTCATCGCCTTATTCCGGAACCTTTTTACGAAGGTGTCAACCAATTCCCTGTCCTTTTGTTTCTCGTCGAGCAACGTTCCGATGGATATCTCGGTGTCATCGTCGAAGAAATTAGCGAGGAACTTAGTTTTCATGTCGTCCCAGCTACTCACGCTTCCTGGCTTGAGGCGGCGATACCAATCGAAGGCGGCTCCACGAAGAGTACCAACGAAGGACCGTACCATCAGAGGTTCGTTACCAGAGATGACCCCTAGGTGCGATTTGAAGTAAATCAAATGCTGAGTGGGTGAACCTTTCCCATCAAAAGGCGTGAAGTTAATTAGGTTAAACTTCGCCGGGTAGGGGATTGATTCCCATTCTCTTGGGTATAGACAAGGAATGCCCGTCTTCTTCATCTCTTGAGCGGAAATCAACGTACTGATTTTGCTCTCGAGGTTTTTAATCTTCAAGCTTTCAGCTGAGTCTTCGTTGGCATTCTCGTTATCACCCCCTGCATTGACGGGAGAATTATTGGCATTGTGAGCTTCCTCATCTTCCAGATCAATCTGGTTACGACGATTTGGCTCGCCTTGCTGATTTGTCAGCGCTTGGATTTGCTGGTCATGCATTTCTCTCATACTCTGCATGGCCATCTGCATTTCGTGCTTGAAGCTCTCCTGCTGTTTATCCATGGCTTCTTCGAGCATCTTGGCCACTTGTTCGGTGCTTATCATCAGCGACTCGCGGGGTTGTCCCTCGCTGGATACTGTATTATCCGATGCGACCGCAGAGCAGGCATCCGATTCTTCATCTTCTGAAGGAAGTCTTGTCCGAATCCTACCATAAGTTCCTCGTCTGATGGCTCCGGACTGCAGACGGGTTACACGCCGGGGTACTTCCGGAATTGACTCGGGATTCTCCTGTGTCGACGTCCCTTTGCTGGTCATATTCGTGGTGACCCTCGGAAATTCTCCATCTTCGACTACTCTTCTTCTTCGTCAGAAATGCCTAGGCCTTGGTTTTGGCATTTCAGCACTGAGCCTTTCGAAAACTGAAACTCTTTCAGGGACCACCTTGATGCAGTTGCACTCAGACAATACTGCCCGAATGAGTTTGGAACAGGGGCATTGAGTTTCCAGTCCTCGGGGACTCCTCTTCCTAATTTTCCTCATGCTCCCATCACGATAGTACAACTCGTCGGTTTGAAGGTCGGAGTAACCTATCGCTTGTCGGCATGATTTCTCAGGTATAACGTCATCGTCATCAGACGACAACGTTTCCCTCTGAGGGCGAACTACCTTCTTAGGGCTCTCAAGAGTCACGCGCCTCGAGACATGCCTTTTTGGGCGTGAATTCTCAGCGGGCTCTTTTCGACGCAAACACGCTCCAAAACTGACCTCCTTCTTCGGGATGATTCTGCAGGATCTCCCGGAGAAACTAGTGGAATTACCGGCGACTTTGGTCGGCTCACCGGAGGTTTAACCTGCTTCGAAGGCTGCACTACTTGTGCCTTAGTCTGAATCGCCGCTTCAGACTTCGGCCTCCAAATTTGACGGGTTGGTGGCAGCTTCTTGGCCACTTCCTTCTGTAGCCTTCTACGGGCCTCTTGGACTTGAGCCCGTGCCTGCGCTGACATTGCGCAGCGCTTGCAAATGCGCTCCTCCAGTGTTGAACAGTTCCATTTGACACAGACCCATTCGTTCGTTGGCGGCTTGGAGGAGTCGCCATTCATCGGTCGTTGAGGCTGTTTGCCTCTCCTGTTCTTCAGATCCGCGTTGTAGCGGATTCCGTCGGTGGACTCCATCGCTTTGGCGAATTCTTTGGCCAAGCGTTGGCGTCGCCTTTGGCGGTCTCTCTTTGAGAGAGTCACCGCTCCTATGGAGGAATTGGCAGGAACCAGCTTGATCTGGTTAGAGGTTGGTGGAGCCTCACCCGACGCAACTTTGGCGTCAATCGAGGTGAGATCGTCGTTGGTAGCTTCAACTTCTTCGTACCAACGTACCTTTCTCCTAGAGGAGAGGAGAACTTCTTGGACTTGCGAGGGAAGGTCGATCCGGACGAGGATGACAGATACTCCTCGAACTTTTGTTGGTCGAATTCGTTCTCGACCTCCTCTTCGACCGGGATTGAGATCCGCGGCTGCGACGCATCGATCTCGGCAGCGAGATCGGTGGCTCCCACTGTGGTCGCCAGATTGTTCGCGGGAAAAATCGTAGCTTTCATTGAAGTCATTGTACTCTTTGGCAATTGTTTATCGATTACACAAAGATCCGGTCTTTTTATAAGATCCGGTTACAACGAGATCATAAGAAAATAAAAATTACAACTTTTTCCTTGTTTGTCGAACGAATCACGAGCTCCTATTTGTTGGTCACTCGCTTTTGTGGGTTCTTCGCCTGCGTCGGGGTTAATCCGTGGACCACCGTGCGATCTAGATCTGGTGGGATCTACACGGTATAACGGGTGTTATTTCACAAAGGAAATAACAGCCGGGGGTACTATTTCACCAAGGAAATAATAGCCTTCTCGGGATCAAAAACCAAGTTTTGATCCGGAGTATTACCGTGTGGATCTCAGATCTGATCTTTCTCTCTCGAACTCCTGCCTTTTCTGACGTGGATGCTCGCCAAGAACCAGATCTGAAAACGTCCAAGTCTTCAAAGCTTCAAACTTTCAAAGTTGAGATCTCAATCCAGCAGAGCTTCGCCTCCAAAAAGTTCCAACCCTTCACAAATGAGCCCCCCTAGCCTATTTATAGGCACTCAAACCTGTGCCTTGGCACAGGTGGCCGGCCACCTTGGTGGCTCGGCCACCGAGCCACCTTTTGGTGGCTCGGTTTTGGCCGAGTCCTCCAAGTGTTGGTTTTCGACGTTTTTTTTTCGATTTCGCTGTTGATTTGGACTCTGATTTGTTGATCTGAATCCTGATTTGGCAGTAAACCTGCTTCGGTGTTTGAGTTCGAATCCGTTCTATGGTTGGATGACTCGCTGACTCACCGAACCGTTAGCTTGATTCCCGCAGCGAATGGATGCATTCCGTTGCTTCTGCGGTGCGATTTCTTAACCCGTCGCCTCGCTTAATCCGCCTTTTCGTTGCGTGTCACTTGGCTTCCGGTGTGTGGACTGACGCTCGTGTTTAGATACGTCACCCGATTGCGTTCGTTGGTTTTGTCGATATCCAGCCGTACCGAGCCCTTGTGTTCAGGGACCTATAGGCAGTTTTTATACGCCATACACCGCAAGGTGGCTCGGCGACCACACTTGGTGGCCTCGGCCGAGCCACCTAGGTGGCTCGGTGAGCCACCTGAGTGACTCGGTTTTGGCCGAGCTCTCCCGGGTGTTCGTCGTTTCGTCGTTTTTTCGGTTTTGCAGTTTATCCAAACTCTGATTGTTGATCTGGACTCTGATTTGGCAGTCCGGATCCTGATTTGGTAGTAAGTCCGCTTCGGTGTTTAACCTCGTCGCCTAGTTAATCTGCTTCGTCGTATCTCACTTGGCTTCGATGTTGTGGTCTAACGATTACATTTGGATACATCGCCTGATGGTTCGTTGGTTTGTCGAATCACCGTGCCGAGCTGTGTTAAGGGGCCTATAAGCAGTTTTATACGCCTACAGATACCCCCTCCAAAGTATTTCAGTCTCATTCTTTTATAGAAGAGTCTGGAATACTTTGGATATGATTGTCCCAACCTTCAATCGGTGTAACGGGACCTTGGAATGGCTTCTATTCTTGATTCCTTCAATCCTTCAGGCTATTCGGTGCTTTGTCGAATGTCTGCAAGAGTTCCGGTGCTGCATTTATTGTCTGACCATTATCAGAATTTTGAACTTGAAGTCAATTCCTGATTTTCTGATTTTTAGCTCGTGTTTGTTATTTCAACATAGAAACGACCATTGATTGTTGGCGTTGAGTCTTCGTTTGTAACGCGTTGTCCGGCGTTTGACATAGTTTATACTCATAGTCTGTCAGAGTGTTGTTGAGTTATCCTTAAGAATATTTTTAGAAAAAATACTCTCTAGAAACTTTTCAACAAAAATAGGGAATAGTTTATACTCGTATACCTTATTGGAGTATTGTTCATGTCCGAATGAGCCGAATCGGCCTAATAATGAGCTAAACCGGCCTAACTATGACCCAAAAAAGGCAGTAATTAGGCTCCAAAAATCTTTCGACCCTTCCGAATATCTGGGAGAGGAGTGAATAAATAAGGGATTGGACCGTCGGTCGTTTTGAAATCGTTTCAATAATCGGTTCAGCTCCAATTTGAATTTTAGTTCAAATCTGGTTCAAACTGGTTCAGAACTGGTTCAATCTGGTTCAAGACTGGTTCAACCTGGTTTGGTCTGGTTTAACCTTATTTGAACTGATTTAGTCTGGTCTGGTTCAGCCTCATTTGAACTGATTTTCTCCGTCACATCGTGCTGACTCAGGGTTTCAGATCACTGTTCATTGACTTTTGGTTGCAACGCGTTGACTGGCGTTGACCTAGGGTTTCGAACGTCGTACGTTGACTGTTTGATCGCAACGCGTTGACTGGCGTTGACCTAGGGTTACGCGTTGACCGGCGTTGACCCTAGGGTTTTGAACGTCGTACGTTGACTGTTTGATCGCAACGCGTTGACTAGCGTTGACCTAGGGTTACGCGTTGACCGGCGTTGTCCTTAAGGTTTTGCATCGATATGCGTTGACTTTCATTGCTACGCGTTAACCTTGGGTCTATACAGTTTAAGCTCTTAAGGTGTTAGAGTGTGGCGGTCCTAAATGCTGGGGCTGCAGGACCAACTATTAAAGTTGATTCGTCTGCGGATACAGATCTTATCCCGAAGTCGTTGGATGCTCAAATCACGAGACCAACTAATGAAGCTGATGCGTCAGTGACTCTCGCATTTATAGAATTTTTGGCAAATCCTCAGCCATCAACGGGCTTGATAAGCCTTTACCGACTACCGTTTGAGTCGGGCTAGCTTGCGGATTGTCTAAATCCGTTCCGCGTGTAACGTTGTGCTAAGAGAGTGAATTCTCTGAGACTTTGTGCTATGATGTTGAATACATAGGCTCCGCCATTGTTACGGGATTAGGCTACCCGGCAACACGTGTTAGGTGTTGACTTTAGGATTTTTGGCTAACCCCCAGCCTTTAACGGATTTGATTAGCCTTTACCGACTACCGTTTGAGTCGGGCTAGCATGCGGATCGTCTAAATCCGTTCCGCATGTAACGTTATGCTAAGAGAGTGAATTCTCTGAGGCTCGCTGCTTAGCCATTATTACGTGAATAGGCTACCCAACCACGTGTATCAGACGCTGACTTATCCCTACTTAGGCTTCAGGATAGAATACCCCAGAATCGAACTCTGGTGTCTTTTTCTACGGAGAAAGACTAAACCGACGACGTGTGTTAGGCGTCGGCATATCCTTTCTTAGGATTTAGGATAAAATTCCCCATGCGTGTGAGGCATGGATTTTGGTGTTATTAATAACAACCTACCACAATTTTGAATATGCGGACGTGTGTTCTTTTTAACGGTTAAGAACTAACCGGCAGCGCGGGTTAAGCGCAGACTTATCCCTGCTTAGGTTTCAGGACAGAATACCCCAGAATCGAACTCTGGTGTCTTGTTCTACGGAGAAAGACTAAACCGGCAGCGCGTGTTAGGCATAGACTTATCCCTGCTTAGGATTCGGGATAAACTTCCTAGGATGAATCCTAGATTGATAAATTCTTGGAAAAGGTTGGTGTGGGAAAGGAAGAATTTTATATTCTATTTCCCGATCTTCTTTTAGGGTGAAGGCGAACCCGAAAACAAGGAAGGAAGAATTTTATATTCTATTCCTTGATTCTGGAAAGGAAGAATTTTATATTCTATTTCCAGAGCAAAAGAAACTAGAAGTGAGATCTCCACTCCGAGAATCTGGAAGATCTAGATAAACTTACCTTTTATAGGATTGGTTATCTGATCGAAAGATGAATTCTTCGTTTATCGAAGCGAAATTTCAACTTTGATTATAACTATAAAAAAGTTTAACCAAAGAGAAAGGAGGGGAGTTCTTTCGTTTATCGAAAGGGGACTCCGAACTGAAAATGGACTTCTTGTTCATGGACGCCTAACTTTTATAGGTTTGACCTGGAAGCAAAGGGAGTGGAATACAAGTAGCAGTAGAAATACTGGTTTGTACTGGCCACTCGATGAAGGGTTTTGACGTTAAGTAATCAGGACTTAACACGTCAAGCTTTGGAAATTGCCATGAATTAGCGGACAAAAAATTTAGTGGACCCATCGTCAATTGACTTGATCAGTGGGGGATTTTTGTGAGGAAAGATTAATCTATCAAAAGGATCGAATCTCGTCTCAACAAGATAACTCATGAGAATTAGTGAATTTGATAACAATAATGGAAAACATTCCAACCTTTAGAGTTTAAATGTGGATGTTTTACTTATCACTTTTATAGTGATTGGGTTATCCCTAAGAATATCACCCGTGGTATTCTTTCGGGAACTTCCTGATACATGAATAATCCACCCCCAGCTTCCCTTGTGGAACTAGGTCCGACATTGTACTCAGTTACATGACCGGGTTATCCTTAAGAATATTACATATAAAAATTCTCCAGGAACTTCCCGTGAAAGAAATGAAACAGTTTAGACTCATATACATGTTGGAGTATCAGGGAGCAATTTAACCTCTTATACCGGTCAGAGGATTGAGAAGCAGTTTATACTCTTATACTTGTCGGAGTATCAGGGAGCAGTTTAACCTCTTATACCGGTCGGAGGATCGCCTAGGCCTTGGTTTTGGCGTTTCGGTATTAAGCCTTTCGAAAACCAAAATTCTTTCGGGGACTGACTTGATGCAGTTGTACTCAAACAATACTGCCCGAATGAGTTTGGAACAGGGGCATTGAGTTTTTAGTTCTCGATGACTCCTTTTCCTGGTTTTACTCGTACTCCCAACACGATAGTACAACTCGTCTGCTTGAAGGTCGGAGTAACCTATCGTGTGTTGGCACGACTTCTCAGGTATAACGTTATCATCATCAGACGACAATGTTTCCTTCTGAGGACGAACTGCCTTCTTTGGGCTTTCAAGATTCACGCGCCTCGAAACATGCCTTTGTGGGCGTGAGTTCTCAGCTGGCTCCTGTACTTCAATGCGCAAATTGGTGCGCGTAGCTGCCATGAACTCCTTGTCATGTTGAAGGTGGCGGCGACTCCTAGCATGTTGAGTCGTTCGGGGCTTCTTTATCGGGTCCAAACGTTCTTGAACTGGAGCTTTGCATCCATCATCGGGAAGTGGACCAAGGCGCTCCAAAACTGACCTCCTTCTTCGGGATGATTCTACGGGATCTCCCGGAGTAGCTACTGGAATTACCGGTGATTCAGGTTGGTTCACCGGAGGTTGAACTTGCGTTGAAGGCTGCAATGATTGTTCCTTAGCCTGAATCGCTGCTTCAGACTTCGGCCTCCATACTTGGTGGATTGGTGGCGACTTCTTGGCCACTTCCTTCTGTAGTCTTTTGCGGGCTTCTTGGACTTGAGCCCGTGCCTGCGCTAAAAGTGCGCGGTGCTTGCGAATGCGCTCTTCACGTGTCGAACGATTTCGTTTGACACGGATCCATTCATTCGTTGGTGGCTTGGAGGAGCTGCCATTTATTGGTTGTTGAGGCTGTTTGCCTCTCCTGTTCTTCAGATCCGCGTTATAGCAGATTTCATCAGTTGACTCCATTACCTTTGCGAATTGCCGCACCAGGCGTTGACGTCGCCTCTGGCGGGCTCTCTTTGAGAGAGTCACTACGCCCTCAGCGGCGGAGGAATTGACGAGAACATATTTGACCTGGTTGGAGGTCGGTGGAGCTTCACCCGATGCAACTTCGGCATCAATTGGGGTAAGATCTTCATTGGCATTCTGCACTTCTTCATACCAACGGACTTTTCTCCTGGAGGAGAACTTCTTGGACTTGCGGGGGGAGGTGGATCCGGACGAGGATGACAGATACTCCTCGAACTTTTGTTGGTCGAATTCATACTCGACCTCCTCCTCGACCGGGATTGAGATCCGCGGCTGCAATGCAACGATCTCGGCAGCGAGATCGGTGGCTCCCACTGTGGTCGCCAGATTGTTCGCGGTGAAAGTCGTTCTCGGCAGCGAGATCGGTGGCTCCCACTGTGGTCGCCAGATTGTTCGCGGTGAAAGTCGTTTTCATTGACGTCATTGTTTTCTTAAGCAACAGTTTATCTGTTACAAAAGATCCGGTCTTTTTATAAGATCCGGTTACAACAAAATCAAAGAAAGAAATAAAAATTACAACTTTCCTTTTATGTCGAACGAATCGCGAGATCCTGTTTTGCGGTCTCTAGCTTTTGTGGGTTCTTTACCTGCGTCGGGGTTAATACATGGACCACCACGCGATCTTGATCAGGTCGGATCTACACGGTATGACGGGTACTATTTCACGAAGGAAATAACAGCCGGGGGTACTATTTCACCAAGGAAATAATAGCCTTTAATAATCGAAAAGGAAATAACAGCCGGGGGTACTATTTCACCAAGGAAATAATAGCCTTTAATAATCGAAATCGACCAAGCGAAATCGATACTCTTCTCGGGATCAAAGACCAAGCTCTGATCCGGAGGGAAACCGTGTAGATCTCTGATCTGATCTCTCTCAAACTCCTGCCTTATTTGGCATGGATGATCGCCAAGAACTAGATCTGAGAGTCCAAGTCTTCTAAGCTTCGAAAAGTCCGAGGTCTAGCTCTTAATCCGGCAGAGTTTCAGCTCCAAAAGTCCAACCTCCAACAATGATCCCTTCATCCTCTATTTATAGGCACTGAAAGTGGATCTGGGCTCAGATCTGGGCCCAGATCTGCTCGTGGCTCGGCCAAGTGGCTCGGCCACTTGGGTGGCTCGGCCACCGAGCCACCACACACCAAGGTGGCTCGGTGAGCCACCTGAGTGACTCGATTTTAGCCGAGCTCTCCCGGGTGTTCGCCGTTTCGTCGTTTTTCGGTTTCGCGGTTTATCCAAACTCTGATTGTTGATCTGGACTCTGATTTGGCAGTCCGGATCCTGATTTGGCAGTAAGTCCGCTTCGGTGTTTAACCTCGTCGCCTCGTTAATCTACTTCGTCGCATCTCACTTAGCTTCGATGTTGTGGTCTAACGATTACGCTTGGATACATCGCCCGATGGTTCGTTGGTGTGTCGAATCACCGTGCCGAGCTGTGTTAAGGGACCTATAAGCAGTTTTATACGCCTATAGGAACTAGCTTCACTGACGAAGAAGTGGTGGCGTAATCCGACGTCAACCTCGCTGGAACAACCGTCAAAACTCTCGTGATAGATTTTGATCAAGCCAAGTATAAGGAAGCCTTTTTTCTAAATCCCTTAGCCCTAAGGCTATGCGCAAAATCCGCAAGGTCTCCAAGGAGACAAAAACTCCAATTGTTACTGAATCACTAGAGGAAGGCATTTCCTTTGGCTAGATGGCTGGGACAGCCCCTCCTCTGTAGGAGTGGGCTCAGGTTCGAAGAGACTCGTCAATCGAGTCGAAGATTCTACACCCACGCCAAATAAACATGTAACGAGACACAAAAGGCCCATTGCAGCGGCAAGCTCGATCAACACAGCTGGCATCACTGCAAAAGCCTTGAAACAGGCTAAGAAAAATGCCACTCGATGAAGGAGAAGATCTTTGCGATGAGCTTATCTCTGAGATAGCCGATCTCTCGATTAACGCGAACTTCCCGATTGTGAGCCTCAGCAAGAGCTTTGCATTTCTGCTTCAGAATGTAAGCCTAACGTTGATGAGCCCAAATACGAGCACCGTGTTTCCAAGTAATACGCAACCCTTAAGGGAGCGTTCTAAAATTGAAACGCAATCCTCAAGAATGCATTTCCCAAATAAAACACAACTCTCAGGAGTGCATTCCAGAACCAAAACGTAGGTCTCCAGACTACGTTAATCAGCCTGAATGCAGTTCTCAGGAGAGCGTTCTAGAATCCAAATGCAAGTCTCTAGACTGCATGGATCCACCGAAACACAAGCATCAGGGGTGCATTTCATCAGCAAAATGTAGACCTCGGCCCTGTGTTACGCAAACTAAACACGACCCTTGTGTTCCTTCTTTAGAACATGATGTGATTTGTCGTGTCAAAAAAGATCAACATTGATTTTAGATCCATGTTCACCAAGAATTAGTCTCGTCTACTGCTGGACAGGGGGTTCCAGCTTTAACCTCACGTTCAGTGTGAGATTCTGCCCAAATCTCTGATTTAAGGGAACCTTTACATCAATGTGAGTGACTTATTTCTACGGTCCTCTCAGAATACCAATGTTGTACTGCTGTGCCTAGGTGATCAGTGTTCGATTGATTGACGAATGTTGCTCGACCAAGCAAGCGACGACATCATTACAAGAAGAAGTCTTCAGAGACTGAGTATCCTAGAGTCACTATCAATGTGATCAGTAGAGGGAAGTTGTCGATCCCTAGTTCTGATGAATCAGAGATGGGTCATTCTCCGAGCATCAGATAAATCGATAATGAGTTTGAAGGAATCTACCAATGCACTCGGATGCGAATAGGAGCCATTCCTACTGTCAACTATTAGAGGTTAGCCGGAGGAACCAATTATAGTGATGAACATTCAGCCATCACGGAGTCTTAATCATCAAGTTCTTTTATTGGACATGAGTGCTTTACCCACATGGCAGAAAATTATGAAGACCTCTCAAAGAGGATTGATGAGCAAAAAGCCATGCTCCAAGCACAATAGGAAACTATTAATCAACTTCGGGGTATGATGGCTCAGATCATTATAGATAAAACCCAGAAAGGAGGATCGTCCACATCGAAGGGGAAACAAAGAGTGAATGAGACTGCTGAGAAAGAAACTCATCACATAGAATCATCCTCTGAAGAAGAGAAAGAAGCCGAGAATGAGCAGAATCATCAGTCAGCCAAGATGGAAGAATTAGAAGCCCGCCTCAACACAATTACTAACAAGAGTGAGCTCCACGAGGATGGAGTTGTGAGGCCTTATCTCACGGAATGAGATACAGCTCCCTATCCACCGAGATTCAAGGCTCCGACTCTACAAGCTTTTGACGGCACGGGGTCGCCAAATCAACACATCTATTATTTCAAGTCACAGACTGGGGATGTAATATTGAATAATGCTATATTGACTCACATGTTCATCGGTACCCTCAAGGGGGTGGCCTTAGAATGGTTCATGAAGCTTCCGACTGGAGCAATTCACAAGTGGGTGGATCTAAAAAGGTTCTTCTTGGCCAAATTCTTCGAGGATGGTACAGAAGTCTCTATCCATACTCTCCTGGCTACCAAACAGAGGAAGGGAGAGTCCATCAAAGCCTTCGTTGAAAGATTATAAAGCATGGCCCTACGATGTTCGTCGGGTATGGCACAATCTACCTTGGTGGAAACATGACGGCACAATTTGCAAACCCACCTCTTAGCTCAGATGGGGATAGTCGAATGTCGCTCCTGGAAATAGCTGGTCTCCCAAGGAGAGAAAATAGAGGAGAACATTGCTCGAGTTCGAGCTGAAGAAGCTAACAAACTAAAGCATCTGATGCAACACAATCAAGGCAATGCTCCCCGATCGAAAGGGAAAGACACATTGGCTATTGATACAAATACTCGAGCGCCACCTGTTAAGCAAGGCAAGGCATCGAATCATTAGAGAACACCCAAATAGTACTCTTTCAAAGAGGAACATGTGGACATCCTATTCCAGCTACTTCGGAAGAACAACAAGCTGAAACTTCCTGAAGTGAAGAAACCCGAAGAGGAAGGAAAAGTGGATGACATCAACTATTGCTGGTATCACAGAATACTAGGACATCCAACTAGGAGATGATATATCTTCAAGGATATTCTACAACATATGGTCGATGCTAATGTACTCAAGCTGAAACCAGAATAAATGACTATATCTACTAATGTGATATCGGTCCAGTTCAGAGATTTTCCACCTGTGGCAGCACCCGATGGCATTATTCACATTCCCAAAGGGGAGTTGCACCTAAAAAATACTGACCTTCATGGTCAAAAAGAGAAAGGGGTTGTACCCCCTTACCACTTCGAAAGGAGAGATAATGTGGGTCCATCTCGGCCTGATTGATGATCGGCAGTGGACAAGTACATCAAGGAAGAAGAAGAGAGGCAAGGCTAAATCATCCAATATGATTAGCCCCTCTATGAACGAAGATCTATGAATGAAGATGATGATCATCTCATCCCTCATACAGATTCAGAAGAGGAGAGAACTATCCTTGCAGTTAATCAAGATGCCAACCCGAGCACTAGATCAGGGGACGTACTTAAAGAAGTATGATCAAAATGCTCAAGAAGCAGAAGAATAGGCCTAAGAGGCTGGGGGTTCTGCTACTAAGAAGACAATTGACAAGGTGAAACAAAAGGAAATTCGCTTTAACAAGAATCTTCTCCAACATGAGGCTAGAGGATCAAGCAATCCTTTCTATTTAAATGTCATGGCGCAATTAGCCAATATCCCTACAAGGATCACCCTGTATGAACTCCTTCGGTTGTCCAAACCATGAGCGAGGCTCTAGTTGAAGCTTTAACAATCACAGAGAGCTTTATAACACAAGTTCCTATAGTCTAAGAAGCTATAAAAGGACAAGCTTGTATACATTGCCTGCAAGCGGTTCGAAGTCTGCCGTGCATATCATTCACTCAGGAAGATATACAAATCAAGCACAAGCATGATAGATCACTGTACTACACAGGGTATATCAGTTCTTCTGAGATCAGCCATGTACAGGTTGATCCTGGCTCAACACTCAGCATTATGCCCTATAGGGTCATAAAGTCCTTAGGATCCCCCTGCATCGATTGAGTTCCACTCAGATAACCATCTTCAGATTCAACGCTAATAGAACACGACCCCTGGGAAAAATCAAACTCAGATGTTAAATTAGAGATCTCAAGTCAGATGCCACTTGCTATATCATAGATGCGGACACGTCCTACAATCTACTGTTGGGACGGCCTTGGATTCATGCGAATCGCATTGTCCCGTCAACCCTTCATTAAGTCATGAATATGCCGACGAGGAGGGAAAAGTCAGAACCTTAATTGTAGAAAAGCAGCCATTCAAGGGGGTGGAAAACTTCTATACTGACTTAGTATTCTATCTGTACTCTCAAGAACCGGAGCAGCCAAGGAAAGTCACCGATAATGGCAATGAAGCTGACATCGAGCTCAAGCCCGAATAAGAGTGTCCCTGGGAGTAAAATTTGGATGTAATGGGTCAGAATGAGAACAATAATGATGTACAGAGTGAAGGCTAGTGGTACATTAATGAATATTTCAATTTGGCTTACTTTTTTGATGAGTCCTCTGAATATGAAAAGGCAAAGACTGATACAAGTGCAGGTACAGAACCCTGACATACATTGTATGCTGAGGCATCACTTGATTTGCCACTCAAATCATCCTTCACTACATTCAAAGAGATAGAAGATGTGCATAAAGCCTTTTTCATGGTCCCATCTAAAAAGAAAGTGCAAAAGCCAATCTATTTTGGGAAAGTCAACTCCGAGTTATCCGGTCGTGAAAGTTCAGAGGATGATCCCGGAATTCTACAATTTCAATATTATGAACCCAATTCCATCCATCTGATGAGAAGAACGGTTTATGACTTTGGTAAACAGGAAGGTTTAAACATTAGGAAAGGAAGGCGAGCATCAATTCGATCTTTCGCTCCAGAAGGAAAACCTCCTAATTATTACCATAAAACTAGAAAAGGGTTAGGTTATGTTTCAACTACTCCCCTTTCAAAAAATGAGACCGACAACTATCTATGTCAAGACCATTCATCCGGAACATCCTCATGGGAATCCGATGTAAGTGTCAGAGCAATATTTAAAAGCATGTCCATGAACATGTCTTTAGTTAGTCATCCAGACGAAGATGCAGAGGATAAGGAAGAATTGATTGAATCAACTAACGATCCTTGGATCAAACGCCTTAATGTCATATGGGACATGTGCTTCGAACAACGTGAGCCGTCCACTAAAGATAAGGTAATTCAGATCAATATGGGAGATGAAACCAACCCCAAGCAATCTTCATAAGTGATAGCTTATCACCATCTGAGAAAGAAGACCTTATATCCCTCATCCGAGAATATATAGATGTCTTCGCTTGGAACTATAAAGACATACCTGGCCTTGATCCAAAAGTAGCCACACACCATCTCAACATTGATCCGGATGTGAAACCTATCAAACAACAACAACATCGGTTCCGTCCAGAGATCATAAAAGTAATTGAGTCAGAAGTCAAAAAACTTATCGACTCAGGCTTTATCAGAGAGGAACAACACCCTGATTGGGTGACTAATATAGTTCATGTGCCTAAGAAAAATAGAAAGGTCTGAATCTGCATTGGCTTTCGCGACCTTAATACTACATGTTCGAAAGACGAGTTTTTGCTCCCTATTACAGATGTAATGATTTACAATACTTCTATGTATAACCAAATCAAGATGTACCCCGAAGACGAAAAGCACACTACCTTTAGAACCACATTGGGAGTATATTGCTACACAGTGATGCCCTTTAGATTAAAGAACGCCGGTGCAACCTATCAGTGTGCAATGAATATAATCTTCCATGAACATCTGCATAAGAAGATTGAATGTTACATGGATGATATTGCAGTAAAGAACCAGAACAAGGATGATCATCTTGCAGATCTGAAGATGATGTTTGACATCACGCGAACACATCAATTAAAGATGAACCTGACTAAATCTTTTTTGGGAGTAGCTAGAGGTAAATTCCTGGGATTTATAGTCACCTCGAAACAGGTTTCTCTTGACCCAGAAAAGGTTCGTGCCATCTAAGAAATGCGACCTCCGAGAAACATCAAGGAGCTCAGAGGCTTACAAGGCAGACTGGCTTACATAAGAAGATTCATATCAAATATCTCAGGACGCTGCCAACCCTTCACCAAGCTAATGAAGAATGGATTCTCATTCATCTGGGATGAAGATTGCCAAAAGGTATTTGAGGAGCTCAAGCGATACCTCACTCAACCACCCGTCCTTGTAGCCCTAATATTAAGGAAGCCATTCTTGTTATATGTGAGAGCCATGGATTATTCTCTTGGAGCTTTGTTAGCCCAGAGCAATGACCAAGGACATGAACAAGTGATCTACTACCTTAGTAGAACGATGATCGAAGCTGAACACAGGTACAATTCGGTAGAGAAAGAGTGCTTAGCTTTAGTATTTGCTGTCCAGAAGATGCGACACTATTTGGTCGGACAATCTATTCATGTCATCTCTAAGGTAAATCCTTTGAGAGTGCTCATGATGAAGCCCTTTTCACTGAATTGCTGTCTTGCAAAATAGGCAATCCTCCTATCACAGTATGACATGTAATTTATGCCTCAGAAGGCTGTTAAATGCCAAGCTCTAGCAGATTTCCTGGCTGATCATCCGGTGTCCGATTCGTCTAAATTATATGAAGATTTACCAGATAAAGTCACCAAAGCTTATACAACTCAAGAAGTTATACAAGTATGGAAATTGTTCTTTGACAGCGTGTCTAGATGAAACCCTAATGGAGGAATCACAGCTGGTGTGGGGGTGGTACTTGTATCCCCAGGTGGTCATGTAATCCTAAGAGGATTCTCTCTAATTAAGCCATGCACTAATAATGTAGCAGAGTACAATATTTTGCTATTAGGTATGTAGTTAGCCGAGGAGCTTAATATTCGACATCTCGAGGCTTATGGTGATTCTCATCTCATCGTGAATCAAGTCCGAGGAGAATATGAAGTACGTAATGAGGACTTAGTCCCATACCACTTCGCTATGCTAGAGCTAGCCTAGAACTTTGAAGGCTTTTTTATTGAATACACCCCACGAGTCCAGAATGCATATGCAGACGCTTCAGCCTCGTTGGCAACTTCTTTAGCGTTTCCACCAAAATTAGAGATGATGATAGTCATAGGTTGGGACTAGGATCGGCTAAAAGGGATAGGACACGCTCATACGGAGATAGTGAAGACCCTACAAGTAATAGCGCAGAAGGGTAAGAAACTCTAAAATATAGTGGGGAAATTCAGAGTGAATTATGAGCACACCAGTACCAACAGAAGTCCCCTCGGTTTGAGATCCTATGATAGGCTCCGTCAATCTAATCTCAGCAGGCTCAGGAATGCTAGCAGGTGTGATCGTCGATGGTATATCAACTCCTCTAGGTAATTCTGTAATGCTCGTTGGGTTTGGAGAAGATCCGTCACCGTCAGGCAAACTAGGGATGCTAGGAATCATAGTCGTATCAGTCATGACGGTTGGTCCTATGATTACAATTCTTTATTAGTCGAATAGGGATTTGGACAAAAGAAAAGAATGATGATGAAGGGGATTACATGCATACCTGCAGATCTGTCACCGTCAGGCAAACTCGGGATGCTAGGAATCGTAGTCGTATCAGTCATGACGGCTGGTCCTATGATTGCAATTCTTTATTAGTCTGATAGAGATTTTGGAAAAAGAAAAGGATGACGATGAAGGGGATTATATACATACCTACAGATCCATCACCCTCAGCTGAACTAGGGATGCCAGAAACCATAGTCGTATCAGTCTCGGTGGCTGGTCCAACGATTAGAATTCCCTATCGGTCAAATAGAGGTCTCGACAAACAAAGATAATTACAATGTCGGAAATTAGATGCATACCTACAGATGAACCACCTTCGAAGGATGGTTCTGCAGCCTCTCTGGTGGCCTCCTCCGCCAACATCTCAACTAGCAATCTAGTGTCGGATCCCGAGAAACTCGGTGCTGAGACATACATGTGTTCGCTGAATCCCCCAAGACCCATATCATGAAAAGTCTTATCCTCAACCGGCCTCTCTAGCGTGATACCTACATAAGAGTTTAAGTGCTGAATATATACAAAAAGGGAGGGAAGAGAAAGGAACTCATTTACCTGCAGGGGTGGTAGAAGACTCTTCTGTCCCAATATTCACGCCCGCGTTCTTCAATTTGTCGAAAAGAGAATGAAGCACGAAAGTGATTAAAGGGGGAACAAATTCCGAATTGCCTAACTCCTTTAACTGCTGCTCAATAGTGTATTACTAATGTTAGATATACCTGGGCATAGAATCCCCGGTTCAATGCTATCAGCCTGCGTGGTGTCTCTGTTTGCTTCAACATCCATAAACTCATCACGAATGGCATTGCACATTTGCTGCACGAAGCTCGGGCTACCTAGATGGCCAGGATCAGAGAATACAGGGCTTACAGTTCACCTCCGTCATGGCTTCCTAAAACATGGAACATGATTAGATTAAGGAAATCCAAAAGAGCATTATTTTAAAGTAGTGGAGATAGTAGAGCATTACCCTCTCCTCCGCCAGTAGTACCTCGTGGCTCTACTCCACGAGCCCGCTGACCAATATGCGACTTATGTGTGGTTTTCTTCCATTTTGGGGGACAAACCCTTACAGGACCAGTGGGTCGCTCATGCGTGGATTCAGTACGCATCTCAACCTGGGCAGAAGCCTCGGCGCTGGGCCGTGATCTCACATAACGAAAAATAAGAGGCTCGTGCTCGTCAACCATCCTACCTAGAGTGACAAGAGTCATCTTATTAGGATAAGTAAATAAGACCTTTCGTTCCGGCTTTTGAAAAGCCGGTTGAGATCTAGAAAGGGTATGGCGTTGATACCAACGAGAAAATGCCAGATCCATTAATTCTGAAAAGAAAGAGTCTAACAGACCTGTATCAGATTCTCCCACATCGGTATCCATGTCTATAAATTCTTCCTCAGAAGTCTCATCCTCATCATCGATAGGAAGGAGCTCTTCATCATCCTCAATCTTGTCTCTGCTCGAACGGGAGGGTTTGGCAGGTTTCTTCCCCTGCTTCTTCGAAAGCTCAGTCTTACGAGCAGCCTTGATAGTAGTTTGAACCAAGTGCTCAGCCTCCAACTCTGAGAGGCTCTTTACATCTAGAAACTCGTTGGCAGAAAGAAGCCACTTGCAGCCGAGGAAAGTAAACAATGGTTTGCGCTTGGATGAAGGAAGAGCGAAATAGGCTCCAGTACAGCCCATCATAGTCCAAAGACATGCTCAGATACCGTCAATAAGGCCCCCCTCGATCCTCAAACCCTAGCTCGGGTTCCCAACATATAGTTGGTCGTAACTGAACTGGTGAGCGAAGTGGCACGAAAGGTAAGGCTCTATATGGCAATGGCCCTTCACACAAAGGATGAGATATCCAACACGGATGTTCACCAACCAACGGAAGCAACCAGCATCAAGAGAAGTCCGACCGGCCATTGGTTTCTTCTCATCAATCAACACGTCGTCATAGCGGCCCGAGAAGTGAGGGAAACACTTGAAGAACTCCCAGCTTTTACAAACTTGAAGCTCTCGCTGGACATCAGTGAATGTCTTCTCTAACCACTTGCTCCTTTCTAACAACTGCACAAAAGGAACGGAGGCATCAACAGTACTAGGCGCCGACATCAAATCAGGACGGTGAAGAATAAGCCACGCCATCAGGTATGTATACGGAATCTCGGCCTTTACAGAAAGAAACTCAGTTGATGGTTTAGAACCCACATGTGTAAGACCATCGACCAAATAACTAAGCCCATAATGAATGCCGGCAACCATCGCCGGAAGCAGAGAAAGCTCCTTCCTATAAGCAAGCTAGACGGCGGGGAAAAGGACCTCAATAGGCAAGGCTTCAGAAAACTAATATGGAACGACGCACTTCTTCAACCAGAGGGCGAGATAGCCCGCCAGCAGAGTCCTGGGCTGAATGGACTTCTGAGCGTGACAAAGGAATGTCCGAAACTTGGTCCCCGCGAGGAAAGCTCCCTCAGCGCCAGTGATAGTAAGGGCATCTCCAACCATACCCTCCAAATTTCACCCTCTAAATTGGAATATTCTAGGAATATTCTAATTTGGAGGGTGAAATTTGGAGGGTTGCTCCAACCCACGCCCTCCAAATGTTTTTCTTTTTATTTTTTTTATCAAAAAAGTCATATAAATTAAATAATGTTAGATATAGTTTACGTTAATAATTTTATTGTTAATAATTTATTTGGAAAAAAATTTATAACATTATAAAGATATCGATGAGAGCTTTAAAATGAACCCAATATTAATACTACAATACAACATATGCTTGTATTTTAAATATTATAATTTATGCTTGTATTTTCTTATGGAGCAAGTTAAATAGATCCCCGTATTTAAAATTTCATGTCTGATACTTATTTATTTAATTTAAAAATTAATAATTTTATAATAATACTAAAATAAATTAATCTTAGTTTCATTTTAAAGATCTCAACGAGCCCTTTCCAAATATATAATGATTTCAAATATTAGATTAATAATTTTTTAACTGTATTTATTTGAAATTAAACATCTAATTTAAATTACTAAGAAGGATGGCAAAGTGGTAATTTTTAAGAAATCAAATAGTTAAAAATGGCAAAATTGTAATTAATAAACCATGAATATTGTTATGGAGAGATCCTCCATTTTTTCTCCTCACCCTTCAAATTTGGAGGGTCAAATTTGGAGATCTCCAAATTTAGAGAGTGGTTGGAGAGGTTCCACTCTCCAAATTTGGATATTTTGGAGATATAGAGGCCGGTTGGAGATGGTCTAAAAGAACGAGCTTCGGACCTCTCCATTAACTCATTGATGGCAGAAGGTGTCAAAGGGGTCAACTCACAAACAGTCTCGCCCGAACTGCTCTCCAAATGCTGGAATAAATAATTAGCGAACTGCTTCAAACTGATCTGCCTCTTCCTCTTCGCCAGAGGACTCACTTTGATTAAGGATGTATAATAATGACATGTAAGGCCCTAAAACGTGTCATACATACCGGGAGAAACTTTCTTCAGTCACTCTAACTACAGGTTCAAGGGAAAGTACTCCTGATACGAATAGTCCCCTATCGAAAGACCAGAAACTTTGTGCATCTCGTGCAGAGCTAACCCCAACTCTCCACTACAAGTCAAGAAAGTGTTACTGTCAGGGATATATGTCTCCAATAACGCTAGGAAGTGGCGACTGCTGACCGAAAATCCGTACATGGTGGCTCATATGGGCGCATACAACTCACTGTCTCTCAGATCACTCTCCCAACGTCCCAAGACATAACTGGTCATATGAGTCCACCACCTTTTAGGTGGCGAATAGGTCCAACTGAAGCATCTGAACTCTGTCAGAGGCAACTTCCTCCCAAGCTTGGCCAAACGAATCCTCACAGTAGGGACGGCTACTGACACCTCATCTGGTGGCGCGGTATCAAGGCCTAGAATCCCTGGTCGAAGGCCGTGAATATAATTATAACCAATAGAACCTGGGGCCTTATGATGGGAAATAAATCCATAATGAACACAGTCATGGTCATCTGTAAGATTCCAGGACATCTGTCACCGCACAATCTGCGTCTCTAAATGAGTGAGAGAGTGCTGACGGGGAATAGAAGGGATGTATAGAATGAGT
Organism: Asparagus officinalis; assembly: GCF_001876935.1. Lineage (NCBI taxonomy): Eukaryota > Viridiplantae > Streptophyta > Magnoliopsida > Asparagales > Asparagaceae > Asparagus > Asparagus officinalis. The sequence continues at coordinate 94,843,874 of NC_033796.1, forward strand.
CCTTCATCATTATTCAACCAGTGCTCATCATCAAGAATCAGCTTTGCCAGATCCTCGACATGGTCTCCAAATAAATAACCAGGCTTCTCTAAAGCCTGAGTGAAAATAGAGTCTTCAGTGAATGTGGCATCGGTAATCAACTGGCGCAGTGAACGGCGGCCCCCATCTCGTATTAAGCGACAGAACTCCTCGGAACAACTCTTATCAAACTGAGGAGTCGGACTAATGGCATGCCTATCGACAACAGAAGAAAAACTCTCTCCACTGCAACCGCTAGTAGCATGAGGAGGAAGGCTGTCCGCGAGGAATTCAACTGCAGCAAAACAAACGTGGAATCAGAAAATTATTCATGAATTATACAACGATTGAATTCATCTCACAAACTAGATAGATGGAGTCATTCATTGAGTGATTAGCGAGATGATTTCGAGTGTCCTACACCAGAAGAACGGTATGCATCATCATGTAAGCAACGTGGTAATGTACCCCAACCTACACAGTGTAATACAACACAAAATCACCCCAATATGCCAGAAGACGTGAATTGGCCAAGCAAAACACGTCTTTTTGAAACCTCGATCCCCACGAAGGAGGATGTCGGTTCTTCCCGAATAACCCACGAAGGGGTCAAACGAGGGCATGATAGAATAGCAAATCATCCTGAAACCTCGATCCCCGTGAAAGAGGATGTCGGTTCTTCCCGAATAATCCGCGAAGGGATCAAACGAGGGCATGATAGAACAGCAAATCATCCTGAAACCTCGATCCCCGCAAAATAGGATGTCGGTTCTTCCCGAGTGACCCGCAAAAGGTCTAAACAAGGACATAATAGAACAGCAAATCATCCTAAAACCTCAATCCCCGCGAAGGAGGACGTCGGTTCTTCCCGAGTGACCCGCGAAGGGGCCAAGCGAGGGTACGGAAAACATAAAAGCTCACCCCCGTAAGAGAACGCTACGGGAGCCTCCCTCTCGCTATGTTGAGAAGAGGAGCGACTCCTATGGAATCGCGGTCGGCGCGGAGACATGGTTAACCTGTAACAAAAATCAACGGATCAGGTACAATCATAAATCCAAATATCGAAAATTAAAAGGAAAATTATGAACTTTAGCTAAAAGTCCTATAAACAGAATAGGATTTTAGAGTTGAAGTCTAATTAAACATATGAGTTTTATGCATGTAAATCGTGGGTTCAAATTGCATTTAAAGCCTTCATGATCAACTTTTGGGTGAAATACCCAAAATACCCCTCATGTTGTTCAAATTGCATTTAAAGCCTTCATGATCAACTTTTGGGTGAAATACCCAAAATACCCCTCATGTTCAAGGTTAAATTTTAGCATGATCAACTTTTGGGTGAAATACCCAAAATACCCCTCATGTTCAAGGTTAAATTTTAGCCACGAACATATTCGAATTTGGCTATGATCGAGGAAAGAAAACCATTGTCCTCAATATCTCACAATTTTAGCCAATTTTGCAAATAAACCCCTCCACAAAGTTTCGGCCAATTTTGCAAATAAACCCCTCCACAAGTTTCGATCCAATTTGCACATACACCTCTCAAACTTTTGGTCATGGGTATGTAGTCCAAAATCTACAAATTTTAGCCTTAAAATTTTAGCCTTTTTGCAAATAAGCTCCTCTACAATGTTCGGTTTCCTTTTTGCAAATAAACCCCTCAACAATGTTGGTCTTTTTGTTTTGCATAAAGCACCCATCAAAATTTTGACCAAATGGGCATGAAATTTTAGTTCTCTTGCATGAAGCACTCCTCAAAATTTTGGCCCACTTATGCACAAAAGTCCCCCAAAAATTTTAGCCTTTAAATTTGTATAAAACCCCCCAAATTTTGGCCATTTACAAAACCAACTTCATGAGAGCCAAAAGCTATAATCTTTGCATACAAATTCATGAGTTCTTGATTACATACCCACATTACAAGAATAAATTTTTAATCTTTTCTACAAAAATCCATAGATTCTTAAATCAAAATTAAGCATACAATGAGGATTTTTGAAAAGAAGCTTACCCAATTCAAAAGCCCAACTCTTGAAGATGGAGATTCCTCAAACCCTAGCTTTGAGAGAAGATGATTTTTGGCCAATAAAGGGATAAAATCCGAATATTTGAGGGGATGGCAAGGTTTTTAAAGGCAAGAATTTTTATGGGTTAAGAGTTCTTGAAAAGAAAAACAATGGAGTTTGGATAGGAGGAGAAAGAAGGAGTTGAGGGGGAAAAGAACTCTTTTTGAAATTTAGGAGTTTAAGAGGGAAATGGAAGTACAACCACAACAAAACAAAAAAAGAGGGGAGAGTGCCTCGGCCCAATGGCCGAGGCACCCAAGGGTGTCTCGGCCAAGGCCAAGACACCCGCGGGTGTCTTGGCATAGGTCGAGCCCCCCGGGTATTTTCATGAGCCAATATCGCCTAATTTTGCTAGTGGTTGGTCATTCTGATGAAAATCAACACAAAAGTCAATGCAATGCCAGGCGATCCGAAACCCTAGGTTAATGACGGATAATGCCTAACCTAGGTCAACGCCAGCCAACGCGTTGTGATAAAAGTTAACGTCGGGTGATCCGAAACCCTAGGTTAACGCCGATCAACACGTAACCCTAGGTCAATGCCAGTCAACGCGTTGCGATGAAAAAGTTAACGCCGGAAGATCCGAAACCCTAGGTTAACGCCGGTCAACACGTAACCCTAAGTCAACGCCAGTCAACGCCAGTCAACGCGTTGCGATGAAAAAGTCAACGTCGGGCGATCCGAAACCCTATGTCAACCCCGGTTAACACATAACCCTAGGTCAATGCCAGTCAAAGCGTTGTGATAAAAGTCAACGTTGGGTGATCCGAAACCCTAGGTTAACGTCGGTCAACACGTAACCCTATGTCAACGTCTGTCAACGTGTTGCGATGAAAAAGTCAACGTCGGGCGATCCGAAACCCTAGGTTAACGCCAGTCAACGTGTAACCCTAGGTCAACGCTAGTCAACACGTTGCGAGAAAAATCAATGTCGGGCGATCCGAAACCCTAGGTTAACATCGGTCAATGCGTAACCCTAGGTCAACGCTAGTTAACATGTTATGATGAAAAAGTCAACGTCGGGCGATCCGAAACCCTAGGTTAACGTCGGGCGATCTGAAACCCTAGGTTAACGCCGGTCAACGCGTAACCCTAGGTCAACACCAGTCAACGCATTACGATAAAAAAGTTAATGACGGGTGATCCAAAACCCTAGGTTAACACCGGTCAATGCGTAACCCTAGGTCAACACCAGTCAACGCATTGTGATGAAAAAGTCAACGTCGGGCGATCCAAAACCCTAGGTTAACGTCGGTCAATGCGTAATCCTAGGTCAATGCCAGTCAACGCGTTGCGATAAAAGTCAACGTCGGGTGATCCAAACCCCTAGGTTGATGCCGGTCAACGCGTTACGATGAAAAAGTAAACGCCGAGCGATCCGAAACCCTAGGTTAACGCCAGTCAACGTATAACCCTAGGTTAACGCCAGCCAACGCGTTGTGAGAAAAGTCAACGTCGGGTGATCCGAAACCCTAGGTTAATGCCGGTCAACACGTAACCCTAGGTCAACGCCAGTCAACGCGTTGCGATGAAAAAGTCAATATCGGGTGATCTGAAACCCTAGGTTAACGCCGGTCAACGCGTAACCCTAGGTCAACGCCCGTTAACGTGTTACTGTAGGCTGTCTAAAAATCACAATGAATAGCTGACCCCTATCAAGCTCCGACAAGGGAAGTCACAATCAGACGACTTTCTAATCACTGCATCCGCAACTCCACAATCGCCACCGAGAAGAACCTAGTTTTAAACAAAGGAGAGAATCAAATTCGTTCTCTTCTCTTTTGTAATCAAGTTGTAATCGGAATCAAAGAAATACAAGTTAAGATAAAAAAGTCAATGCCAGGCGATCCGAAACTCTAGGTTAACAATGGTCAACGCGTAACCCTAGATCAACACCAGTCAACGCATTGCGATGAAGATCAACGCAAGTTAATATATCGTAATGGAGATGGTCAGTTCAAAGTCAACTCGACAATACGAGCCAAAATCAATTCACCGGTTTTGATTTAAGATTTCAATGACGGCCAGACGATAAACGCAGCGCTGGAAGAACTTCAGCTATTCGTCAAAATATTGAATAGATTTAAAATTGAAGGAGTCAAGAATCAAAGCTAACTACAGGTCCTTTTACACCGACTAAAGGTTGGACTGATCATATCCAAAGTATTTCAGGCTCATCTATAAAAAAAACGAGACTGAAACACTTTGGAGGGGGTATCTGATCATATCCAAAGTATTTCAGGCTCATCTATAAAAAAAACGAGACTGAAACACTTTGGAGGGGGTATCTGTAGGCATCAAAAATTACCTATAAAAAAAACGAGACTGAAACACTTTGGAGGGGGTATCTGTAGGCATCAAAAATTACCTATAGGTCCCTGCACACGGCTCAAGATGGAGAGAAGATGATGAACGTTGCTATTCGAGTCACAAAAGCTCATTTGACGACGACGAACGCATAAAATGAGTCGACGGACCATGCGAAGCAACGGAATTTCGGAATAATTGAAACACGAATGAATCGGGAGCTGCACGTCGCTTATGAAAGACGAAGCAGCCCTCGTGTCCTATTTACTCCACACATGATTCAATCATGAGAGCTTGTATATCTCCTCGTTGGCTTTCCGATGCATTCTGGATCGTGTGATTCCGAGTTCGGATGATGAAAAAACGACGAAAACGGACGAAGCGCGCAAAACCAAGCCTTGAGTCAAACCGAGACACCTACGGGTGTCTGCAACCCAAAAAAGCTGATTTTGGCTATTTTTGACAGTTTTTCGACCGTTAACCGTCTGGATTTACTTCAACTGATAAAATATCATCTATAAATGTGGTTAAGTGGTTACAACTAAGGATAAGAGGGAATCGACTATTCTTATCCTAAAACAGAGGTCCCGAAGCCTATAAATACAGCCCCAGGGTCTTTATTTTTTTAGATCTAAAATTCTCGAGCGTTGGCGAAGCCCTGCCGAACTGAAGACTGAAGGAGCACAAAATTCATAAGAGAGGAGGAGATTGATCGAGTTCTGCGGTGCAGGAAAGAAGAGTTCGTCAGATCTGCAGTCCCTGTGTTCTTCCCTTGAGATTTACCCCGTTGCGGTAATCTTAATAAGAGTAATTATCTCGCCATTGTCGAGATAATTGCTTCGACTTCTTGATTCCTTCGCGAATCGATGAAGCTTCATATCTGATCTAATCGTCAGGTGGTCTACGGATATTGACGTCCTCATCACCAACCAAGAACTTACACAAGCAAAAGTCGATAAACGAATCTTGTGTTTATTTTCGAGAGAGTTGTATTTTTTATTTTTTTATTTGAATTCGTTATAATCGACCAAAGTTATAATTAAATCAATTATGAAGGCGACTTTCGAAGGAAACAACTGCTCGAGATGAAGATCTTCAATAGCTACAATACTCATCACTATCCTGATAGCATTGAGCTTCACTACGAGAGAAAAAATATCGATATAGTCAATTCTTTCCTTCTGCTGGAATCCTTTGACAACTAGTCGTATTTTATATCTTCTGGAACCATCCTGCTCCTCTTTCACCTGGTACACCCATTTGTTGTGGAGTGCCTTCTTTCCCGTGGGCAACTCAACTAGTTCTCACATCTGGTTTGAGATGAGAGACTTCATCTCTTCTTTCATGGCAAGCTCTCACTTGCTCGCATCTCCACTCTAACAAGCTTCATCATAGCTTTCAGGCTTCCCTCCATCTATCAGCAAAAGCTAGTTCATATATCTCATGTTGGTCACAGGAGGCCGAGAAGATCTTCTCAATATCAGAGCTTGTACGTCGGGCTCCTGTACACCATTCTGTTCAACAGGCTCTTCTGGCTGAGCACATGCTGTATTTGGTTCTTTCGAGAGGTCACCTAGGACATCATCTGAATCTACAAATGTTGACTCGCTCTCCTCTGACTCAAATGCATCTATCTTGTGCATGTCCTTGTACATCACCTTCTTGTTGAATATCATGTCTCTGCTACGGATCACTTTCTTGTTTTCGTTATCTCAAATACGGTAGCTAAACTCATCTTCACTATAGCCGATGAAAGTGCATTTTTTGGACTTGGAATCAAGCTTATTCCTGCATTGATCACTACTATGCACATAAGCTACACAACCGAAAACCTTGAAATGTGAGAGTTTTACCTCTTTTTCGCACCATACCTCCTCTGGTATTCTTTACTCTAATGGAACCGATGGACCTCGGTTGATCAAGTAAGCTGCTGTGTTGAGTGCTTCTACCCAGAACTGCTTCGGTAGACCTAATTGTATACAGATGCTTCTGGCTCTCTCTGTCAACGTTTTGTTCATCCGCTCAGCTACACCATTGTGCTTAGGCGTGCTGGGCACGGTTCTCTCCATTCTGATCCCATGCTCATAACAGAACTTCTTGAATCTAGTGTCTTCATATTCACCACCATTGTCGATTTTAAGCTTCTTTATTCTCAGACCTGTCTCATTCTCGACCATAGCTTTCCATCTCCTGAAAGCTTCAAACACTTCTGACTTATGCTTTAGAAAGTAGACCCACACTTTTTGAGAGTGATCATCAATAAGTCACGAAGTAGTGTTTCCCACCAATGGATGAGGTGGTAGTTGGTCCTCACACATCTGAGTGAACGAGCTCCAGCTTCTCCTTCTTTGGGGTTCTGCCACTCGTCTGAAAGTTAACTCTCTTCAGCTTTCCATGTATGCAATCTTCACACATGTCTATCTCCACTGATTCTAGACCTGTGAGTTTTTCCTTTGTGTGCATAATCTTCATCCCCTTCTCACTCATATGACTGAGTCTCTGGTGCCATAATTTGAAGTCTTATTGTCTGCTGCAACTGAGATCAAACAGCGACACCTGCTGTCATATATAGGATACCAGTATTCTTGCCTTGGACAATCGTCATTACGCCCATTGAGATCTTCCAATCATCTCTATGGAAGGTTATAGTGTATCCTTCACCAGCCAACTGACCTATGGATATTAAGTTCTTTCTTAGGTCAGGAATATGCCTGACATCCTTCAGCTCTCATACTAACCCGTTCAACTTAATTTTCAATACACCTTTGCCCACAATAGCACACGGTTGATCATCACCAAGGTATACATATTCGATATTACCAGGAACATACTTCTTGAAGAATTCTTTCTGAGAAGTAGCATGGAACGATGCTTCAGAGTCTAACACCCAAGACTCTTCCTTGCTCTCCAAAGAGCATATCAATGTGTCGTCTTCTCCTGAGGTGGAAGTGACATTCACCTTTTCCTTTGTCTCCTTCTCCTTCTGTGCACTCTTGCATTGATTCTTGTAGTGCCCGGTCTTTGCATAATTCCAACACTCGATAGTCTTCGAGCTGTTGCTTGGATTCCTTGACTTGGACCTCATGTCCTTTGATCTACCTCTATAGTTTAATTTGCCTCGTCTGTTCCCTCTGGTTAAATTGCTACCTCTTGACTCTGTATGCAATACTGAAGAGGTTATAGATTCACCCGACTCTCTCCGTCAAATCTCCTCACTGAGAACCAGATTACGAATGTCATCAAACTTTAACTTGTTGCTTCCCGATGAGCTACTCACAACCATGACTATAGTGTTCCGGCTTTCTGGTAGGGAAGACAGAAGGATCAACCCTCAAACTTCCTCATTAAACTTAATTTCAACTGAACTCAATTGGGTTGTGACCGTGTTGAGTTCATTGAGATGGTGTGATACTGACGCGCCTTCCGCCATTCTCAGATTGAATAAATGCCTCATCAAATAAACTCTATTTGTGGCTGATGGCTTCTCATACATATTTAAGAGTGCTGCCATAAGACCCGTCGTGGTCTTTTCCTTCGCTATGTTGAACGCAACATTACGAGTTAGTGTCAATCTGATAACTCCGAGGGCTTGTCTATCTAGAAGGTTACATTCGTCTTCCTTGATAGACTCCGGTTTCTTCCCTGAAAGGGGTTGATATAGATTCTTTTGGTACAGATAATCCTCTATATGCATCTTCAAAAATCCAAAATCTGTTCCATTAAACTTCTCTAATCCACCTTTCCTTTATCTACGGTCATTGCTCTCACTTGAATCTGACTTCCTCTAGATCATTTTAGACTTTGATACCAGTTGTTGGAGAATAACCGGGGCTACGCTAAACCCTTAAAACAGCAAAAAAAAACACAATAGAGAAAAGTACATCAAGATTTACGAGGTTCGGCAAACTTGCCTGCGTCCTCGAGAGCCACACAATTAATTTCTTATTAATCAAAGAAATTACAAAGCTTAGAACAGATCTCAAATTGAGATCTCCCTATAAATGCAAATCTTCATTGTTAGCTACAGTGAAGATTCCTCTTTAAATCCCCTCTTTAATTCTCCCCTCAGAATCGCTGAGAGCTGGAGACAAAGGGGCAGAAGAAAAACTCGCCACCTAATAAATCGCGAGAAGGAGAGCTTTTTAAGGTCCCACTGGAAGAGAAACAAGAAGAAGAAGTACGAGATCTCATGCTCTGGGTTCCCTTTTATAGGGGAACACTAGCGATAGCTGGAGACATGCTGTCAACGACCTCGCTTGGAGCTTGACCTCCCTAGCGACAGCTAGAGACAGGCTGTCAACGACCTCGCCTGGAGCTGGACCTCACCTGCAAGGAGTCGGCCTCGAGCTCGTCTGCAAGGAGTCGCCTTGAGCTTGCATGCAAGGAGTCGCCCCAACATCAAGCTCGTCTGCGCCTCACCCGAGCGAGCTCGCCTGGATCTCACCCGTTCGAGCTCGCCTGCAGCGCTCGACCTCGAGCTCGCCTGAACTGCGTCATCGACCTCGCTTGAAGCTCGTCGCCTACAGTTCGACTTTGCCTGAAGTTTCTCGAGCTCGCCTAACCTCGTCTTTGAGCTCGCCTGAGGAGCTCGCCTGAAGCTCCTCACCTGCGGAGTTTTGGGCTACACCCAACACCAACAAATACTTACAAACTTTAAGGCTTATTTATAACAAAATCAAATTTTGTCCACTATTTTAAAAAAAGACACAACATCCCCTGTCTAAATCTGTTACTCAAATGAGATGTTCCATAAACCACGAACAAATTCAAAATAACAAAGCCATTAAAAAAATAAAAGAATATCCACTTAAGTTTGATGACTGCTAGCATGTTATTTGAAACAATAGCATGTGATTAGAACAAATACAATTATACCAAACATATTAATTGGATTACATCCTCATAACTTACAAAATAAAGTGTACGGTACTTAAATAAAAGTAGAGTAGAAAACTCATGCATGTTTGCAATAGATCGTCCACATATTCTATGGTTGTGACTGTATCTCTGACATCTATTACACTTTAACTCTTCATGGAGATTAAATTATGAAGGAAGAGGTTTTGTTCTTAGTCTTCCGCGAAGAAATGTTTCGAATGCATTCTAAAAACCATTCCGAATTTAAAAAATGATTATTTCCTCTAAATTCTGTCAATGCATAGTATAAATCTTTTTCCATCTCTGGTTGTCACAAAAAATAAATAAATGAGTGCAAATTTCATCGAAGATAGTCAACTCAAAACAAATTTAACTGACTATGAAATTTGGTCTCATAACAAATTACAATCAAAATTATAAAATTAAAATCATTTTTTTGAAATTAAATCATAATTCTAAATTAAAGTTAAAATTTTTATTTTTTTAGTATTATTATTTCGTATTAACTATAATGAAAAATTTATGAGAATTCATGAATAATAATGTGAAATAGTTTTGATGGAGAAAATAAAGAGGTAATGCTACAAATTTGAGAGTTGAGAAAAGGACAAATTTTATAACTTAATATACCAAAAAGAGATGAATCTCCACCAAAATCATGCAATCAAACCCTAAGAATTAATGGAGTTGAGGAGTATTCGATGAGTTCATAAGAGTAAAAGAATGAAAGAAGATAGTAAGGAAGAGAGAGAGAGAGAGAGAATTAAATGAAAGGAGGGTGAGGAGAGAGAGAGAGAGCGTGTGATAGGTAAATAGGGATTTTTATAAAATTTTAAGGGGGCCTCACATGCTTATGTATTGTATTTGGAAACTTGGGTTAAAAAATAAATACATAAAGATGATTGGCTTTAATGGTACAAAAGAAACTAGTTGGGTTTTAATTAAAGTTGGGATAAACAATTAGGCTTAAAGATAAAACCCCCAATTTTTTTATTAGTGATACTTGGTTGCTTTTGTATAAGAGTGTCAGATAGACTTCTTGCAACCTACTATTTCGGATTATCATAGAGTGGTAACTTTCACGAAGAAGCCTGCTGGTGGAAAGAAGCCTTTTAGAGACTTTAATATGTGTACTGGGCATGAGAGATTTCTACCTCTAGTTCAATCTTATTATGAGTAGGAGATAGCAGATTTTGTTATCTTTAAATTAGCTCTTTTTTTCTTTTTTTTTTTCTTTTTTTGGAGGGGGGGTGGGGTGTGGGGGTTGGTGTTGGTGGAATTATTGCATTAGACAATTTGGTGACTACATTGGACATTATGTCTGCATTGAAATATTTTAACCCAATAGGGACAATTAGAGTGGAATAAAGTGAGATAAAGTGAGAGAAAATGAAAATTTAGATTTAGTACTGTAACAATTTGAGTATGATAATTGATGTCATTGCATCTATTAAAAATATTTATTTATTAATTAATTTATGCAATTTATTTAATATAATATTAAATATGTTATAATAATAATAATAATAATAATAGATTGGGTTTAAGGTTCGAAGCATTTAGACCTCAGAATTGTGAAGATCTCTTATGTTTTATATGGGGTATCAAATGTAGATTGGTAACTTGACTGAACCGATGGAAATGTTACTTCGTTTGCGTTTTACCTTTATTAATGATTGATTTGGTGACCTTATGACAATTTTCCCTACCACATTTAATGTGATAGTGAGAGAATGACAGGGTGTGAGTGTTATACGACAAGTCATTATCATATATGACCTGCATTTAATGTGATGACTACTAGGCAGCAGAGTATGGGCAACATACGAGAAGTTATCACCATGTCTGGGAGTGCATTAAATGTGGGCGCCTTCGACGAGGGGATCAAACACCCACTTGACTTGTGACATGCACTCTATAGTGAGGTTCAACCCGAGGACGCCTCCCGATCCAGACTAAGATTATCAGAATGATCAGAAAATTTAGTCGGATTACAACTATACCGAGATAGGTCTCTAATTATATGACTGGCCCTCTTGATACATGGCTCATTCTTAGGGGTTCATGAAATTCATGATTTCTAGGGTATAACATCAGCCCTTTCACCTTGACCCAGAAGGCTAGGTTCGAGAGAAAGTTGAACCGCTTCACCTCCACTGTCCGTTGGGATTTAGATGATCGTGGGTAGTTCGCTGTCATCAGCTAAGATTTTGCATCTTGGTTTTTGGGAGGAGGCATTTCAGTTATCAAGAGTTAACAGCAGAGTTTTAGGGATTTGAGTTCGTCAATTCAGATCCATCCATATGTCAGCTACCGGAGGCTAGTCAGCATTTATAAAACGCCTTTCTCCCTACCCCTTTGTCAGCTACCGGAGTCTAGTCAGCATTTATAAAACGCCTTTCTCCCTACCCCTTTCGAGTTGAGGGGGCTTGACTATGAGTATCCTAGAAGGGTGTCAGTTTTCTTGGACCTAATCAAGGATATTGAGTTGGAGGACGAGTTGGACAGTGATGAGGAGTTAGGGGAGAGCTTCGCCAGAATAGTCGTTGGTGATGAGGCTAGTCAATCAAACTGAACTAAGACTTCAACTCCTCCTCCTGCCCCCTTATGTTTTTCTTTTATGTTTTCTTTTGTTGAGTCTTTGGAAGGGAGTACCGTAAACTTTTCATGTTAATAAAAAAGGAATCATTTTACCTTTGGCTTTGCTTGTATTCGACTTTGGCATTTGTTTTCTGTTATTCTTTGAGTTTACTCGAGGGGACCGATACCGTTAGGGCTTCTCACCATGCCTTGGTTTTACTCGTGAGAACGATGGCAAGGTCTTTGGATGCCTTGGATTAGTCAATAAAGATCGAGTCATAAAAAGCTTTGCGTTGTGCCTTGGTTTTACTTATGAGAATGGTACCAAGGTCTTTAGATGCCTTGGATGAATCGGTGAATATCAAGTCACAATGGCTCTACACTGTGTTTTGATTTTACTCATGACCCATATCAAGATCTTTAGAAACCTTGGACGAGTCGGTGAAAACCGAGTCACAAGGACTCGGTGTCATGCCTTGGTTTTACTTGTGAGAATGATACTTGTTGGCCTTCTTGTTTTGATGATGATTTACAAACAATTTACTACTAATGTTGTTTGTCTAGTGTTTGTGCATTCCTATGTTTTGTAGACAAACAACGTAGTTGGAGGATGGATGGAATAGAGCTTCAACGATCATATCCAAAGGAGGTTGGCGGAATGTCGGTGAAGCCTTGCTATTCAAAGTTCAAGATCCAAGTTAAAGCTTCATCCGCAAGATTACCTAGAAGAGCTTATTGAAGATCAAGATCTAGCTTGGGTAATTTAGTTTAGGATTTATATTATGTGTGTTATATACTCTAAGCTCAATTATCTATACACACACATTTTATTAGTTTCCTTGTATATATATGTAATCACATATATATACAACACAATTAGGCACAACTGTTTTAAAACACTGTTTAAAAATATCAAATAAATTCCAAAAAATGTAAAACTTTGGGGAATGATTGTAGACATGATAATAAACATGCTACAATGACTGGTTATCAAAAAGGACTTCCCAAATGAAAAATATCATCATTTTGCAAAATAGTCCAAAACATGAAAATATGAGATACTTGAATTTTGATGTTTTGACATAAACCAACTTTTGAAACTTTGTGAAATGTTTTTATAGACTTAGTAAAACATGTATAAACTGATATTAAAGTCTACAAACTAAGAATACAATATTTTCACAAATACAATAGAAAATGAAACCTATGAGTATGTATATGAAAATATATTTGTTTCATATCTATGTAGATAAACCAAATCACAATAATAAATATGAAACATGTAATTTCATATTTATAAACATGAAAACCAAAACTTGCGTTGTATATATATGTGATTACATATATATACAAGGAAACCAATAAAATGTGTGTGTATAGATAATTGAGCTTAGAGTACTTAACACACATAATATAAATCCTAAACTACATTACCCAAGCAATCTTGATCTTCAATTAAGCTTGACTTGGTACACGTTGCGGATGAAGCTTGAACTTGATCTTTAACTTGAATTGTTGTATAGGCTTCAATCCGACATTCCGCCAACCTCCTTTGGATATCATCGTTGAAGCGCAATCCATCCAACCTCCAACACATAGGAATGCACAAACACTAGACAAACAACATTAGTAGTAAATTGTTTGTAAATCATCATCAAAACAAGAAGGCCAACAATCTCCCCCTTTTTGATGATGACAAACAATTTACAAAAAGAAACATATGCATGAAGTAAATGACTATATAAGTTATAATTCACATGCGTATAAACAGTTCGGGTGAACGTAGAAAACCCGGTTGTGATAGTGGAGATCTCCTCGAGGTGAGGAGCGGGGACGTAGGTCGTGGGGACCGAACCTCGTAAACATATCGTTTTGTTTGTGATTGCATTGGCGTTCTTATTCTTGTTTTTATATCTTATACGCCTTTGTGTATTGCTCATCATATTACCCTATCACTTGTGTAGATTGTTTATTTTACCCTTGTGTTAGTTCATATATCCTTGCTCATACATTTGTAATATCTCATTGCTAGGATATATCCCTTGTTCATATTGTTTATCCTAGCTCATATATCTTGTTGTATTTTATACTTGCTAGGATAACTTATTAATTAGTTTTAATTGGCATTTAATCGGATTAGATTAGCATAAGACCCTAATCACCCCCCCTCTAGGGTCTAACAATTGGTATCAGAGCTTGGTGCTCTTTGATTTAAGGTCTAACCACCTTGAGTTAAAGATCCAAGTTATCTTATTTGTGCTAATCTAGTTATGATTACATTAGTCTTGCTTGCATATTTTCACATATATATCTTGAATATGAATGTATTTTGTTTAGGCTATAAATCCAATGTTGCTCCTAAATTCATTAATTTTCCCTATGCTCAATGGGCTTCTAGATTTAAACTATTTATTGAATCTAGAAATATCGACTTATGGAAAATTATTGATTGTGCTTATATTGTGCCCACATTGGAGAAATCCAAGTGGAGCGATCATGATAAGAAAATGTTTTCAATGAACAAGCTTTTGTTAGAATTTTTGCTTAATGCTTTTGACTCATCCTTTTCTAACAAATTTGTTCATTTTGATAGTGCTTACAATTTATGGAAATTCATAGAAGCACATCAAGGCAACTTGGAGGAAATCCGACGTAGTTTGGAGGATTGTTCTTCAAGTGAGTGTGGAGCATCATCATGCACACGGCCACTAGGCGATAGCCCTAGTGTGGTAAGCGATTCGGAATCCGATAGTGATATATCCATCAATGAACTCGCTTGTGCATATGATAGATTATCTCATGCCTATACAAAATTGCAAAACAATTTTATTGATCTTAAAAGCAAGCATATTAGTTTAAAATCCGATCATGAGTCGCTAGCTTCCAAACTTGATATTGTTGTTAAAGAGAATGCTATTTTAAAAGAAAACAATGAGTTATTAAGTTTGGAAAATAATAACATGTCTTCATCTATTGCTAGCTTAACTCATGCTAATAATAATGCCATGATAGAAGTAGAAACTATTAGAAATAAGTTTAATTCTTTTAGAAATGATCATGTTTCATCTACTTCTATTTCCAATGCTTGTATGCATAATGATGAATTGAATCTTGTGAAAAACCGAATATCATCTTTAGATTCAACCCTTAAAACATGCATTGTAGATAATAAGAAACTTATGGACTTGGGTGCAAAGTCTAGTACTACAACTTCTAAACCCGTACACTTTGCACACTTGTATAGTAAAACTTATAAATGCTCCATTTGTGGTCGAAAAGGCCATTTAGCTAAGTTTTGCTATGATGCACAAAAACATAAGAATATTAATTCTTCTTGTGCATCTCATAAGGCTTCTTCTTCATCACATGTACACACACATGCACCCATTGTTCATCATAAGCATGCTAATGTGTATCATTGTGATTTTTGTGGTAGAGTTGGTCACTTAGCCAAGTTTTGTTTTGATTTGCGAAAAGTTTCTAAATCGCAAAATATTTCAAGTAGACCAACATTATTTCAAAATGTTTCTCATTTGCAAAATAATCTTAAAAGACCATCTTTATTTGCAAATGTTCCTCGTGCACATCCACATGGTCAACATAACCAAATGCATCCTCTTCATTGCACTTATTGCAATCGAATGGGTCATTTGCATAATTATTGCTATGACCGGACCCGTGCACTAAATGCGCCCAAATGGGTTCATAACCCTAGGGCTTTGAGCTTGAATGATAGGGGTCATGTCCCTAAATCGTTTGGTACCAAGAGTTCTTGGGTACCAAAAGAAATTTGATTTTAAACAAAGAATTTTAGTATTTTTATTTTTCTTTGTCTTGGTTTTGAAAATTATGTTTTAAGATCTTTTGGTTATGAAAACAATTTTTCTTTTATCAAATCTTTTGTTTTCATAATTATTAGTCTTGATTTTGATGAGAGGTTTGTATTTATATAACCCTCCGGATTTATTGGGTGTTTATTCCCAAATCATGTTTACCGGATGCTAGAATGATTATATGGGTTAGAACAAGCTTAAGAGCTTGATATATTGTTGCCTCTCTTGAAATTCTTTTATCAAAGATTTTGTTTTGAATTATTGCTTTGAATTCATTATATTTCACTTATATGATGATATTTATGTGTTTGTGCTAATGGATCATCTATTCGTGCTTTATAATGTATTCTATGAGTGGTTTGATCAAGTTATGTAAAGAAAATTTTTCTTTATTGATCAAACATTGTTTTTGAATATAAACTTTGATTTATGAATTCTTTTGGTTGATTTGTTTTCATTTGAAAACTTTTTGCATGATTCTCATGTTCCTCTTCTTTTGATTTCATAAATCTATTCTTTTATATGGTTTCTACATTTTTTGTGCTAATGAGACACTTCTTTCACATTGATATATTCATATGTGTTCTCATTGTCTTTAAGTATGTGAGTTGTGTTTAGCATATTTTCCATCTATGCTTGCTCACATATGTTTGCCATGATCTTCATTGCATATTTTCTATATGGCTTTTTGATAGGGGGAGCAATCCCTATATATTTTTTTATATACTCACCTATGCTTATTGATAGGGGGAGCTTTCGCTCTCTTAATTCTTTTGTCCCCTTTTTGATGTTGTCAAAGGGGGAGAAATATTGTGAGTATACATTTATATGCATGTGTATTATCTTGTATATGTTCATTTCCTTCATGCATATATTCCTTTTTGTAAATTGTTTGTCATCATCAAAAAGGGGGAGGTCGACCGGTGCGGTCGACCGAGAGCTCCATCGGTCGACCGCACCGGTCGACCGGATAAGTGTTTGCTTGATTTCCTGTTTTCGACCTGGATAACGGTCGACCGAACTTTCCATCGGTCGACCGAATTTTTCCATCGGTCGACCGACGGAATTTTCGGTCGACCGACAATATAGCCGTTGCTTTTTAACGGCTCTTTCTCTGAGCTGTTTGCTGGGGTTTTTGGTCATTTTGTTTTGGGGGTTTTTGCTGAGATTTCTAGTGGGTATATATACCCCATTGCTGATGTCTTTTCAAGTTGATTAAGAGAGTTTTAAAAACAAGTTTAAGAAAGTTTTAATCAAGGGTTTATGTTTGGTTTAAGTGTGTTTATAAGCTTTTAAGCATTTGAGTGTTTTGGTTTTGTGAATCACTTCCACAAGAGCTTGAGGAGATCATCTATTGGTGTTTGAGCATCCAACTCTTCTCCTTCCACTCTTGATCTATTGAGAAGTTTTCTAAACTCAATCTAGCTTCATATTTTATATTGTTTGATTATCTTTTTATTAAGCTAGTGTTCATATTGAGTTTAGTTGATTTTATTATCTCTTTGTTCACACACAACCTATTGAGCTTATTGTATTTACATTCATAGTATAATTTTGGGTTGTGAGATTAGTGACTTAGAGTTGTGCTTAATTGAGTTCTCACCTTGTTTAGAGAACAAATCATTTGATTTATATTGTGCTTATTGTGAGGATTCACTTGTAATACACTTGTACACCGAGAGAAGTGTGTGGTGAGAGACGGGGTCGAATCCAAGAGGAGTGGCGTCGGTTGACGTGCCTAGGGAGAGGTTGTAACCGAGCACTTGAGGAGGAGGACACGGGCTAGGACCAACACTTAGTGTGTGAGGTGTGATTACATAGTGATTGTATTGTGAGGTGTAAACGTTGTTCGGGTGAACGTAGAAAACCCGGTTGTGATAGTGGAGATCTCCTCGAGGTGAGGAGCGGGGACGTAGGTCGTGGGGACCGAACCTCGTAAACATATCGTTTTGTTTGTGATTGCATTGGCGTTCTTATTCTTGTTTTTATATCTTATATCGCCTTTGTGTATTGCTCATCATATTACCCTATCACTTGTGTAGATTGTTTATTTTACCCTTGTGTTAGTTCATATATCCTTGCTCATATTTTTGTAATATCTCATTGATAGGATATATTCATTTGTTCATATTGCTTATCCTAGCTTACGTATCTTGTTGTATTTTATACTTGCTAGGATAACTTATTAATTAGTTTTAATTGGCATTTAATCGGATTAGATTAGCATAAGACCCTAATCACCCCCCCCCCCCCCCCCAGCGCTCCCCCCCCCCCCCCCCTCTAGGGTCTAACAATACCAAGTTCTTTGGATGCCTTAGACGAATCGGTGAAGACTGAGTCACAAGGGCTTTGCATCATACCTTGGTTTTACTCATGAGAACCATACTAAGGTCTTTGGATACATGGATGGGGCTACTCAACAAAGGCTTGGTGCTCAAGTACCTCTTAAGCTCGGTGAAGGCGCTACTACATTCTTCTATCCACTGTATGTTGTCTATGGACACTTTGGCTCTTCTCAGGACTTTGAAGAATGGAAGGCTCTTCTCGGCTTACTTGGAGAGGAAATGGTTAAAAGCTGCTACTCTTTCGTTTAACTTTTGGATATCCTTGACTACATGAGATTCGGCCAACCCTTCGATTGTAACTATCTTTTGTGGGTTGATTTTGATCCATCATTGGGTGATCATGAACCTGAGAAATTTACTCGACCATAACCAAAGGCGCACTTTGCTAGGTTAAGTTTCATATAGAATCGGCAAAGGATAGAGAAAACTTCTTGATGTCTGCAATATGGGAAATAACATGCTTGGATTGCACTAGGATGTCATCTACATATGCTTCCACATTGTGGCCCGAACTATTCTTTGGAGATTGTGTTGATCAGCAACTAGTAGGTTGCTCGACCATCTTCTGTTATTGGCCACTATCTCTCCAGTTTAAGATGTCTTTTCTTTATCGGGCAGGTTTGTAGTGTAGGTCGATGCATAACACGTGAGCCATTACTTCAGGATCTATTCTTAGCATGTCTTCAAGTCACCTAGCAAAAACATATGTGATTGCGTGTAGGAACTCGATGAAGGGTTGCCTTTGTGGTTCTTGTAGCTCTGACCCAATCATCACCTTTTTGGTTTTTGTTGATGTCGAGCATGATTTCATGCAGTTCTGTGATAGGTGTGGTTCGCTCCCTATCTTTGTCCTTCTATGGTTTAGCTTGGGATTTTTCAATTGGTAGGGTCTCCGAGATTCCCTTGCCTTTCATGGAGAGCATGTAGCATGATCTGACTTTGCACTGATTGCTCCATGCAATACCAACTCCTTTAAGGGTATTGAACTTTACTATCTAATGGTATGTGGAGGGGTTGCCTGAAGGTCATTCAAGGAGATCCTCCTCATGATTAAGTTTGAGGCCAACTTGACATCCATCACAATGAATTAGACTTAGACTATGGACTAGCATGGGTAGTCACTAACAACCATTGTTAGAGTGATCACTACTTCCAACCAAACCGAACACCCGAGAAACCTACAATGGGGCTCGAATACGGTTGGATCTGAGATTTATCAATCTTTATTTGGTTGAAGTCGTCAATGAATAGGACATCTGTGGAACTGCCCATGTCTACCATGATTCGCTTGATTCAAAACGCATTTATTTGCGCGGAAATGAAGATAGGGTCATCATGGAGTGTCATTACACATTTTAATTTGGCATTTTTAAAGGTTATGGACTAATCCACCTTAAGTTTATTTTTTGCATAGGTTCACTTTGAGGGCTCATCGAGCATACCTAGTTGGGGCTTTGTTCGACATCCCTCTGGTGGCTAGACAGCCACTGATGGTGTTGATGGTGCCTCTATTGCCACTCTTCTTTGGCCGGCCTCTCTACTGATTCAGTCGGGATGACCATGATCTTCTTCTTTCTGGTTTATCTAGGTTTGACCCTTCCTTGTTGCAGTTGTCGGTGAACTTCTTGAGCAATCCTTTTTTGATAAGATCTTTGATGTCCCTTTGTAGGACTCGATAGTCATCTATGTCATGACTATAGTCTTTGTTCTAGTGAAAATACTATTTAGAATTGATCTTGTGAGGATCTGAGGTCATGTGGGGTGGGTGGGTTTGGTAAGATATCCATCCCGCTAGATTTGGTGTGGACTTATGAAAGGGGACATTGAGGAGAGTGAAGGCAGGTCCCCTCATCATATCCTTTCGCGCGTCCCTTCTCTTATTCCTTCCATCATCCCTCTTATTAGGCCTCCTAGGTCTGGAGTTGGGTTCAGATCAATCGACTTCGGTCTTCTTACTCCCAAAACTACTGCTCAGGCCGGTTTTTTGTAGATATGATTATCTCTATATCCGGCTGTGATTAGACTCTAGCCATCAGTTGATCAAAGTAGGCTAGCAGATTCATTGTGAGTGAGCCCGACAGATTCTCATCTTCTAGACTCACGATTATTGTGGCCATCACCACCATGTTACCAAGGTCATCCACTTCCAGTTGTTTATCTTAGAATCTTTAAAGTATTCTCGGAGGGTCTCACCTGATTTTTACCTGATTTATAGTAGAAGGACGGAGGGTGCCTTCTTCTTGGTGTCCGCTAAGAAATAGTGATGAACTTTTGAGAGAGTTGTACGTAATTATGGATGGACCTCCTTTCTAGGGAGTTCCACCACACATTAGCACTGTCGCTGAGTGACAAAGAAGGCCCTATATATGAGTGGGTTTGTCACATGTTGCATGCATATTAAATCAAAGAAGTTGTGTGCATGCTCGGCTAGGTCACCTTTGCCTTTGTACTTCTTGTACATGGTATCTTGAGGCAGGTGTGGTCCATAATACTATCAGAGAGGGAAGTGTTCCCTCCAATGATGTCGGCAACCATGTTAAAAGTCTGATTATAACTGGAAGTCTAGCTGGCTATAGTTGCTAGGGTCTTGGTTGCTTAGGTGTATCTCATTCCTAGTGATGTAGCCCAGGGTCATGATTAGGGTCATGACTTGTACTTTGGCAATGTCATGTCCCTCTGTCGAGGGATCTGTCGAGTATTCGTGGTGAAGCGGGCTTGGTGGCGCGGCAGTTGAGGAGTGGTCCTCATAACTCGCTCTTCATCTCCCTACGATTGTGACTGCTCTCCTGGCATCAGAATGGCAGATCATAGAGAGTTTTGAAGAATTGGAAGGCAGTCAAGGAGTTCATTCATGAAGGAGTGAATTGATGTTAGAACGACTGTGCTAACTTCTAGGAGGACTCATCCAGCTAGGTTTGAGTGATAGCCATCGGCGGAGGACTCTCTAGGTGTACTTAGGTTAGAGAGCTGAAAGCGGTTAGGATTAGCCCATTTTTCTAGAGAAGAAAAAGCTATCTTGTTGTAAGCAACAAACTATTTATGTTGAAAAGTTGATCTCGGGATTGAAAAGAGATTAATAAGGAATTAGGAGGCCCTTAGTTTTCTCTGATGTTTGATCAAATTGAAAAAGGCAAATCCTTATGCAAACAACCATAAGAGGCCCTAGAGGAGCTTTTCTCCAGCATGTCAGTGACTAATCAAATCAATGTGAAGAATATTAGAATGGTTTTAATGTTTAGAGCATTCAGATCTCAAAATGGTGAAGATCTCTTATGTTTTATATAGGGTATCGAGGGTAGATCGGTAATTTGACTCAGCCCATGGAAATGGTACGTCATTTGCGCTTTATCTTTGTCAATGATTGATTGGGCCAAAATGGTGAAGACCTCTTATGTTTTATATGGGGTATCGAGGGTAGATCGGTAATTTGACTCGGCCCATGGAAATAGTACTTCATTTGCACTTTACCTTTGTCAATGATTGATTGGGCGATCTTGTGAGAATCGCCCGTACCACATTTAATATGATAGTGACAGAATGACGAGGTTTGGGCACTGTCCGAGGAGTCATTATCACATCTGATGTGCATTTAATGCGATGGCGGTAGGGCAGCGAATATGGGTGATGCCCAAGAAGTTACCTCACACCTGATCATGTGTAAACTACGAACTCCTTCAACGTGAAAGTCGGACACCCACTTGACTTATGACATGTGCTCTTTGGTGGGGTTCCACACGAGGACGCCTCGCGATCCTAACTGGGATTATCAAAAGGGTCAGACAATTTAGTTAGATTGTGGCTATACCGGGGTGGGTCTTTGATCATATGACCCGACCCTCTTGACACATGGCCGGTTCTTACGGGTTCGTTAAGAACATTATGATAGGAAGGGCATTTCACCCCGTGAGAGGGTCAAGCTTAATTTCCTTATAAAGTTTATTGATTGGGTGATAGTGTGTAACTACTAGTAAATACTCAATTTTGTTAAATGAATCTATGCACAGTGATTCTAAAGGGAGGAGAGGGTTGAGGCAAGGTTATGCGCTCTTTCCTTATTAATCATTTGCATGGAGCATCTCACTAGAAGTTTTGAAGATCTATAGAAGCGCATGGGGTTCAAATTCCATCCAAAGAAAACACCGCAAAAAATTGATAAGATACGTAGCAAACTCATCTGTGGGGGAGAGAGAGCATCAGACGTACTTCTTCTCTTGGCATAAAATATGTTCACCTACGGATCAAGGAGGCTATGGCAAAGGCAGAGAAACGGAACGTAGTGACAATGGTACTAAACTAATCTTGTCAGTGCATGAGAAAGATCACTTGTAAATTAAATGGATCCATGGACATTACCTCAAAAATACTACACTGTGGGGTTTGCAAGCAAGGAGCGGAGATTCATGGTTCTGGCGAAAACTACTGCATGTTAGAGACTGGTTGTTGAGCAACTGAAGCTCAACGGATCAGATGTTGCAGCAGGTGAAAAAACTGGAAAATGCTAGAGAAGAAGTTATCCTTGGTAAATAGAAAGCTATTCAGTTACCCAAGAAGGGGGCAAAAAAGTATGGTGTGTATTTTCCGAGAAAATAAGACTATAAATGATGGATCACATGTTAAGATGGGCTTTGAATTGGTTTCAGCTCCTTCAAGCATTCAAAACAGCCTGCATTAAAATAGAGATGGATGGGATTTGAATCCTGAACTCATACAGGAAACGCCTGGTCCAGCCAAATCTTTCCTCTTCTAATTTCACAGGTTTTCCTCTTCTAATTTCACAGGTATAAAAGAGAATTGAAATTGAATATTCAACATCCTACTTTAGCTAAATAATATTCAGGTAGGATGAACAAACTCATCCATATACAGTTGCAGTTGTCAGCAATATGGCTCATGGTACGTTGGAGATGGAGAAATATGAAAGCATATTTAGCTGCATCTCATGTAAAGTTTTTGCAGTTGGGCAAAGGAAGAATGAAGATACTGTCATTATATCACCAGCCCATCTGGAATTGTTGAGTTCTTCAATATGACAGTAACTCCTGATCGAATATAGAAGCCTTCCGAAGATCTGTCAGCCTCCTGTACTGCCTGCATCCACACATAGTCGAAAGGGCAAAAAAAATCATTCAGAAAACAAACAAGGAAAAATTTTGTCTGCATGAAACAACAATTAACTTCTCATATGATTTTCAGATATGTTTCTGAAGGGTTAAAAGCTCTGATACTATGGTTTTTCACTCGATATGCTATTATGCTGGAATGTACATTTAGAGTCAAAACCTGAAATCTTTTATAGGATCAAAATCATTCAGAAACAAACAAGAAAAAGAATCCAATTGCATGAAGCGACCATAACATCTTATACGAAAGTAGTCAATATCTTATTGAAGGAATGAAATCTCTGATATTATGATTTGGACTGTACATTGTAGGGTCAAAATCTGAAAATCTTTTACAGATATATTTTTATAGCCACACATTATATATGGTTAAATGTAACAAAGGTTTGAGATCATACATCTGAGTTTGTGATTGTCACATTCTTTCCTATCCTTGCGTTCTTGTCAATGATGCATTCCCTGCAAGCGAGAAATGAGATCAAATCTCTTAAGGTCGACATGGAGATCAAGTTAAGAATTACTAACAAGAAGATAAAAATACTTACTTGATCTTCGTATTCTCTCCGATTCCAATAGGAACCCTACCTTCAGCTAACAGTGATGCTACTTCAACATCTGTTTCGTAGTAGTCAGCACCGAGCATCACTGTGTCCTGTATTACGTGGTTTCCCCAAAATGCTACCACATAAATGAATTAATGGAATTAAAAACATTTTTTCCTGTATGAAGAAGCAATTAGAATAGAAGATTTAACCTTTAAGTGCACGTCAGAATTTATTCGTGATCGAATACCAACAACACTATGATCTATGAAGCAGTTGTTCAAGAACGTTCCGTGAGAGACAATCGAATCAACAATCTGAAAAATAGATATACAAATCATACAGTTACATATTCCATGTGAAATTACACAAACTGATTAAATAAGACTAGAGAGGAATTTAGTCTGATACAATGTAACATGGAATGGGGGGAAAGGAAAAATAGTTTTAAGCAACATATGTCATGGAAGAAAGGTAGTCACAAGGCAGTTAGTACATGAGCATAATTTCTCTGATATAAAAACAATGTGTTTTGTACAATAATAAACTAACTAATTTCTGAATTTTAACAAAGATAAACCCTCATGGAAGTATATGATTGAAACAGCAATGATAAAACTTTATACTTTCATCCTTTCAAAATCCATATTAACTTCCCCAAATGTAGATTAAATTAAACAACAAAGGATAGGAACTCTGAAACTTGTGCAGGGAGTATACATTTTTTTATCACACTATAGTCAGCATAATTCTGAATGGAGTTGATAGGGTGCTTTTCAATACAGTGACTCTGCTAAGGGTGGTCACAAGTTCAACTTATGCAATCATAAAAATTAAAAGAAATTTTCTATTGTTTGGGGAGAAAGTATGACCTATTCCAACTTATTGCTTATAGAAAAGAATATGCTACATGTATCATTAAGATCCAAGGAGTCTTTCTTTAGGGCATGAAAAAAGAATGTTTAGAGATTTATTATTTAACATATGAGCAACGTTCATCGTTAGTAAGTCTCCTTTTTGCAGCATGACAGGGAAATACCTTGTGATTGGTCCAAGAAAACACCAAAGATTTAGATTAATGATACGTTAAAATCATCTGAAAAGCAAAGGATAAAGATGGCCAACCTTGCTGTTATCAATTTTAGATGGCGGTAAGTTTCTCCGAGATGTATACATCGGCTTTGCAGCGTCATAGAAGCTGAAGCTTGGTGGCTATGAAGATAATAAAAAAAAGACCATACAGGTTATATGTGAACCAGAAGAGAAAAGAACCATATAAACATATATTGTCAAATATCATAGAAAGGAATTTGCATATTCATGTGTATATACCTGCCTTTCCACCACAAATTGAGCAAAAGAAGATTAAAGCATTTCTTGGCAAAGCCAGAATACAAAAGATTTTGCTAATACTATCTTCTACAATTTAATAAACGGTAGCATGGGCAACAAACTGGCCACTGATTCAAAGTGGAAAATTCATATAAATAAGGAACAATTAATTGATTAAAATTAGTAGAAGTAACTTGATAAAACTTCTGGTGATTGGAAGTCTTGAAAACAAAATGCGCCACACAGATTGGTAGTACGTGAGTAGTTGGAAAATACACAGATTTGTAGCATGTGAGGACATGGAAAATACAGAGGATTTTGTTCAAGAGCTTTTATGCTCTGAAAGTCTGGTCAAACTTTCATCACTGTTAACGTATAATATTAGAGGTCCATATGGAAGGCACGAGACACCGCACATGCACGCGAGGCACTACCGTCCAATCCAGTTCACCAACTGCCTTTTGACAAGATAGGTGACACCCTGGGTATCATTGGTAACCATCTCTTGTGTCACCTCCATTGCAGTAAAGGAAAATCTCAGTAAGAGTTGCCCAGAGCTGCCTTCCCCTCTGTCGTATAACAACCAACCCTATCACATGGCACTCAAAGAGCAGGTTCCTTTCCTAAATCCCAAATCCTCTCTTAAAATGGAGAACAATGACAATGAGTAGGAGTTTGTTCCTGAGAGGATTAAAACCTGATCCAGAGCCAGATTCAACAGTAGCGAAGAGCTGGAGGAAGACGAGTCACAGTTAGACTGGAAACTGAATGAATTTTACCTGTTCGAATGCCAGCTATGTGAATCCTCTATCACCTCACAGAGAACTCTTCAATAACATTAGGTGTTCATAATTGTATTTGTTTAAAATTATCCAATTCGAACCTTCGAATATCCATATCTGAAGTTTTTCGAATTCAAACTCGAATTGTTGGTATCTGATAAATATTCATGAATATTCACAAATATTTATCGAATATCAAAGTAAATTCATTCCATTAAAGAATTTGATTTTCAAATAGAATTTAAATTCATAAATGGAAATTATTCCTTTATAATATATGATGTACATATACTTAATTCAAAATTTTCATTAGAAAACTGATATAAGATTATTTAAGTCTCAAATTTAATATATGAAACTTAAGTAGATATGATAAGTGGGTTGAAAATATAACATCATGTGTAATAGTACAAATTATAAGCCAATCAAATTTTAAATGAATATTATATATGCAAACAAATCGAATATATATCTTGTTAAATTCTATTCGTTAATGAATTTGAATACTAAAAAAAAAATTTTATTGTTTAATAAACTACCGCATCGATATAACCAAATAATTACTCAAACAATTAACAAACTATTTGTTAATTATTTGGTTCGTTTCCACCCCTAAATTGACCATGTCTTGCCCCACTGACAGTATGGTGAGAAGACCTCTTGATAAGAGTTGACAGAGGGCTACCTCCCCTTCTGTCACATTGAGCCAATCCTAGCACATCGTACTCAATGAGTGGCTCCCTTTCCACCGAAGTCAGTAGATTTCCATCAGAGAAAATAATTTGGATGATCTCACATACTTAAGAGCCATATAGGTATGAGATCTCACACAGTTAAGAAGCATAGAGGAATGAGAACTTAGCTTAACTCTTCGTAAACCAAGTTTGTAGTTTTACAATATATCTGTCACCTACAAATCACTAAGCATCAAAGAGGTTTGCCTTGGACCCAATCCTGGCCCCTTGACCTGTTCATCATGAACGCAGGATGTCTGATCATCAGAGTCCTACGTAAGAAGAACGAGCTGACTCCACACTGGACAGCATCTCCTCTACAACCTCAACTTGATAATCATCATCATCATCCGACTCAACCATCCAGGTTCTGCAAACTGGATCTTGACATCCGGAAGGTACACAGCGTGCCCTTTATTCTTTGCAGAACAATAGGAAATTTGATGATTGCGCACAAAAGAAAGGACAACAATAAACAACACCCCTTATCACCTCTATTACAAGAAATCAGACTCAATAAAGAGTTAAAGACATGCAATAGGAGACAACCAGAGTGAAAGATTGACCAAAACTCCTGAAAACTTATCCTACCATTGTGACAAAAAAGAGTAGGCGAGAACACAAAATAAGTGTAACCAATTTTGCACTTTTTACGGGATGTAATAGCTTAGAGCTATGGTGAATGGTGAATTTAGCATACAAAAATCGAGAAATGCATTTCTGACTCTCGTTCCAATATAGGGCAACAGGGAAATCATGCGAGTTAACAATAAATCATGTTGTTCCATAATTAAGTTTTAAATGAGGATATAATCTATGTGAAGAAATTGTGTAGTGTCATATGCAACATGCACTCAGATATAGTTATTAGAACATGAAAATCAAATTAAGATGACACATGGAATAATGAAATAATACTGACCTTAAAATAACTAAATCCAGAAAGAATGAAAAAAAAAACTGTCAATTTTAATGCATGTTCATGGAGAAACCAGAACTCAAAAGTTTTTCATCACTAATAGATTCAGTTTATCATCATTAATAGATTCATACTATTATTTTCAAAGAATTAAGTTTTATAGTAATCAGAAAGACAGTTTTGTCCATATTTCATTATGATATTAAAAAACATGAAAGAATTTTATAAAAGAAAACTAGGCTAGATATCTGCAAGAGTATGGGGAAAAAATAACATCATGATTTGACTAAATGACCATGAAGGAAAAATCTTTGACCAACTTGACCTAACGAACTTCTAGCATCGGCTGTTTTTTCCTGGACATAACCAAAAAATATCAAGCTCTTCTTTCTTATAACAATTAATACCTGCCCATAATACACAGGAAGTGCTTTTCATGTCCAACATAAAGTCAAGATCATTTTACAAAAACAAAAACTTACATGAGCAGTGAGGGCAAGGTTTGCTTCGAAGAAAGATCTAATAGTCCCAATGTCCTCCCAATAATCATTAAATAGATATGCCTGAAGACAGAAAAGTTCCATTATGACCTTAACAACAAGAAAGTTCAAGATGATGTCTTCATTTAACCCATTGGATAACCATGACGAGTTAAGAAAGATCATCCTATCAAAGTTATTGATAGTAGCTATTGTGATTTAAGACATACTAGAACAGAAAAAATCTAGTTCATCTAGAATATCAGGTTGTGACTTTTTCTCTAATAAGAAATAGAGGGGCTAATTAGGTAGGTACATCAGTGTATCACCTAGCAGAATTCGTCATCGAAATACTATGTATAACATATACAATCATGGAGACTATCCCTTCCATATATTATATCAAATTTACGACCTAATAAAAACACATGAACATAGATGCCAAACAGCAAGATATATCTTCCATATGAAAAGAGGTATGATTTTCCACAACATAGATGTCACAAGAAACGAATAGAATGACTCATTTTGTGGCAAATAGAATGTCTCACAGTTACAATATATCACAAAACCTATGGAGTTCCTCTGTTCACGTCATGTACTCAATGACAGATTTATGGTTCTAGGGGATACTTTGGGATATGCTTCAGAGGGTGGTTAGAGGTATTTCAGGTGCTTGATCTTTTGGTCCATGTGAGTTCATAATTTGGGGTGCCTATATGATATTGATCAGGTTCCAATGTATGATATTGATCACCACTGCAGAAAGCCTAGTATGTGTTTTATTGGTTTGAATGGACCATAAAAAGACACTGTCTTTTAACCTAAACTTTATGTACATGTGTGTGGGTATAACTGATGCAAGTATTGAGGCTCTGGCTGATTAAAATGAGTTAAAGAACTTAAATAGGGATTATAGCATACTCGTATATTGTTAATATAAGACTTCTCCATTATGACATGGAGGTCATGGATTCAAGTTGAAGAAACATCTCATTCCCAATTTGTGGAGGCATATATCTAATCTGTGTATGTGGATGTCACAAATGTAGAAGCCTCAGCCAGTAGGCTGCCCTGATAAGTAATTATATTAATATTTTGTTCTAGTAGTAAGCCTTTTAATCTCATTTTTCTACTGTTGTCATATGTTCGTTTGTTCAGACCTTTCCTCTTACTGACATCTCCTATGAACTTTTTCTATCAACTGGGTTCTTTGAATTATGACAGAAAATCAGGAAGGCTCAAAACTAATATCATTACTGTTAGATTAGCTGGGTAGTAATTTATGGTATTTCTCGCTTACCAAAAGATTTTTTTACCTTGCAATTTTCATTGTAGCCCAAGTTTCCTTTCCCCTATTTAAAGATGTGAGGCATCTGTAGTAAAATCATATTGGTTTCTTTCCTTTGACATGGCTTCTTGCACCTAGAGAGACATCTTTCTTTCTTCTTCAACCTTGGGATCACTGAGGGGTTTTATCACCTCCATGCTTCTCATTGGCAGCTTCGACAAAAGCTTCCGCTTCAACGCCTTTGACTTCGATCCAAAAATCCTAACCTCAAAAAAAGCCAAATAATTACAACACTGATCATCGCAGTACTGTTCGCTACACTAACCCCATTTTCATCTTTTGGTGGTTAGATGCAAAAAGTATTTGATTCCAGTGTTGTTTCTTCTAGCAACCCGCCTAGGGTTTCTACTGGCTGCTCTGGAAAATCAGGAAGGCTCAAAACTAATATCATTACTGTTAGATTAGCTGGGTAGTAATTTATGGTATTTCTCGCTTACCAAAAGATTTTTTTACCTTGCAATTTTCATTGTAGCCCAAGTTTCCTTTCCCCTATTTAAAGATGTGAGGCATCTGTAGTAAAATCATATTGGTTTCTTTCCTTTGACATGGCTTCTTGCACCTAGAGAGACATCTTTCTTTCTTCTTCAACCTTGGGATCACTGAGGGGTTTTATCACCTCCATGCTTCTCATTGGCAGCTTCGACAAAAGCTTCCGCTTCAACGCCTTTGACTTCGATCCAAAAATCCTAACCTCAAAAAAAGCCAAATAATTACAACACTGATCATCGCAGTACTGTTCGCTACACTAACCCCATTTTCATCTTTTGGTGGTTAGATGCAAAAAGTATTTGATTCCAGTGTTGTTTCTTCCCCGCCTAGGATTTCTACTGGCTAACCTGCCTAGGATTTTGACTAGCCTCGATATGGGTTTATAGGACTTGATTCCTAAGTCGATAGTCTCCTCTACTGCTTCGGCTGTCTATTATTGATCACAAAAGCGAGAATTTTCTTGTGATCTTTATATAACTTTATTCGTGCTCCTCTTGTGCTCGAGTTATCTTTGGTTGCTTCATTAGAGTTCATTCATCTAGATATTTTGTTCTTCTGTGTAACAAGCTGGACATATATATTATATATGCTCCCCCTTGAAGTGGTGTGTTAGATTAGATGGCTAGTTATTTATGATATTTCTTGTTTACCAATATTCTTTACCTTGTAACCCAAGTTTCATTGTAGCCCAAGTTTCATTTCCTTTCCTCTATTTAAAGATGTGAGGCATCCATTATAAAATCATCTTAGTTTCTTTCTTTGACAATTACTATACAAGTTAACAATTTCCCAGACCAAGTAACTAAAGATAAGACTGCCTTATAACATTGAAGGCTAGTCAGCCGGAAGGTAAACCAACCGTTCATGGTCCTGCAGCTTGAGTTCATGCAATAAGGAGTAGAGTCCTAACTCTGATAATATGAAAAAAGGTGGGACTAAGAGGTAATTGACAAGGTCTGTCATATAGAATCATCATATTTGGAATGTGAGAGGAGTTAAAAGGTTCTTGATTATTTGTGCAAGCAAATGATGTTCAGATATCCAAAATAAAATAATGTAAGAAAATGTATCTGCGAAAAATGACATTTACTAAGGCAAGAAAATACTGGAAAAGATGGCTATCATGTGAGGATCACATCCATATTTCAAGGCGCAAAATATCAGTTGAAGATTTTCAATGATTCAATCCAGAAATGTCAGGGTTAGAAGAAACTTTCTACATAAAGTTTAGGAGTGCAACCATAATTAGAAATGAAGCTATCATTAAACATCACAGGAGTACAAACAAAAGATCAAGTTCTCTATTTGATTAACAGTTAAGGAGATAATTAATCTACAACAGACCTTGGTAAAGTATTCTCTTGCAGAAGCCGGAATTATTTCAGATCCAAAGTCATTTGCCGTAGGAAAACGCCATCTGGCCCAACAATGATGCATAACACTTAAAGTTCCTGCTTAAGTTTGCTTTCTATATTTTACTGAAGGTGAGTGCCTTAACACACAAAAAAAAGGAACCTACATTTAGAATCTAAAACTAAAAAATTCTGCTAGTAGCATGTCATTTAAAGTAGCACTTGGTTATGTTGTTAATTTGAAAGCGTGAGGAAAAAAACATAGAGAAATCATCAACGATTCACATGGTAAAATTTGTTTGACAAAATTAAGACAGGACATGAGAAAAATAAAATCTTATTTTAGCACATGTAAATTAAAAAAAACATATCAGAAGCCTATCAGTGATTAAAAATCAATAGATTATAATATGATGGTCTTATGTTAATAAAATTACTCATAAGCCATTCATAACTGATGTTTCTACCATATTTAAAGTTAAAAAAAACTCAAAGGCCTTGAATTTTGCTTAATATCACCTTCCATCACAGTCCAGAGGTGTATTTTTCTTTTCTCCTGGGTATACTTCAAGCCTATTTCAATAGTGTTATACTTGCATAAATTTATTCTAATACTATAATTGTGATACAGAAAGCACATAACTAATGCAACTGAATCTACTTTCAAGATACTGAAGTATCACAATGAGGTATTATAATTTGTACATGAATATAAGAGCTGTACCTCAGAATATTTAGAAGTATCTCTTTCTTGAACAGATACACTCCCATAGAAGCTATATATGGTTTCTTTTCTGCTTCCTCTCTTGACAACCCCAGGACAGTAGTGTCAACAGCCTATAATAAAATAATTCACACAACATCACGAAATAATTGCTGATCTGAGACTCATTAGGCTGTCAACTACATAATATTATAATGATATGTACCATAGCCTTCAAGTCATTTCCTTTCGGCTTTTCACTGAATGAAGTGACCCTTCCTTTGTTGTCTATCTTCATTAAACCAAAATCGGATGCACGACTTACATGAAAAAGAAAATAATTAGATTTGCAATTGACATAATAAGGATCATAGTGTCTATAACTTGACAAATATAATGAATCAATGTGACAGCTTTATACACATAATATCTCTACTAATAAGAACCTTGAGCAGATATCAATAAATTAAGATACATAATGGGATATAATCTAAATCTCTACATACAAGTGGGGGAAAATTTCATCCGAGGGAACATGAGTTTAGGGGTGATGGTCGTTTGAGCAGGTAAATGATTATTTAGACTCTTCAGACACAAAAGCGAGAGAAGGTATAAATCAACAAGGAAAAATGGGTTCCTAGCTATGATGAATGAAAGTATGCATGCTAAAACCATGTAGCAACTACCAGTTCTCATATTTTTATATTTTCTTTTCCTTTATTTTTATCTTGGTCTCTGTAAGTCCTTATATTATACTTAATTTGAACAGAGACCACAAATTTACTTTTTCCCTCAGAATTCCTCAGACCACAAGTCGCTTGAAATCACCCCTACAATTAATATATCCTCAGATTTGTGTGCATGTTTTTGTCCTGAAATAGGTAAAAATACCTGTCATCCATAGGTAGACATGAAATGGTAATGTCCGCACCATTTTGACGATGATTCTGGAGATGAAGCAAGTTTTAGTGCTAGTATCTACGATCAACATGATCAATGATTTTTATTCAATACTTTCCTGAACAAAATCCATGTAGTCCATACGATAGAGATGATCTCCTGAGAGAATTAGTACATCCTCAATTCCCTTATTTCTGGCATCCTGCAAAGGTACAATTTACACACTAAAATTAACACACAGTTGGATGTGTGCGCACACGCGCATGTGCCACACAACAGATGTTGATTAATTATTTTTTAAGAATCAGGTTTTCCAAAGGATTTCCAATAAAAGATTAAACAGGAATTGAATCAAGAACTTTTTGTGCTTGGTTCACACAACTTTTTGTGCTTGGTTCCAATAAAAGATTTTGATTAATTATTATATATATATATATATATATATGACTAATTCATTTGCATAGGTGCTACATAACACTTAGCAAATCAACCTTATTTATTTATTATTGGTGATTCTACTACGATCTAAGTAGAAGATTATCGTGCAAGAGATATATATATATAAGCTGACTAATTCATTTGCATAGGTGCTACATAACACTTAGCAAATCAACCTTATTTATTTATTATTGGTGATTCTACTACGATCTAAGTAGAAGATTATCGTGCAAGAGATATATATATATAAGCTGACTAATTCATTTGCATAGGTGCTACATAACACTTAGCAAATCAACCTTATTTATTTATTATTGGTGATTCTACTACGATCTAAGTAGAAGATTATCGTGCAAGAGATATATATATATAAGCTGACTAATTCATTTGCATAGGTGCTACATAACACTTAGCAAATCAACCTTATTTATTTATTATTGGTGATTCTACTACGATCTAAGTAGAAGATTATCGTGCAAGAGATATATATATATAAGCTGACTAATTCATTTGCATAGGTGCTACATAACACTTAGCAAATCAACCTTATTTATTTATTATTGGTGATTCTACTACGATCTAAGTAGAAGATTATCGTGCAAGAGATATATATATATAAGCTGACTAATTCATTTGCATAGGTGCTACATAACACTTAGCAAATCAACCTTATTTATTTATTATTGGTGATTCTACTACGATCTAAGTAGAAGATTATCGTGCAAGAGATATATATATATAAGCTGACTAATTCATTTGCATAGGTGCTACATAACACTTAGCAAATCAACCTTATTTATTTATTATTGGTGATTCTACTACGATCTAAGTAGAAGATTATCGTGCAAGAGATATATATATATAAG
The DNA here is from genome assembly GCF_001876935.1 of Asparagus officinalis. Taxonomy (NCBI): domain Eukaryota; kingdom Viridiplantae; phylum Streptophyta; class Magnoliopsida; order Asparagales; family Asparagaceae; genus Asparagus; species Asparagus officinalis. The sequence continues at coordinate 94,877,911 of NC_033796.1, forward strand.
CTGACTAATTCATTTGCATAGGTGCTACATAACACTTAGCAAATCAACCTTATTTATTTATTATTGGTGATTCTACTACGATCTAAGTAGAAGATTATCGTGCAAGAGCTGGTTACCCCAGTATATTACAAGTGTTCCTTAGTTTCCTTATTTCATACTTAACAGACTATGAGATGACCTGGTTCAAAGGTTATCGATAGCGGATAGCGTTGCGTAGCGATGAGGCATCGCTAAGGTTATTTAGGGCTATTACGACAAAATAACGATAAAAAGCATAAAATCAAATAGCAGTCTAATTTAGATATGTATAAATACTAAAAAAAAGATTAAAAATCTTAAAATATATATTTGATGATTTAAAGAGATCCTAAATATGAAATAGACATGTAACCATCACGTAATACTGAAGATGACTGGAGGAGTCAAAGAGTCGTCGTCTTTGAGAAGAAGAGCTGAACGGTAGAGGACTGTCCTAAGAGGAGCTCACGGTGAAAGAGGTGGGAGGAAGTACTGAGGTAGATGCCAGAGACTATGAGATGTGGTAGGAGTATGTCGAAAATCACAGGAGATGGTGGAATGCAATGGTCAAGGGTCGGGTTTAATTTTTAAAAAATAAACCCCAAACCGCTTTTAAATAGTAGTAAAAAAACAGATTTCGCATGCGATTGTCCACTATTTACCGTTATGGTACACTATTGACCGCTTTTGCAAACAAAAAACGTATATTCCGTAATATGTCACCGCTATTGAGCGATAGCGTAGCAGGAAGTGACCGTTAACGCTATTAGAGCCGTTATTGCGGGGCTATTTACCGTTATTTATAACAGTGGTCCAAGTGCTTATAGTATTGTAAATTACCACAGGCCCAAAGTTATGTGCAATTCATGCTATAACTCAATATTTTATGGTCAAGAATTGCCAAGACGGCCATGATTCAAGTACCCCACTGTTGGGTTCAAATCAGCTCTACTAGAGACTAGAATAGAAAAGAATATAATGGAGAGACATCAAGGTTTATGTGGTTCGGCCTAAGCCTATGTCCACGGACAACATGACAAGTAAATTTCCACTATCAAATGATAGAAATACAAGAGAGTGTCACACCCTCTACAATCTATGGAATCAAACCCTTCTTCTACCCATCCACAATGTGTTTGACAAGCCACACGCCAGTAACAATTCATAGAATTCCACTAGAGAAGAACAATTGTAGAGGAATTAGATCCAAGATCAATATCCTGGATGACTCCCTTACTTGCAAATGACAACACCCTCCTCCTTTTATGATGTGAAGCGAGTTCATCACCTCATTAATTCTTCAATTTCCAAGGCAACACTCAAATTTCATTTAAGTCCCCAATTCCAACGTGATATTCTAGCTCCCCATTAATTCATTTGATAAAATCATTATTTGATATTAACCCCAACACTCCAACTAGGAAACCATAGATATCTCCATATTTAGAGAGTTCTCATCTATTTGCTTTGATATGTTGGAAAACTAAACCAAAACTAGGTTCTCACATAACCTGACTTGACACAAACTTCCATCCATATCTGGCAGTACCTAAAAATGAGGCCATACCTAAACAAAGTATAATATGAAGTAAGTTATGCGTACTTTTGACAAAAGCTGTTTTGTTTTTGCAGATTAGTTTACTAAAAGTGCAACTTTCATGCAACTTAGCACATAAAATTATGCGTCAATTATACGTGGATTTAGATGAAATAATCATTTTTTAACATTTCCTCCTGTCTGCAGTGTGGACAATTACCAGGCTTGGCACCGGTATCCATTTTAGAGTAAAACTTGTGGGTCCACATCTACAAAGTTAGCTATTTTTGCAGGCATCATACCAAATATGCAAATCTACAAAGACATGCAGAGTATATTAATTGTCGGTACATAAAATAGACCTTTCATCATCATGGAAATGCTTTTTTTCCCAGTTATATTGATTAGCTCCAAATGTATCCATTCTCAAAAAGTCTATTAATTGTTGGTACATAAAATAGACCTTTCATCATCATGGAAATGATTTTTTTTCCAGTTATATTGATTAGCTCCAAATGTATCCATTCTCAAAGTCAAAACCTTTAGCAAATTATATTGATTATTATCACATCAAATCGTTATTTCCAGCATAATTTCTCCAGATCATAGTTACATGGAACCTAATTCATTCCGGTTCATGGGACGGCTATGGAAGAGTAGTACGCCAGTCATTAGAAATCGGATACGGGGTAGACATGGTAATCTAGGAAACATGGTATGTATTAGCCTCGGTTCTTAAATGTAGGAATCAGAGGTATTGCAATAGTCAAATTTAAGAAATATGCTAGTTGGTATCAGTAATGGAAAAAGAAACTTGAGTATGTTGCAATTAAAGTATGCATGCAATATTTGCTTAATTTTTCACGTTTTTTGTTGTTTATTCTATTGAAAAAGAGTTGCTGTTTGTCAAAATTTTGACTAGTTTGAATTCTAAATCGGGTCTCTAGAGTCGGGGTCGTGTTCACCATGAATCTGGAATGATTGAACTCAGGTCGCGGTTCGCTATAGTGTCTCACGTTCCCGACTTCTGTGCTCCAGATATCACTCAAACAATGAAAAGTTAGGGAATCATATTATAGTTTCACATCACATTGCCTTTTTCTACATGTCAAACAAAACATGCAAATATTGGGAAGTAAAATTAGTTTCAAATCAAATATAGAAATGTATGAGTATAAAACTTGAAATACACGTTCCCAAATCTGACAACAAAATTGATATGCCTACACACTAAAATGTTGTAGGTAGTTTAACAAAAGAATCTATATGAAAACTAAAATATGAGGAATCACATACCTCAAAAAGCCAGTGAAACTGCCGAACAGCATCTGCGGTACCTTGAAACCAACTCTTTCCAGCCTCACCGGGAGTCTGAGTAGCTGCTAGCACCTGGAATCAAACAAAATAAAGAGCTGCATTTTCAATCTCTACAGAAATTGAGATCTCAGTTCAGGTATATTAGGAGTCACTCCCACAAAAATGAATCTCAACTTTGCAAAAATAGCGATGGGCTACTTAAGAAATTTATGTTGATTCTCAAAAGCAAAGGAGTGTTCAGGTGTA
>NC_033796.1:94881038-94929414 GCF_001876935.1 Asparagus officinalis
ATATCCGTATTCAGTATAAAGCAGTAGTCAATGTGAATGCTTAAGTGCCTCAAAACAATAAGAGATTGAATAAAAAGGCTATCATTATAAAGTAGAGTAAGGTGAGGAATGCATCATATTGCCAGAGTAGAAGATCGCAAGCAAGAGTGTGAATTTGGTTAAGAAGGCTGCAAGTTGAGCAAAGAAATGAATTAAGGAAGGTGATAATGCAACTAAATCTAGGGTGAACAAGTGAAGTCAGCGCCATATCGTTCATGGAACCGTAAATTCCATAAACCAGTAAGGCGTTGAAGGCATCAAAGAAAGGAGCGGACATGTAAATATAGATGTGTCGATCCTTAAATAAATGTTGAATCCTGATTTACATAACTCTCTTTCATATTCTCGTTTTACACTGTGGTACAGATGAAACCATGATGCCATCATGCTACTTCACATGTTGAACAAACAGCTACAAATGAAACATTACCAATAAAATTAGCATTAGCAGCATATATCGTTAGTACACATATCAACTATTGAAGCGCATTGCTATCTTGGTGACTTGTAAGATAAGTGCAATAAGGAATATTTGTGAGTGTAATTTACCTCTTTTTATGTCAAACGAATTTCTAGGCATGTCTAATGTGGATATAGGGAAACTGTTTTATTTTCTTAAGATATGATTCTGTAATGATTTAAACCTTGTGTTATAATGATCCAAATATTCAAATGCTGTGAAAGTAAATTAACCTAAGCATAGCTTCCTGAGCAAACAATGATTTTATATTTTCCAAAGGAAAAAACTTAAACAGCTAGATGGGCAATTTAGTGATTATATGGAATTATTCATTTTTAGGACGTAGCGCGATTAAATGGATATCACATGCAACTGAACTTGAATTGCAATTGCAATCCATAAAAAGGTTAGTATTGTAACAGTATGTATGACTAATTTAAAGGGTAAATTACACTAAACCCGCAAGAACTTTCATTGTTTTTCAGCAGACCCCCATTAGGTTCTAAAATAGCAGTAAATCTCCAATAACTATTGAAATTGCAGAAAACCCTAAATAAGTTCTGTGTTCCACACGTAAATGCAAAATGTGGACTAATGCCATCATGAGGGTTATCTGCAAAATGCGGAAACCAATTGGGGATTTTCTGCAATTGCATTAGTTTTTGGGAGTTTAGTTCGATTTTAGAAGTCATTAGAAGTTTACTGAAAAATACTGAAAATTCTTGGGTGTTTAGTGTAAGTTACCCTAATTTAAAATATTTTTCTGATCTCTTCAAAACTATACACGTAATAGAGACCTTTTGATGTGAATAAGAATCAATTTTGAAGACAGCAACTATAGTTTTGTGGTATTGTTGTTTGTATGTTTGGAGATTGTGGCCTGGAAAAGGTAGATGGGCACCTTTCTTTCTTTATTTATTACGTTTCAAGTGACATATACACTGACTCCAAGTTAGAACCCTTTCACGTACAGAAGATTAATCTATATAACCCAAGTGATTTTCTCTATAAGTTATTAGGCTTCCATATTAATAATAGAAAAGCCTCCGCAATAAATTTAAAGTGGAAAGCATTGCATTATTATCTACATGGAGGATGGAAAATGTGATAAAAATCATACTATCACAAAAAGAGTAAAAAGAACAAAAAAGAATTTAACATTAACTGTTATGATAGTAAAATCAGCGAGTGAAAATGCTACACTACACCTTGTATAATTATTAAACTCAATTCCATCCACAAAAATTAGTTAAATAGAAAACCCCAAATTAAAGTAGAATGTACCTCAACAAAGCCATCTCCAAAGCTCATTCCATTACTGAAATTGTAAGCCCGTGCAATATGTCTATTTAACGATGCAGAATTAAACTGTGTAAGAATATATACTTTATTGATTCCGCTGTTTATACAGTTGCTCATTGGTACATCGATCAATCGATAAGCACCTCCTATAGGAACCTGTCGAAAATGAGCAGAGTATATGCTCATATATGTCAGTAGACTTTGTCAATTATATTTCAAATAAGTTACACGCAATTATGGAAATTCTCATCTAGTTTATAAAACATGGAGATAACAGAGCCATCATAAGATTAGCTTTGTTTTGTGAGTTTTGGTCCAAAATATACATGATAGGCAAGACAGCTGAGGAAAATGCAACTTAGAACTTAGCACCATTGGCATACCTTATCCCATTCTTTGATTAATAATAATGATATAATAGAATCTTGCATCAATTCTTACAGGCACAAGAACTAAAGAAGGTGTACAGAAATGGCAGTAAATTTTGCCAACTTGAGAGGAAAAAATTTCAAGAAAAACCCATCAAAGATTTTATAAATATGGGTTACAAGATTTCAATATTATCAATTAACTGCCAGAGTATCCATCTTGAGTTGGATCAAGGAAATGCTTATGAAACAAGTAATACTTCAGAGAACTCCTAAAGAATTACCAAGCACAAGCTAGTAGTCCAACTAAGCATTAGAATATTAGGTGATCTATTGATGATCAGACAACATTTGCATACTTGCACATGTTAACGAAATATAAGTTAAACCTTTGTCGCATTATTTGAGTCAATCCAAGAAGCATAATTGCACTTGCAAGTCCCAGTCGCTCAAAGAAAATAAAAATTTAGAAAAAATATCTTGTGGAGAACAAATATAACCTAAGTCGAGCAGCATAGAATAGTTTCCTCCTTGTCCTTCCTTTTAGTAAATAAGATAAGTTGAGGTAACACATCTGATGAGTTTACAGGATGCGCTTTAAGACCTTAAAGCTACGTAATGTTACCTCATAAATTAATCCCTTGTAAGAACTGAAAGATGCCTTTAAAGGGTTGTACTTACAGCTGGTTTGGCTCTCCGCTTAGTAAGAGGGAAGAGACGGGTTCCTGCTCCACCACCCAAAATAATAGCAGCAACCGTCCGAGGGTCCTTCCTCTCCATTTCCAAATCTCTAAGCTGCACTAACAAACATAAGTAGGGAATTAGCTCATAAAATGCAATATTACATATCAAATAGTGCAATACAAGTAAACAAAGGGAAAATTAGGGGGGAAAGGGCACCTTGACCTCTGCTCCAATATCAGCAGTGGTAAGAGACGTCTTAACAGCCAATTGCTGGTACTTCTTCTTCTTTGTAGTCGCAGCGAAACAATGTAGCTTCTTGCCCATAGCCTCGCCGTCGCTGAACTTGGCGGGGCCTGGCCTGGACCTCATTGGGTGAGCAGAGGGAGAGAAGCTTGTCATCCTGCTGCTGCTGTTCATGCACAGCTCCATTCTCTGCTACCTGGAGAGGGAAGGAGAAAGGAGAATAATGTGAGGATGAGAGTGTTGAATTTTTGAATGGGCATGATATTGGAGGGTTTTGGTCTCTACATTATCCTAGAGGAAATCCATGATGACCACTCAGTTAAATTTGGGACCTCTGGTATGGGTCCCTTTTCTGAAGCATATGCTCTCAATGCTCCAAATTTCAGATACAAACAAAGAATTTCAGGCCACAAAACAACAGTCCGTGGAACAGTAATAGAAAAACACACCTCTCTCCTTGTTGTTGTAGGAAAAATGCAGGGGATATTTAGCTAAGTAACAGTCAATTTTAAGAGGGGACCAAATGTATGAAAGTGGTTCTTTTGAAGTAAAGAGTACATCCAATTCAGCAACACAGTGTACAAAACATTTATTAGCATGAAAGATAAAGAGTGAGATTCAGGAATAAAAATGATATAACACTTATTATTTTACTCTTACCACAAAAAAAACATTAACAACTCCTTCATAAATATTTTCTTTCGCTGTTTTCGATTCAGCCCCCAGTTCAATCCTTTCGATTGTAATTTTTTTACATGGAAAAAGTCACTAGCATGCTTTCAGATGTTATTTCATCGAAGATACATCTAAATTCATGAAAATGCTTCACTTTCACAGTCACATATTCACTTCCTCCAGTCTCCAGCCAGATTAGAATACTGCGCTCTTTTTCCTCTTCTTTCCTTTTTTTTCCCCTTGTCAAGCATGGTGAATCTGAATAGTGTTCAAAGACGATATCTAACTCATAATAACAGACACTCTGCTCATGAATGATTTAACAGAAACATTAGGACATATTAATACAATATATTGCCTTGTTTAAGCATGCTCTTGAAAGGATCCTTAACAGCCGTGCTATTCCTACTGTAAGGAATAAAGGCATGGACATAAAAAGGAAGGAAAATTAACAAAAAGAGTTGGAAAGCTAAAAACACTATGGCATCTTTACACCCTCCTCTCACCAACCAAACATTCAGAAAAAAGAGAACTGAACCACATTGATCAGTTTCCTCCAGCATTGCCAGCTTGCAAAAAATCCTTGCTTCCATCATTTTATTCCTTCAAAAGGAAAACACATCCCTCATTAATGCCAAAAAAAATTCTTGAAAGAAATTAATTACGACTATGTCACATAAGAGAAGCTTCTTCTGTACTTGTAGTTTCATGTGTAGGGTCAATTATGGTCTAGTGGTCAGCAGCAACAGATACATCAGAGAACTATCAACTTGCCTAGTCCTGAATAATAAAGACCAGCCAGGTAAGTTATCAGCAATAAATTATGAGCTTTGATATAAAACATGTCCATATAAATATTATTGTACTGCATATATAGAATATCTCTCCTTAGTCAAAAACAAGGGAAATTTGCTTGTTTCCAAAGCTGCTGTTTTATGGCTTCATCAAGTCATCAACAGCATTAGCATCACGTTTATATTTGATGTGTGCTCTAAATACCCAATTAGCGTATTCATGGAACACCCTCTGTAATAAAATAGGAGAGGAGAAGGATGAAATGAAGTCACTATGTTTGTGCTCAAAACACCATCAATTATGAAAATGCACTATCAGAAGGGTTATGGTAATAACTTCCTAGTCCCAAATTACATGCAAGTGACGACATAAACAACTCATGACTTTTTTACGCCTCAGTATCAAGTACTTGCTTTATTTAGAAACAGAAACAGACAAAGTATATATGTGAATCTGTGATTTAAACTTCATGGAATAGCAGAAGACAATGTTTTGTTCTGTTATTTTCATCGCAATGTATCCAATATCTAAGTTAAAAATTCTTAACATGTCTATAATTATTCTATGGTTCATTTAGAATATCATCAAAGGGGTTCTACTTTCTTGCAAGCTCCACAAATTTCTTATAAGCACTGTGTAAGGGTCCTTTTGGATGTCAAAACAAGATAGGAATACAATGTAGTTTGATAGCATCTATATGATGAGAACGCCTTATAAAGTGTTACTAGCTTATTGGATCTAGATATGAATCTTAGTAATGGATCCTCTTCCTTATGAATCTAGATATGGATATTTAGAGATCATAGCTCAATAACTTGATAAATTTTTATGTAGAAAACTTTGCTTAGTTTTTGTTAAATCACTACTTTCGGCTTCCTATGATTTGGAGAAACTTAACTGGTCATATATAAACATGCTTGACATTGATTAAAGTAGAGAATGTGGTAAACAAGAAAGAGGAGTAAATTTTAGATCCTTAAATGCGTGATGATCCTCAAAGAATCTTACAAGTGTAAGTGGATTGGAATGTTGATCTTGTAGGATCCATCCTGAGTCTGACGTAAAGAGTAGTTGTGATAATCTAGAATTTATTGAACTTGCCAAAAATACAAGTGGCCTAATCCTTCCTATTTATCCCTTCATTAGTAAGTAAAACAATATCGGAGGTTTTTCTAACTGTCAGTAGGTTATCGAGTGCATGAAAACTAAGTTGAACATCCAAATTGCTTAATTATCTTAAAAGCAGTTCATAAATCTGTACAGCTTCAAGCACTTGAACATGGTACCACTCACTATTGATAAACGTTTACTATATCCAGAAGATAAATATCTTCCAGAAACAAACGTCTTTAGATCTTCAAATGGCCACAAGAAGCCAGGATAGAATTGACAGATTAACTTGTGTCGAATACACATGCAAGTATGCCATCTCAAACATGGAAATTCTTTAAGTCTAAGACTTGCTTGCTGTAAGGGCGAGTTGTGTTTTTGTCTTCCATATCAGAAGAAAAGAAGTTCAAAGAATCACCTTTCTGTGAGGATACACTTGCTTCATTATAGCCATACAAGGCATTTCAAGGAAAGGGAAGAAAGGACTCAACTATAAAGATACCTACTGCCCTATAGATGTCGTGCACGTATGCCATCCATGAGGAGAGGGTGACAAGCCATGGAGCACTATTATGCGTTCTGCCTCTTTTCTGTTGGAGGTAGAATCTAATACCCTCCTAATGTATCTTTTCCGTTGGAGGTAGGATATTTTACCATCACCCTAATATTTCTCAAATATATAATATGAGTGCCACTCTGGAGAAAGTGAATGACATATAAGCAGATATATTACCCTCACCCTAATATTTCTCAAACATATAATATGAGTGTCACTCTGGAGAAAGTGCATGACATATAAGCCATTCTAAAAACTTGACTAAGGAGCACATACATATCTTGCATGTGTAAACATAAATTTATACAGATACATGTTTCAGAAGTTTTCAATGACATGTGGATCCCATTACCACTGATAGATGAATAAAACTCCTGGCTAGTTCATGTCTCCATGTTGCTTGCCATTCAGAGTCTTCTTAGGGTATGAAAACCTTGGTGAACTGCCCTTTATAACATGACCCAGAGGTTGACTCTTCTACAAGCTGCAGCCGTATGTAGGTTTAATCTAATCCTTAACTCTGTGTCATAGTTTTCTCGGCTAGGAATTTGGCACTAATTCAAAAGACTGATGTTAAGATTGTAAAAAAAAATTCTTCCTCCCATGGATTCTTTCTCATTTTCATCATACTGCTTAACCAACATTGATCTGTAAATATTTAGACAATGGTAATATTTCCAAAATAAGTATGTGATATTTACTTTACAGTTCACTTTAATCAACAGACCTTTAATTGACAAAATTGCTAGAACTAAGACCTGTATGCAATATCAAATATTACAATTTGATGGTGGTACATAATTTTGGTGATTTGATGACCAGTATATGACCTACCAGGTGACCCCAAGTTTCTTCCACCCACTTCACATAGGGGAATCTTGACTTGTCGCCAAATTATCAGTCAACTACAGGGAAGCAATCCCAGTGTAAGCTTTATAACTTTCGAATCATTTGTAGTAAGAAAGCTCCGGGTCTTACTCAGAGGGCTAGAATTGCCTAACCGTGGGCCACAAATTAGATACCGAGTATCTCTCCTCCCGGTGAGATAGAAAAAAAAACGACTTGACTCGCCTCATTCAACCAGTAATTCAATTAATCAATCAGGTTCATACACAATTTAATTAAGGACTGCAATTTTTGAGTTCGTAAATAGCTGGAATCATTCAATACTGGTATCTTAAAATCGACAGACGTGTGAAAGGTAACCTGACAGGGAGCGGGAAACGTTTATCGCGTGTCATGAATCAAAAAACAAAGACAAAAATTAGTAGAGCACAATAATGACCAAATGACAGGGAGATTATAGAATAATAACGCAATTGAGAAGGAGATCATCATTTCCTAAAAGTAGGCAAGATGATGATAATTACCCAATTGGGACATGATTACAATGCAGCTATAGCTATAATTAGGAGTACATGTATATCTTTGGTTTGAACAAACTGCGCTACAAGTAAAACTACAGTAAATGAAGAATAGGCTTCTGGTGTAGCGTATTTGGATAAGCAATTTTGCATCGGAATCCTCACTACATATTGAGGTAACAGCACAATATAGCATTATCAAATAATACCAACAACTTCATTTGCAAAGGTAGCCAGATTGTACACCTCCAGGCTCCAGTAATTACCCCAAAAATGGGCCTTAGCTTATGCAGCTTCAGCTAGCGCAAGCAAAACCAAACAGGCCTGGAGTTGTAAATCCCATTCATGTTATACTGTCAATTGACATTGTAATGTTTGATAGCGTTGATTCATTGAATTTTTATTTTGTTATCAATTAACACGAAGCACGTTAACTCATATAAACTCATGAGATTGAAACCTTACTAGTTACAACGTACGCCAACTCAATAGAAAACTTTGAATCACAATATACCTGAAATACAAATCGACATATGCAACAAAAGAACTAATGATATTTGCCTCAAATTTTGTGGTTAAAAATCATGGAGTTCTAGTCACAGGTAACCAAAAGGACCCAAAGTTGAGCAAAAAAGTACAGAACAAGGTTATACAAGTTGATGACACATACACTAATTAAAATAAAGATCACAAAGGTCCAATTGCTAAAGTTAACTTTCCTTTAGCAATAAACAACTCAATGATATAGTAATTAACAGCAGTAAATGGATGTTTGCCTGCAGAACAAAAGGAAAGATTAAAGCCAAATGAAACGCAAGAGAAATAAAGTCAAACAGACTAAAAACATAAAGAAAGACAAAAGACTCGACGAAGAAGCCTAAAACAAAGACTTTAAGATGAAAAGAAATATCAGGAAGTAACGAAAAGCAGTAAGACAAGATGAAAGACGTTATACTTTTTAGTTATATAGAAGAGAAGGGGAGAAAAAGAGGAAACTAAAGAGGGATGTTCTAGAATTTCAATAAGAAGAATGTTGCAAATCTGAAAGATCCTGGATAGTCTGAATGAAGGAAGTAATACTCAAAATTTCCAATAAGGCTTCCCAAATGACTAGATTCATAAGGGTGAAATATTATCAATCTCCATGCTCACCAGTTTTTACTTGCCTTTCTCATCTACTTTTTCCTCTTTAAAGAACATTGGCTGCACTCATTATTTCCTTCAACTAATGTACAATTTAGGAAGTGCAAACAGGGATTTGCCTATAGCAGAAAAGCCAGGCTCAATGTAAAGAGGTGGTGGGCTATGAGAAAAGATCTCAGGCTCCAGACCATGCTACAACCACTTGCCAAAAAGAAAAGAAAAAGTAACCAAAAAGGATGACATATTGAATTTGCAATAGAAAGCAAATTCAAAGGTTTTATTCTCTCCCATCAGATCAAATTTTCCCTGTCTCTTCACATCTCCATGCATAATTTCTGAAAATCAGTGGTTCGGTGTGGACCGGGATTGTGAACAGACGTCGAACCGGCAACGCGCTGCCGATAATCTCAATATTTTGATACGAATTTCTCGACATATTTTTTGGCACAACTTAAAAGAAAGGAAAAAATAATAGACAGGCCTCCCGAAAACTTTATTCTGTCTTCTAAAATATAGAATGAAAAGACAGGCTCTGTTGCAATTATTTAAAAGTGTTGCCGGGAAGAAACAACTCTATAAGAACTATCTTATATAATTATTATTAAAAAGCAACATGCGGAAGATTCTAAAACTGATACTCTACCGATTAGCCGGCTAAAAAAACACAAGAAAAGTCGAACAAGGTATCTCAAGGGTCACTAGGTCAGCATTGGTGCAGAAGTCATCACTCATAAATCACCGTCAAATATCATAATCAAGTTTTTACCCAAAATAAATATGAATTCGTAGGCATGAAGCATACCCAAGCCGAACCCGCGATAGGGCTTCCAAAAATATCTTCCACTTCAACGGTCAACAACCAACCAAGAATCAGTAAAGCGTGTACCCAATTAGCTTAATTATTGTAATAAATGAATCAACCATAAGCAATATTATACACAAAGAAAAAACCCATCAGTCCTATGAATGGCACGAATTCTAGAAGGAGATTCAAACGCACCTCCCGTCCGAGTACGGCCTGTTAGTCCCAGTGTGTAAAGCATCAGTTTATTAGAACAAGCTCTTGTCAAAACTTCCATCTTTTTGATTGCGAGCGGAGCGGCTTAAACGGTGGTTATTGGCATTGAGGATCATCCTACCGCTAGCAACAAGTTCGTAAGAGTGAGGTGAGCTCTTCAAAGTATCTAACAAATGGGACCGATCGAATGAATCCGGCGCAAGGAAATCGATGAGGATGGAGGGAACCCAAACCTCACTGCAAACACGCGACTGACGCTCCGTTCGGTCAATGTTGGATTGCGACGTTTTGACCGAGCAATGTTCTCGGAGACCCGATCCACTGCGGCGGTCCGATGCAGAAACCGCGCGCCGGCGCCAAATGCACGGGCTTTCTCAGCGACATTCCGTCAAGCACCCTCCGTACGACCCAACCAGACATCGCGGGGCCTCCTTCCTCTGACGATCTCCAGTGAGCGCGCCGGATCTGGCCCTACAAAAGATCCCGTTTTTACCGAATTTATCGATTAACTATCCAACAAACCTCCAAAAATCGTCGCCTCCGCGGTCTCAGAATCCAGCCTCAGCCGAGGGAAGAAGAGGAGACCGAGTGGGCGGAGAGGGACGCTGAAAGATAAAAGTGAAATAGGCCCAAAAGTTGCGAACTTTTCGCTGACAGAGTTTGTCGTCCTTGCTGCGCTTTTTTTCTTTTATTAATTAATTTTTCCCTTTTATTTCTTGCTTTGGGGTTCGCGCGTAGGGGAGAGAATCGGGAAGAAGGTGGGGCCCATGGGCAATTATTGTCGTGGTGGGCTCCGTGTTTGTGGGGCCCACGCGGAAATGAGTGCTGCGTGGGCCCACGCGGGAATGGGTATTGCGTGGGCCCACCTTTGTGGGGAGTCCTTGTGGTGCTGCCGCTTCAGCCTTGGAGTAGGAGGAATGGGGTGGGCTTCCAAGTATCTAGTCTCTCTTCATTTTCTTGGCCTTTTTGGGTTATTTCGATGTTAGCCCCCCGCAAATTTGATATTTCGATATGAGGCCCCCAAATTTTTGAATTTGCTCTCAACCCCGCAACCCCGCACCCCTACCCCTCCCCCCCAAAAAAAACAAAAAAAAACAACCCCAAAAAATGCACACACACGAAAAATCTTCAATATGTCTATATTAGCCCCCCAAATCTTTGAGATTGATCTTAAGCCCTCAAAATTCTATTAGCATATTGAAATAAGTTCCCTAGCTAAAATCTAGTTGAAATGGGGAGGATATTCTATTTACTTTAACTTTTTCTGTGATCTATCAGCTAGACCCCTCTCGCAGAAACTCAAACTCATTAACCACTTTAAGTTATACACATAAGTTGTCCAAATCGTTTAATAAAACCCTAAATCCACAACAATTTCGACTTCACTTCTCCAACACCTTCCCAAACAACTCTCTTCAACCATGATCCCGACTTTGCAACAGACAAATTCCCCTTGGGAAGTGGAAAATTGATTTGAATTGGGGTTATATTAAACAGATTTGGAGAACTTGACATGCATAAGTTAAAGTGATTAATGGATTTGGGTTTGTGTTAGAGGAGTGTAACTAGCAAATAACTGGCAAATTACCAAAAAAATTAAACAAAATATTCCCTCCTAACCGGATTTTAAATAGGGGGCTTATTTCAACATGCTAATAGGATTTGAGGGGCTTGAGATCTGTCACGCCCCGCTTCCCAAAATACCGAGGAATCGGAACGTGAACAAACCCGCGACATATTAGATTAAGGTGAATAAATAAAAGACCATTTTTTCTCAACCTAATACGCTAAGCGTCAAGCAATATAAAATACGAAGTCACAGGTCCCCTGATCACAATTAGCAAGAATATAATAAATAACTCAGAATAGAAAAGAGTCATATCATAAATGGAATATCATCCGAGACAAGGTTTGGGTCAAACATGTCATTATTACAAAACAGTCCAACTAAAAATCTAAAAATACATAGTCCAATAGAATAAAAGGAAGTACAATAAAAAGAACTAAATCTCTCAAATACTAAAAGAGAAAATACTACATACGTAATCTAATATCCCTCAGCAACTACAGAAAAGAAATGACTAAGCTCCTACTTGCTCTTCTACTCCATCTGGAATACACTCCAGCTGCAAGGCATCTTCATATTGGACCTGTTCGTCCTCTAAATATGACATATACCAGAGAAAACAAGTGTACGTCAGCGTGCATGGCACACGGTAAGATCCCACAAGGAAGAAGAGAAACGGTCGAATGACCAATACAATGATAGTAATAATAAAAATAGAAGTATGCAACTGTAATTCCAACCACTAGATGCAAATCACCACTAGATTATAATAATCAATTAAATCATCCAGGAATGGGGTCATACTACTAACCATCCTATAATAGCTCACTGGTCCACATCTCAAATAGGTTAAAGTTCGCATTACTGGAAAACTAATTGTTCACAAATCCTCTACGCGCATCCAATCCTGTGAAACAGGCGGTTAGAGAACTACCCGCAATCTGATCTCGGCTTGGTCCGAATTCAGGCAAAACTCAGGTGATAAAACAGGTCACTGACAAAAGTAACGAAACAGACCATTTGGTCCAACAAACCAACCCCAGGACGAAACAGGTCAGTGGTGCGAGTCTGGAAGATAAATCACAATCACATCCGATCATGCGAACCAAGACTTTCACATCCCAACATCTCTTGTTTTTCTAAGTCAACAAACATGACCTATAATAGAGTTTCGGTTCACCTCTTAATTTAGTCAACACACCCACACATGTCACTAAGTCTTGTTCATGACGCGTAAGGCCACAAAGTCATGAACTAATAATGGTTCTCAAACACAATAAGAAATAATAAATGCAGATAATTCTATGCAATAAAAATCATGACATGTCACGTAATTAAAATAAAAATCATGAAATCGACGAATATTTTGCACATAAAATATCGCGATCAACAACCATCCATCACACGTTCATAAAATAAATTAATTCAAAGAAAATAATTCTTTTACAAAATAAATTCCTTTCAAATTGTCTCTCACCAAAATTATTCAAAAAATAATCTTTAAAAATAATAAATTCATAAATCAAAAATAATCTTTTTACAAGATAAATTCTCATTAATTCAAAATAATTTATTTTTCTAAAATAATTTTTTTTAAAATATTTATCATTCTAAAATAATTTCCTTCCATAACATAAATTCTAAAATATTATAATTATTCTAAAATAATCCTGTTACCCAAAATAAATTCTTTAATTTATTATATTTGTTCTAAAAATACTATTTATCACATAATTACTATTCATTCAATATCATTCATCAAACCCACGCAAATAATTATTAACAGATCTAAAAAAATTGTACGAAATAAAATAACGAGATGGGGATCTTACACATGATTAATTTACGATGAATATAATAATTGATATGAAACTAAATTATACCTTAAACCATTGCTACACACATATAAACATAACTGCACTTTATGTTAGAGGCCACACAATATGATAAGTGTACAGAAGAATGTGTCATATATAGTGAAAATGTGAAAACGTATGTGTGGTGTGGTATATACACTATTATATGTGATGAGAGATCACGCATACATAGATACAAATATCACGCACGTATAGATACAATACTTCAAAGAAGTGGGACTTGCCTTGGGTTTGTGGTGTCGGATCTGGTAGTGGGAGATAGAAGAAGCAGTGATGCTGGAGTTGGGCGGAGGTGGCGAACGGGCTGGGGACCGTGCGGACGTCCGCGGATCTGGGTACGGGCGCGCGGCTGGAGGAGGAGCGCGTGCGGAGGGTTAGCTGCGGCTGCAGTCGAGGTGGTCGTAGGAGAGTGGTAGGTAGGGTTGGCTGTTGTGGCGAGCAGCCGGTCGGATGATGAATGGATGAAGGCGGCGAGGGAGAGGGAGAAACAGAGAGGGCGGAGAGAGAACGAAGAGAGAGAAGAAGAAGATGGCCGTTGAGAACGAGAGAACGAGAGAGAGACGAGAGAGAGACGAGAGGAGAGAGAGATGGAAGAGGCTGCGGAGGTGAAGGTTACGTGAGAGAAAAAAAAACAAATATATATATATATATATATATATATATATATATATATATATATATATTAGGGTTAGGGTTAGGGTTAAAACATAATTAAGAAATTAAATTAAGGAAAATAGAATAATTAGGGAAAATATTTACAATTAATACGTAACAATAACAATAACACAACAAATATTAATTCAAAAGTTTTCACTGCATCAAGTTAATTTATAATTATCAAAATCATTTAAATGAATATAAAATTAGATTTTTAAATTGTAGAAAATTCTAGAAAATATAAATACCCTTTTAAAAATAATAATTGAATATTTTAAATACCAAAAAAATTTATTTTAACTAGTATCGAAAATTCATGATCATTACATTCTACCCCTCTTAAAAAAATTTCCGTCCTCGGAATTAAAAAAACCCAAGGACATATATGGAACGAAATCCATAAGTAGAGGAGAATGTAAAACAATAATGATACAAAATATAAGATGTAGATTCAACATACAAATAACAAAGGTAGTCAAATATAATAGTACAAAGTATACACTACACACAATTTAACCACGACAAAACAAAACCAATACTAATCATTAAACTAGTTCATCAAAAGGTTAATATATATATACAGAAGTATTAATCATAGCGTATAAATAAAATATAATCTTAACACAGACAATTCACACAATACGCAATTCACACGCAGCATAATAAAACATCACATGATTAATCAAAAGTATAATACGCAATCAAAATTAATGGAAGTACCGATAATTGAAAGAACATGTATGAATACAAATGCACAGAATCAGAAAATATACTTGATCAATCATTTTCAAAAGATATCATTGAGGCAGATAAATGAGTGTAAATAATAATAATAAGGTAAGTAAAACATAAAGAGGGTGAATATATATATAAGAGAGAGATTACACAGGCATGAAGAAGTACGTATATTATAAATAAAATAGTTGATACATATCAAATTATAAAATAATACAACATCTAGACATAGGCAAAAATATAAGTATCAGTCAACATAGTTTAATAGCAAAGAAGTCACAAATATACAATTATAGAAAAATATAATATCAACATGATATTGTTGATGTAGTATCATAAGACAACACATCACAGTGTTAAAATATAATCAATAACATAGAATTGGTAAAATATAACAAATAAATAGCATACAAAATATGATATGAGATATAAATACATGATTAAACAAATTTGTCAATCACTAAAATATATGATAAATCATATCAACTCAACAATATAATAATAAAAGAAAAACATAAAGGAGATAAAAGACAAAATATAAGTTACTCATACGTAAGCATATGATAAATATAATAAAATATAAAAACATAAAAACATAATACAATTAACAGATAAATTATATACAAGTAAAAGCAAAAGAAATATTTGAAGAGCATGTAAGCAAAACAAAATAGCGAAGAAACAAACATACATATAGTTTAGACAAACATAATGGACAACATAAAGAGATATAAAATAATAAAAATTAAATCACAATAGATTATCATACAATCGGTTAGTAGAATAGACATTCAAGATATACAAAATTATAATTACAAACAAAATACATGAATGCAATCAACAAATCGCATTCAACCAAATAAGACATAAAAAGGCACAAATTTCAGAAAAAAATTTAAAATTTACAATTATGTTAAAAAGTTCGACGATAGTATTATAGCAACATATGTTTAAGCAGTCAAAAATATAATGCACGTAAAGAAACATGAATACAATAATCAAATATAGCAAATAGTAAAGATAGAACATGATGATAAATTCAATAAAAATAGTTGTAGTTATAATCAATAATTTTTTATAGCATATGGCAGTAAATATTTATCATACAAGATACAAACTAAATCAATATTAAACATGTTTATATAGTATAGCAAATAAAATCACCATATATAATAGTCGTTAAAAATAAAAACACATACATAATAATAAGTGTTGATGCTCGATATCAAATAGACTATTAATCCCGAAGAGGATTGTTGTGGGGTGATGAAGGATGATGGAGGGTTTGTTTCCTTCTCCAACTTTATGCCTAGTTCTTGAATGAGGCTTGATGTCCGTGCTGCACAGATAGAAATAACTTGTGAGACGGTAGGATTCGTGTCACGCCCCACTTCCCAAAATACCCGGGAATCGGAACGTGAACAAGCCCGCGACGTATTAGATTGAGAAGAAATATACACTACCATTTTTTCTTTTTCCTTTCTTCTCAATCCAATACGTTAAACGTCTGGAAATAAATACAATGTGAAGTCACAGGTCCCCGATCACAGATAGCAAGAATATAATAGACAAACTCAGAATAAAATAATATATATCACAAATGAATATTCATCACAGATTTAATATTCGGATCAACATACCCTTATACAAAACTATTTGAATAAAATACTAGAGAATATAAAAATACACTGATCAAAAGGAAATGAAGGTGATACAAAACAACTGAAAGGAAATGACTAAGCTTCTGCTTCTTCTTCTGCTACGTCTGCAAGGCACTCATGCTGAGAATCCTTAAGTCTGACGTACACCAGAGAAAATAGGTGTACGTCAGCGTGTATGGCACACGGCAAGATCCGACCCCACAAAGAAAATAGAACGAACGGAAATCCAATGCGAAAAACGATACGATAACAGAAACAACAAAAGAACGTGCAACTGAAATCCACAAATCAACATGAAAACACTACTAAATCATGATAACATAAAGCATCCAGATTCGATCAGATAACGAGATCATGTAGCTAGCGATCAGTCTAATCATCCAAGCAACAAGATCATACAATAGATGGAATTAATACTTAAAAATCTACAACAAGAGACGTAGTACGTCGAGCGAAATAATCCAAACAAGGAAACTCTTATATATATACCATATGTCTCGAATTATAAATAATTAAATATTAATCCCGATCTATGTATGAAAAGAACAACACTGGTCTACATCTCAACAAAACTAACAAGGTCCACCATAAAGCACGCAAGCATATTATTCTTGTTTTATATGTTATTTGAATTGGGGAAGAATATTTTGATGTATATAATCGAGTCCCCGTAAAGTCGTCCGGGGGCCGCCTTCAAGTCAAGTATTGGTCCTCTGGCCCATATATATAACACTCACGATATCACGATAATAGAAAAGCGTTGTGCCCGTTTATATACATGCTATATTCTCCGTCCAATTCCCCTTTATAACCCCATGTTTGTCATATTAATTACGCAACTGTACATGAAATATTATGCACTAGCCACGAAGTTACCGTGGAACAACTTCTGTAAAACTATGAAAATAACCGTGACTCGTAACACGTCCGATCAAGAGTGCATCGTCTAGTCAATGCTATAATAATAATAATCAAGGAAACCTCATACCGGGATATCGATATCGAGGGAACTCGGGACTCCTCACATCGGGATATCGATGTCGAGCGAGTATAGCCATGCTTTGAAACACGCTTATAAATCATACTTTTAACAGAAATCGTCTTCACGTACAGTCTCTCCTATTGGATAACAACTAGGTGATAACAACAAGCTTCCACATATCTATTCATGTCAAGCAATCCTACATCTATGTACATTCTACCCCATCTTAAAAAAATTTCCGTCCTCGGAATTAAAAAACCCAAGACATATATGGAAGCGAAATCCTAAGTAAGTAGGGAGGAGATTGTAAAACAATAATGATACAACTATATAAGATGTTAGATTCAACTATAACAAATAACAAAGAGGTAGTCAAATATAATAGTACTAAAGTATACACTACAACAATTTACCACGACAAAAACAAAACCAATACTAATCATTAAACTAGTTCATCAAAAGGTTAATATATATATACAGAAGTATTAAATCATAGCGTATAAATAAAATATAATCTTAACACACACGACAATTCACACAATACGCAATTCACACGCAGCATAATAAAACATCACATGATTAATCAAAAGTTAAATACGCAATCAAAATTAATGGAAGTACGCGATAATTGAAAGAACATGTATGAATACAAATGCACAGAATCAGAAAATATACTTGATCAATCATTTTCAAAAGATATCATTGAGGCAAGATATGAGTGTAAATAATAATAATATAAGGTAAGTAACATAAAGAGGGGTGAATATATATATAAGAGAGAGATTACACAGGCATGAAGAAGTACGTATATTATAAATAAAATAGTTGATACATTATCAAATTATAAAATAATACAACATCTAGACATAGGCAAAAATATAAGTATCAGCTCAACATAGTTTAATAGCATAAGAAGTCACAAATATACAATTATATAGAAAAATATAATATCAACATGATATTGTTGATGTAGTATCATAAGACAACACATCACAGTGTTAAAATATAATCAATAACATAGAATTGGTAAAATATAACAAATAAATAGCATACAAAATATGATATGAGATATAAATACATGATTAAACAAATTTGTCAATCACTAAAAGTATTATGATAAATCATATCAACTCAACAATATAATAATAAAAGAAAAACATAAAGGAGATAAAAGACAAAATATAAGTTACTCATACGTAAGCATATGATAAATATAATAAAATATAAAAACATAAAAACATAATACAATTAACAGATAAATTATATACAAGTAAAAGCAAAGAGAAATATTTGAAGAGCAATGTAAGCAAAACAAAATAGGAAGAAACAAACATACATATAGTTTAGACAAACATAATGGACAACATAAAGAGATATAAAATAATAAAAATTAAATCACAATAGATTATCATACAATCGGTTAGTAGAATAGACATTCAAGATATACAAAATTATAATTACAAACAAAAATACATGAATGGAGAAGAGGATTTATATGTAAATTAATTAGGATTTTGGTTAGGTATTTGAAACAAAAATAATAAAATAAAATAATTACGGGTACCTAAAAATTAAACTAATTACATAATAATTATCTACAAATAAAAACGTACATGTTGAGATAATACAACAGTTGATACGAAATAGTCAAAATATTCACTTATTGTACAATTAAATGAGAATCATTAATAAATAAAATATATTTACTTATATTTAAAATCAAACAATTATAGGATAATTATATACACAGAAAAACGTACAAGTTATACTAATACGACAGATAATATGTAATAGTAGAAATAATATAGCAAATTATACAAATAATATGTAATTAATAATACAACGTATTATACGAAAATATACATAATAAAATAAAAATAATACAACATATTATTCAAAATGACTGTAACAGCATCGATAACGCAACAGATAAATTCCATAAACTTTCACCACATAAAATTAATTTATAAATATTAATATCATTTAAATAAGTATAAAATCACATTTTTAAATCATAGGAAATCCTTGAAAATCAAAAAATACAAATACTCTTTTTTTAAAAATAATAATTAAATATTTTAAAATACCAAAAAATTATTTTAACAAGTATTGAAAATTCATGGTCCTTACAATTCGGTTCCCTCGTGGTTCCTCCGACGATCAAGTCAGTTGATAAACATGAGCTTGAGTGGAGTTTAGAACTATCGGTTCTTATGATATATGCATTAGAGATAATCATTGGGTCAGGATGAAGATTTAGATTGTTATTTGCTTCTGGCTTTGTTTTTTGCTCACCTCCTCCTCCGCCTTGGTGAATAGCATCAATATATATAATGGACGTCCATGGCAAATTGGTCATTTCGACCATGCAGAATGGCAGTGACAAAGCGAGAGCTGGAAGATGAGTCATACCTCTCTTTATAAGTGGCGGCCGGTGACTGGAAGAGAAGTCATCTCAGTATGGGAGATCGCGTATCCGTAATATTCGGGAAGTAACTTATGAGTGTGGCAAAAGTCACGTGGGCATACTGAGTCGTCCCTCACTTTACAGGTGTTGACTCACGACTGGATGTGATATGAGTGTATCTTCTCTTCGGGAGCTTAGCGATCCTCATGGGAGCTTGAGGATAGATGATTCTCATGGTATCTTGAGAATAGAGTAGAGGAGTCGTGGACGAGGTCATTGGAGGCGGTGGAATCGAAGGATTCGTCAAACTACAGGAATTACAGCTTGGGCTCTGTCCGGTCGACCGCATGTGTCACTACGGTCGACCGCGTAGTGCACAGACCCAGACTGTGTCTCTGGACTGAGAGCGGTCGACCGCTGTAGGCGCTGCGGTCGATCGGAAACCCTGTAAGCGAATTTTCTAGAAATCGATGTTCTGGCCGGTCGACCGACGTGGTCACTGCGGTCGACCGCGTAGCGGTTATGGGCCTGGGCCTGTTTCCTACACCGTTTAGGATTTCTGTTTAGTATAAATAGAAACATAACTTTTCTAGGGTTGATCACTCAGATTGTAATCAGAAAAGATATCAGGGAGGTCGTTCTTTGATCTAGAGAGATTGTGAGAGAGAGATTTTGTAAATCCAATTGATTCTCATAATCTAGAGAAGGTATTTTCCTTCGCCCAAATTATAACTCTTGTATTCTTCTGTCGTTTTCTTCTCCACCCACTCTTGATAATTCCGCGATCAAGAGTGCTCGCATGGTAACTCGTATCAAGTTAGTATCAGAGCACCTAGATCCTGTGAAGGGGGAACCTGTGTATGGTCCTTACTCGCTCACAGTACAAGAAGCTTGGTAAGATCCTTATTTCCTTGGAGGGAGTCCAGAAATTAAGGAAGGAGAAGATGACTGAAGCAGATAATTTAGTAAGACTTGATGCTATGGAGAAGCAGATTGAGACAATCGGGACAACTCTTACTCAACTCGTGGGTCTCATCAATAGAGAAGACAAAAAGGAGGAATCTTCTTCGAAGGGTAAGAAGAAACTCGTCGAATCCGACGAAGAGAGCGAGGAATCTGATTCATAGGGGGAGACAGAGATTGTCAAGACCGTTGGACATCAAGGGGGTAAGAATAATTATCAGAATCTGAAGATTGACTTCAAGGTTGAGATTCCTGTTTATGATGGGAGTATAAATGTGGAGAAGCTTGATGATTGGATCGAACGTATGGAGATGTACTTCACTCTCTACGGATATTCGTCCAAGGAGAAGATAGTGTTCGAGATATTGAAGCTTTCAGGGCACGCGTTAATGTGGTGGAAATCCTATTGCAAACAGGAGAAGAAAATGGCGTCGTGGAACAAGCTCAAGGAGCTACTTCGGAAACAGTTCTATCCAGTGGGGTTCCTTAAGGAGCGTTGGTACAAGTGGTATGGCTTGCACCAAAAGTTTAATCAGACCGTTTAAGAGTACACGACGGAGTTCTAGCAGCAGGCGATGGTTCTAAACATCGCAACAGACGAGTACTCCATCTTCATGAAGTACATGGCGGGTCTGAATGATTACATCCGGAAGGAGATGAAGCTGTTTTCTGTTGAGACAGTCGCAGAGGCGAGCGTGAAGGCCATAGCCATTGAGGGCAGGCAGAAGAAGGTCAACGAGACAAAGGGGGATTCCAAACCATCGGGGAGCAAGATGGGTGGCTCTCAGTCTAAGGATGAGAAGAAGAATGGTGACTCAGGTAAAGCAGGATTAACATGCAATCACTACAAACAGACAGGGCACGTGGCTGATCGTTGCTGGGATAAGTATCCTCATCTGAAGCCAAAAGGGTTGAAGAAGAAGGAGGAGAAGAAGGCGTACGTGATAGCACAGGGTCCGAAGGAGGTTCCCGGGATGACTGAACCCAATAGCAGTCTCAACCTTATGGCGGGGAAGCAGGCCACCAAAGAAGATGACGACCCGAGGGAGCAGCTCTTTGTTCTGAAATTGCAGGTCAAGACCAGCTTAGTGGATGCTATTGTAGATCCAGGGAGGAGCAGCTTTTTGTTCTGAAGTTGCAGGTCAAGACCAGTTTAGTAGATGCTATTGTAGATACAGGGAGTAAAAAAATCTGATATCTGGGGCATTAGTACAGAAGTTGGGATTGAAGACGGTGAAGCATCTGAAGCCCTATCCATTAGGGTGGATTCAGAAGGAGGCGGGATTGAGTGTGGTGAACCAGTGTTCATTCAGATTTGCACTCCATGAGTCTTATATTGATGAGGTCACATGCGATGTGGTTCCGTTGGATGTTTGCCAAGTTATTTTGGGCAATCCTTATTTGTGGGATAGATACGCAGTATATGATCGGCGAGCCTAAAAGTATACATTCACCAAGGATGGCGAGCAATTCATTTTTCGTTCAGCATCTCTCCCACAGGAGACGAGCTTGGTGACAGTGACTCAGGCTAAGAGGTTGGTGAACGCGGGCAAGAAGTTCGTTTTATTGTTCATTCGGCAAGAGCAGCTGAGTAGGATGTGCTTGTCCACCTTGAGCAAGCTTCAGGAGGGAGATCTTGACAGGTTAAAGGCCAAGTATGCGGACTTATTTTCGGAGATCACGGGACTACCACCACGTCGAGGTGTAGAGCATGAGATTATGTTGATCGGGGAGAGTTCCTTACCTAACATAGGCCTATACCGCACACCAGTACAGGAGTCCGAGGAGATCAAGAAGCAGGTTCAGAAGCTCTTGGAGACGGGAGTGATTGTGCCGAGTTGTTCGCCTTGCGGGTCACCAGTGTTGTTGGTGCCCAAAAAGGATGGAGGTTGGCGCATGGGCATAGATTACCGGGCGCTCAACAAGATAACCATCAACAATCGCTATCCATTACCGCGGATCGATGATCTTATGGACCAGTTGGAGGGAGCGAGGTTTTTCACGAAGCTGGATTTGAAGTCTGGTTACCATCAGGTGAGGATTCGGGAGGAAGACAATTGGAAGACTACGTTCAAGACCAATCAGGGCCTGTTTGAGTGGTTGGTGATGTCATTTGGATTGTGCAACGCTCCGGCTACCTTTATGAGGCTTATGAATGATTTGTTGCGACCTTTTATAGAGGATTTTGTAATAGTTTACCTTGATGATATCTTGGTATAAAGCAGGACTTGGGAGGAGCATCTCGTTCATGTTGAGAGGGTATTTGAAGTGTTGCAGGACGGACAGCTAAAGCTCAACGGGAAGAAGTGTGAGTTCGGGAAGGACGAGTTGGTGTATCTCGGTTTCATTGTAGGGAAGGGCCAGCGGAGGATAGATCCAGGCAAGGTGGAGGTGATCACGAAATAGCCAACGCCGAAGATAGTGACTGAGGTGAGGAGCTTCATGGGGGCTTGCCAGTATTTGCTCAAGTTCATTCGACATTTTTCGACTTATGCGGCACCGTTACATGGTCTTACAAAGACTAAAGTTCAGTTTGAGTAGGGGAGGACGCATGAGGAGGCTTTTCAGTTGCTAAAAAGGAAGATCTCGGAGGCACCGGTGTTAGTGTTGCCGAATTTGCAGCCGACTTTCGAGGTGGAGACCGACGCGTCTAGTTATGCGATAGGCGGGGTGTTGATTCAGGATGGGAAGCCAGTGGAATACCATTCTGAGAAGTTTTCGGGTGCTGTTGTGAACTACCCAACCTACGACAAGGACTTCTATGCACTATATCAAGCAATTAAGCATTGGAGGGTGTACTTGTTGGGGAAGGAGGTGGTCATGCATTCGGACCACAAGCCGTTGGAGTTCTTACATGCCCAGACAAAGCTACAGCAGGCACGGCACATGAAGTGGATGTCTTATTTGATGGCTTTCAACATTATTATTAGGTACAAGAAGGGGGCTACGAACAAGTTGGCCGATATGTTATCTCGTCCGCCGATAAGGTCTTTATTGGTGGCGACACGTATTCAGCCCTTGGTTCCTTTGGAGTATGTACAGCTGTACGCATCCAGTAGAGACTTCGGTAGTGTGTTTGAGCAGGCGAAGGCTGGTCGAAGGGGGGAGTATGCACTTGGAGAAGATGGCTTGTTGTATCATGGGACATCACTATGCATTCCGGAGGATGGTGATAGGTTGCAGTGGATTCGGGAAGCACATACCTCGCGTGTGCAAGGGTACTTTGGCATTCAGAAAACGCTTCTCAATCTACGGCGACATGTGTTTTGGCCACGGATGCTTGATGATGTGACCAAGTATGTTGGAGGGTGTAAGTTATGCTGTATTTCGAAGCCTTCTAAGAGAAAGAGGGTATTATACCTACCACTACCGATTCCTTCTAGGCCGTGGGAGAGCATTTCTATGGATTTTCTAGGAGGGTTGCCGACTACGAAGCGCGGGCATGACGTTCAGCAAGATAGTGATATTGATTCCTTGTAAGAAGACCGTAACGGGAGCGGGTGCAGTACAATTGTTCTTTGAGCATGTGTGGAAGCACTTTAGGTTGCCGAGTTCGATTATTTCGGATCGGGATAGTCGTTTTCTCGGGCATTTTTGGGATTCTTTGTAGAGTTTGATGGACACTAAATTAAAGAAGAGCACGGCCTTTCATCCACAAACAGACGGACAAACAGAGGTAGTCAACCGGACTATGGTGCACATGTTGCGGGGGTATAATTCCAGGCATCCTAAGACTTGGGATGA
Source organism: Asparagus officinalis (assembly GCF_001876935.1). Taxonomy (NCBI): domain Eukaryota; kingdom Viridiplantae; phylum Streptophyta; class Magnoliopsida; order Asparagales; family Asparagaceae; genus Asparagus; species Asparagus officinalis. The sequence continues at coordinate 94,905,389 of NC_033796.1, forward strand.
GAGTTTACCATATTTGCAGTTTGCTTTTAATCGGGCGATTCATGGATCTTCCGGAAAGTCACCGTTTGAGACTTGTTATGGATTTTTACTGCCGAGCCCGTTCGATCTTGTGTTTTCGTGTGAAGCCACAGTGGATGGCAAGGAGGGGAGTGAAAGACAACGTGCTCAGCGATTTCTCAAGAAGATTGCACATATTCATGCCACGGTTGAAGCTCAATTGAAGAAATCACAAGCTAAGTGCAAGGCGAAGCATGATCAACATCGGGTTCCTTGTAACTTTGGTAAAGTCGATATGGTATGGCTAAAATTGAGTAAGGAGAGGTTAAAAGGAGAAGGGAAGAAGTTGAAGCCTATTCGTTATGGTCTGTTTTGGATTCTCAATCAGATTAGCGATAACGCTTTTCGATTAGATTTGCCGCCTTACTTAGGCATGTATTCGATGATCAATGCCCAGTACTTAAAGTTGTTTGAACCTCCATTATTGGATGATGAAGGTGATGACAAGATGATCTTACCGCATGTTGAAGACTTGTGGTTTGATAGAGAGGAGCCACTGAAAGAAGATTGCATTTTGGAACGGAAGACGACCACGACGAGGCGGGGGACGAAGGAGTCGTTTCTCATTAGACGTCAAGGTCAGGTTCCTAGCAAGGCTAAGTGGTTCAACAGAGAAGGAGGGGCTCATGAGTTCCCTCAGCTGAAGTTCTAACTTGAATGGGACTTCAAGTTTCTAAAGGGGGACCCATGATACGAGTGTATCTTCTCTTCGGGAGCTTAGTGATCCTCATGAGAGCTTGAAGATAGATGATTCTCATGGTATATTGAGAATAGAGTAGAGGAGTCATGGACGAGGTCATTAGAGGCGGCAAAATCGAAGGATTCGTCAAACTGCAGGAATTACAGCTTGGGCTCTGTCTGGTCGACCGCATGTGTCACTGTGGTCGACCGCGTAGTGCACAGACCCAGACTGTGTCTCTGGACTGAGAGCAGTTGACCGATGTAGGCGCTGCGGTCGACCGAAAACCCTATAAGCGATTTTTTCAGAAATCGATGTTCTGGCCGGTCGACCGACTTGGTCATTGCGGTCGACCACGTAGCGGTTATGGGCCTGGGCCTGTTTCCTACACTGTTTAGGATTTCTGTTTAGTGTAAATAGAAATACGACTTTTCTAGGGTTGATCACTCAGATTGTAATCAGAAAAGAGATCAGGGAGGTTGTTCTTTGATCTAGAGAGATTGTGAGAGAGAGATTTTGTAAATCCAATTGATTCTCATAATCTAGAGAATATATTTTCCTTCGCCCTAATTATAACTCTTGTGTTCTTCTGTCGTTTTCTTCTCTACCCACTCTTGATAATTCCGCGATCAAGAGTGCTCGCACGGCAACTCGTATCAGGATGGGAAGTCACTTCATTATAGGAGAATGTACCTCCGTATTTTTCGAAAAGTGATTGAGCTGACAAGTCATGGAGACTTATTAGGCCAAAATCTGGATAAGACTTGCTCGAGGTAGACTAAGATGTCGACATTTGCTCAAGGGGAGAGGCTTGAGGCTGGGGTCGAGTCCTCAACATAGTCAACAACAGGGAATATTCTTTAAGTTATTTCTTGAGAAATGTCCAGTGAGTGGTCAAGTGGTCCTAAATAGGATCGTTCTTGATAAGAGGGTCGACTGACACTGCCTTTTGTGTCGACTTAGGAGTGTCGGTCTGTCTGACTGGGCGAAACATCGTCTTATCTCAGCTTAATAACCGTCTTTCGAGTCGATATAAAAATGTTGACTCATCTGAAATGTCAGGATCTCTCATATCGGCTAATATCACCTCTTGTGTCGACACCAGGGTGTCGACTTGATGGGTCGATGGGGTCGAGGTCTCCGTAATTGTTCCTTAGGTTTATACCTTGATAAGGTACCAAGGTCTTATAATCTAGCCATGATGGTCGAGTTGTACTGGAGGAATCGACCATATGTGGTGCCTTGGGCTTATCTTGTTAAAGAGCCAAGGGCTTATTAGTCGACTTAGGAGTTGACTGCCTAGAACTCTTGGGAGTTGACTAGGACTCTTATTGCATTACATAGAAAATATTGTATCTTGGATGAGTGAACATCATAACAGTTGGCCCCTTTCATTTGGAGTTGGCTTTTAGTTGACTCCGAAAGAAATAAGATATGTTTTGATCAATTCAGACCTACTAAGGATGAGAAACTAAGAGGTTTCAATCTTAGACATGTGGCTTGTCCTGATTGGACACCCATTGATAACTTCGTTATTTGTAGTTGACGTTATCAAAAGATCTAAACCGTCTTTGTAGGAGATGAAGCGTCATGAATAAAAGGGAGGATCTTTCACTTTTCAAATATTAGGACTTGGGTCTTTAAATGAGGGTGGTGCTTCGTGTTTCAAGTGAACCGCTTCAGATTCCGATGTGGATTTGGTTTGGCTGCTTCAAAAATCACTGTGTCTTTTTAAAATCCCTCTAAACTCTTTCTTAAAAGCTTATAAATAGCTTTTCAATGATAAGATAATTCTTTTATGAACCTTTGCTCTGAAAATTTCCCAATATTCCTCCAAGCTTTTTCTAAGGAGAAATCTTCCATGGCTTCCCAAACTTCAAACTCTGTCCGTAACGAGGAGAGCCTTGCAGCTTTTTTCTTATCCGCTCGAAGGTTCATATGGACAACCTGGTGGGATTATATGATGAATACAATATCCCTCGAACTCTTACTTTGGCGGTGCCAGAGATGAGCGAGCTAGTATACTACCATGGCGAGGGTCGAGTGCCGCTATACTTAGCCCATTTGGAGTATGGCTTACAGCTATCCTTGCACCCTTTTTTAATAAGGAGGTGCACGCTACTCTAGGGGTCTCCCCTTCCTAGTTCTATCCGAACACATTGGGAACTTTGGTGGTTTTTATCATCATCTGCCACTGTGTTGAAGTCCAACCAAGCTTGAGATTGCTTGGGTATTTGATCAGCGTAGGGTCGGCTGAGAAGGACCCACGTTACTTTTTCCATTATCATGGGGAGTTCCAGCTTATTTTCGACTCTTTGGAGTTGGATGAGGACTAGAGGAGGCGGTTCATGTGGGTTTATGGTGACGACGGTGTCTTCGCCTGCTCAGACTAGCCGGTGGTGAATGAAGACGCTTTGCGGCCAGTCACCCTTAGTGACTCCGAGATGACGGATCTAGAAAAGATCCGCTCTTATGTCGGGCCCCGAGAGAGCAATACTCTATTTGACAATGTGTCTCTCCGAATGGCGGGCATGTCCATGATTTTGTCTTCCACTGGCTTCAAGGTAAGGACAAGCTATGTTCCTCTGTTAGCGGAAAATCACGAGTGGAATACAGGGACTGAGGGGGTGAGCTCCACTGCTAGACCCTATAAGAAGCCGAAGGGGTCTTTTAGCACAGAGGAGGTGGCTGTCTTGATGCCTCAAGCAGCTAACATTGCCTCTAAATTGAGGGGAAGGAAAGGGGTTGGGAGGTGGCGCCTAGTTAGACCAGTTGGGATGGGTCCGGTGATAACTCAGCTTAACTGCTTGGAAAATGTAGGGTGGATAGATGAGTCTTCTCCTAGCAGGGAGACTATAGCTCCAGTGGTCGAGGATGATGCTATCAGACCTAATGCTAATCCTGAGGTGTCTTGTCGTCCTGGTAAGGAGCCGATTAGGGTGGATGACGGCATTGAGGGGAGAGCTGGAACTCCGTCAAACTAGATGGAGAATGGTGATGACGGGAAGATTTTGGAGGATATGCTAAGTGTTGGTATACACCAAGCTCTTCAAGCTTGTCTAGCTCGGGGGACTTTGCTGGGACACGTCCTGTTCAATCGACTTGAGCGTTCCTTGGTAGGCTACGTAGAGCTGGCTAAGGAGAGGTCAGCTAAGGAAGAGGCAGAGAAGAGGATCACTATCTTGGAGGCCGAGTTGGCTCATAAAGAAGGCGCTTGGTACCGGAGTCTGGATGAGAAGAAAGAGCTCCTCAAGAGCTTTCTGATCCAATTCTCCAAGCAGATAGGGACCATCGAGGACCTTCAAAGGGAGATGGTTCAGCTACAGGCGGAGGCCGAGTCCGAGAAGCATCGTAGGACGATAGCTGAGGCAGAGGCTCGAACAAGTCGCTTGTCTCTCGAAAAGATGAGGAGGGACTTTGAAGAGCTGCAATCAAAGCTTCAGACGTCCATGATCCTTGTCGAGAAATTAGAGGACCGACTCTCTCATCTGGATTCGGAGCAACATAGAAAGAAAGTGGTCGATAACTGGCGTCACGGCCCTATACGAAAGGCTGAAGTAGCCTTAGCTTGTAAAGTTAGGATTGATTACTTCGCCTCCTTGGTGCATCGCGACTCTCATCCGACTCCAGATCACTTCTATCCTTCATGCGTCTACTGTTGTCTCGATTTGTTGAAGGATGTTGAGAAAATTAGAGGCGGGTTGGATTTTATCAATGAATATCGATGAGGTCGAGCTTGTTACTGGGGCCCCTGGGGAATCTTCTACCCTTGCTGCCACCATGAGTTCACCATGTCTGATTCCTGAGCCTGATCGAGAGCTTTGACAACCTGTATGTTTCTTTCTTTTTTTATTCCTCTCTTTTTTTTTGTAGAGAAGTTTGTAATGATGTTTACTCTTATTGAATGAAAATTATTTTTTATCTCCATTCTTGAGCTTGCCTTCATTGTTTGTATTTTTTAGCTTTGTAGCTTTGTTCTCATCCAAGATGTTGGCTGAAGTGAGTTAGTTATAATGTGTCGACCCATACTGGGAACTTATGACAACTGTTACGAATCTTGACCCCAAGATTAGTTTTTTTTATAATAACAAATATTATATGTTGTGTGTATTATGTGCTAACATTTGTTTTGTAGTATCAGAGCTATATCAACAATTATATTCAAAGAGATACTCAAGACATAGATGAGTTCAAAGCAAAATGAAACAAAGAAAAAGATATACTTTATTGATAAAATATAATTTTATATTTTCTTTGCTTAGAAATTTGTACAAGCCTTGATCACTCACACACATACACACACGTAGTGTTAGAACACACTAACACATGCTTAGTGTGTTGGTTAACAATAGAAATCCCCTATGTTAACCATTAGAGTTTATAGATATTGAGTGAGTCTTAAAATATTTTATTTATATGCCTTATCAACTAAAATCTGGAAAAACTCAAAGGACTAAAGTTGTAGGTCTCTTCAAGAGATTTCCAACAAATCTAAAATCACCTAATTCCGATATCGGATGAGAAAGTTATAGTCAAAATACTGAAAAGAAAATTTCAGAATCTGTGAGTTTACAGTGTAGTCGATTACTATGCCTTGTAGTCGACTACTAAGCAATTTTTTAACTTCACAGAATCTGTTTAGACTCAGTGTAGTCAACTACTATGACTTGTAGCCGACTACAGATACAGTTTTTCCTGATTTTAGGTTTTGAATAAATGACTGTTTATAGCCGTTTTGTGTACGTTTTTAGGGGTTGAAAACTTATCTTTTCAAGGGCTATAAATAGGTTATAAGTTTAGAAATTTGCACAACTAATTCATACACATAAGATCAAACATTTGTGCATATTCACTCTCTAGTTTTCCAGATTTTCATGCTAAGTGTTTAGAAAAAGAGAGTTTCTAATATTGCCTTAGTTTCAATCATTCTTAGAGATTGTATAGGTAATATTCAAAGAGTTAAAAGAATCCTAAGCCACTGCTGTACTTCACTACATATTCAAGGCTTATAGGATCAATTGTGTTCTTGCTTCAAAAAGGATTTCTCTCGGGTTTGAGAGGGTTGATCTCTTGGTTTAGAGATTGGGTGGCAATTAGCATGGTCTTGTCAATTTGGTTTGCAATTTGCATGGTCTTGCAAATTGGTCCGGTTTGCTTTTGATTTTGTAAGGTTTCAAAATCATAGTGGAAACTCTCAAGCGAGATTTGCTTGGGGACTGGATGTACACCGGGGAGGTGGAACCAGTATACATACTTGTGTTTGTGATGTTCATTTTCTGAGATTGTCATTCTTTCTTTGTAATTTATAATCTACTTTGCAAACGCATCCTCTAGTGTTTAAGTGTAAAGCTTCCGCAGATTTTTATAAGAGCACACTCTATTCTTAAGGGTCACGATTTTTTATAAGAGCACACTCTATTCTTAAGGGTCACGATCCTACACTTGGTATACATAAGCAAAATCAGACCCTACAGGTCACGATCCTACACTTGGTATACATAAGCAAAATCAGACCCTACATTTGGTATCAGAGCAAGGTAAAAGATGGCATCAACAAATACATCACAATTCAAAGGTCATTCTACAAATCATCCACCAATGTTCGATGGATTGAACTATAACTATTAAAAGTGTCGAATGAAGATTTACCTTCAATCAATTGGCTACAAACTTTGGAGCATTGTGGAAACAAAATATGAGAAGCCAACCACTCCTTTCACGAAATGGACTACATCTCAAAGGAACAATGCAAACTTAGATTCTAAAGCAATGAATGTCTTATTTTGTGCTCTTGACAAGAATAAGTTCAATAGGGTGTCAACGGCCACATCCGCATATGATATTTGGCACACACTCGAGGTAACTTATGAAGGTACAAGTAATGTTAAAGATACTAATAATAATTTCATTTGTTATGGTTGCAATAAGCTAGGACATATGAAGAATGATTGTCACCTTCTAAAATCAATGGTCAAAATCTACAAAATTCAACAAGAAAATGAAGGCTTTGACGACTACATGGGATGATAGTGATGATTCATCTTTGGATGAAGAAATCGAAGAAAAGGAAAGCGCTCATATATGTTTTATGGCACAAGATGAAGTAAGTGACCATGAAGAGCTTTTAGATGCTTTCAATGAATTATATGAAACATTTTTGAGATTAAAGGCTTCACATAATTTTCTTAAAGGTGAAAACAAAAGATTACTTGAAGAAATTTCTAATTTTAATTCTTCTATTATTTCTTATTCTCAAGTAATTGAATTGAAAGAGGAAAATAAATCCTTGCTTAAAGAAAATCATATTTTGACTAATGAGAATGTTTATCTAAAATCAGAATGTAATGATTTAAAAATCCGCATTAATGTTTTAGATAAAGATATTTCTTCTATTAAATTAAAATATGATGATATATGTTTGAATGTTAGTAAAGTCAATAAAAGTAAAAAGAATTTGAATAAGTTGCTCTCATTTCAAAATTCTTCAAACAATCATTTCGGCATTGGATTTGTTACTAAGTATTTTACGAAGAATGATTATGTTTTGAAGAATAATAATAAGAATATTCATGCTAAACAAAATAAATATATATAGATTCCTAAGAATTTGAATATTCATGATAGGAATGATTATATTTCATCTTATATGTATGAAGTTTACAATTCAAAGAATTACACTTATGTTAATAAATGGAAACCAAATTCCATGTGGATTTGGATTCCTAAGGGCTAATCCTAATGATATAATATAAATGGGTACCAAAGTGCTTAATATTTTTATTAAGGTACCCGGGTAAAGAAAAATTTAACTAGAATTATGTTTATTTCTTTTTGTTAATGACAAAGGGGGAATTATATAGAAAATTTTAAATTTTTTACTAATGCTTTGATGTAGGGGGAGTAAAAGATTTTATTTAATGATTTTATGTAGGGAGATTAAAATTTTTATATCTTAATAATTTTAAATTTTTTACTAATGCTTTGATGCAGGGGGTGTAAAAGATTTTATTTAATAATTTTATGCAGGGAGATTAAAATTTTTATATCTTAATAACATATATTTGTCATCATCAAAAAGGGGGAGAATGTTAGGAATCTTGACCCCAAGATTAGTTTATTTTGATAATAACAAATATTATATGTTATGTGTATTATGTGCTAATATTTATTTTGTAGTATCAGAGCTATATCAATAATATATTCAAAGAGATACTCAAGACATAGATGAGTTCAAGGTAAAATGAAACAAAGAAGAAGATATACTTTATTGACAAAATATAATTTTATATTTTCTTTGCTTAGAAATTTGTACAAGCCTTGATCACTCACACACATGCACACACATAGTGTTAAAACACACTAACACATGCTTAGTGTGTTGGTTAACAATAGAAATCTCCTATGTTAGCCATTAGAGTTTATACACACTAACACATGCTTAGTGTGTTGGTTAACAATAGAAATCTCCTATGTTAGCCATTAGAGTTTATAGCTATTGAGTGAGTCTTAAAATATTTTATTTATACCCCTTATCAATTAGAATCTGGAAAATCGCAAAAGATCAAAGTTGTAGGTCTCTTCAAGAGCTTTCCAACAAATCTTAAATCACCTCATTCTGATATCAGATGAGAAAGTTATAGTTAAAATATTGAAAAGAAAATTTTAGAATCTGTGAGTTTACAGTGTAGTCGACTACTATGCCTTGTAGTTAACTACTAAGCAATTTTCTAACTTCACAGAGTCTGTTTAGACTTAGTGTAGTCACGACTACTATGACTTGTAGTCGACCACAGATACAGTTTTTCCAGATTTTAGGTTTTTGATACGGGTGTATCTTCTCTTCGGGAGCTTAGCGATCCTCATGAGAGCTTGAGGATAGATGATTCTCATGGTATCTTGAGAATAGAGTAGAGGAGTCGTGGACGAGGTCATTGGAGACGACGAAGTCGAAGGATTTGTCAAAACTGCAGGAATTACAGTTGGCCTCTGGCCGGTCGACCGGCTTGGTCACGGCGGTCGACCGCTTAGTGCACAGACCCAGACTATGTCTCGGGACTGAGAGCGGTCGACCGATGATGGCGCTGCGGTCGACCGGAAACACTGTAATTGATTTTTCTAGTTTTCGACGTTCTGACCGGTCGACCGCCTTGGGCACTGCGGTCGACCACGTAGCGGTTTCGGGCCTGGGTCTGTTTCCTGCACCAGTTAGGATTTCTGTTTAGTATAAATAGAAACACGATTTTTCTAGGGTGGAGAACTCAGATTGTAATCAGAAAAGAGATCAGGGAGGTTGTTCTTTGATCTAGAGAGATTGTGAGAGATAGATTTGTAAATCCAATTGATTCTTATAATCTAGAGAAGGTATTTTCCTTCGCCCTAATTATAACTCTTGTGTTCTTCAGTCGTTTTCTTCTTTACCCACTCTTGATAATTCCGCGATCAAGAGTGCTCGCACGGCAACTCGTATCAAGTTGGTATCAGAGCACTAGATCCTGTGAAGGGGGGAACTGTGTATGGTCCTTACTCGCTCACAGTATAAGAAGCTTGGCGAGATCCTTAATTCCTCGGAGGGGGTCCAGAAATTAAGGAAGGAGAAGATGTCTGAAGCAGATAATTCAACAAGACTTGATGCCATGGAGAAGCAGATTGAGACGATCGGGACGACTCTTACCCAACTCGTGGGCCTCATCAACGGAGGAGACAAAAAGGAGGAATCTTCTTCGAAGGGTAAGAAGGGACTCTTCGAATCCGATGAGGAGAGCGAGAAAGATGATTCAGAGGGGGAGACTGGGATTATCAAGATTGCTGGACATCAAGGGGGTAAGAATCATTACCAGAATCTGAAGATTGACTTCAAGATTGAGATTCATGTTTATGATGGGAGTATCAATGTGGAGAAGCTTGATGATTGGATCGAACGTATGGAGATGTATTTCACTCTCTATGGATATTCGTCCAAGGAGAAAATAGTGTTCGCGACATTGAAGCTTTCAGGACATGCGTTGACATGGTGGAAATCCTATTGCAAACAGGAGAAGAAAGCGGCGTCGTGGAACAAGTTCAAGGAGCTACTTCGGAAACAATTTTATCCAGTGGGGTTCCTTGAGGAGCGTTGGTACAAGTGGTATGGCTTGCGCCAAAAATTTAATCAAACCGTCCAAGAGTACACGATGGAGTTCCAGCAACAGGCGATGGTCCTAAACATCGCAACGTCCGAGTACCCCATCTTCATGAAGTACATGTCGGGTCTGAATGATTACATCCGGAAGGAGATGAAGCTGTTTTCAGTGGAGACAATCGCAGAGGCGAGCGTGAAGGCCATTGCCATTGAGGGCAGGCAGAAGAAGGGCAACGAGACAAAGGGGGATTCCAAACCATCGGGGAGCAAGACGGGTGGCTCTCAGTCTAAGGATGAGAAGAAGAAGGTTGACTCGGGGAAAGCAGGATTGACATGCAATCACTGCAAGCAGACAGGGCATGTGGCTGATCGTTGTTGGGATAAGTATCATCATCTGAAGCCAAAAGGATTGAAGAAGAAGGAGGAGAAGAAGGCGTACGTGATAGCACAGGGTCCGAAGGAGGTTCCCGGGATGACCGAACCCAATAGCAGTCTCAACCTTATGGCGGGGAAGCAGGCCACTAAAGAAGATGACGATCCGAGGGAGCAGCTCTTTGTTCTGAAGTTGCAGGTCAAGACCAGTTTAGTGGATGCTATTATAGATCCAGGGAGTTAAAAAAATCGGATATCTGAGGCGTTAGTACAGAAGCTGGGATTGAAGACGGTGAAGCATCCGAAGCCCTATCCATTAGGGTGGATTCAGAAGGAGGCGGGATTGAGTGTGGTGAACCAGTGTTCATTCAGATTTGCACTCTATGAGTCGTATATTGACGAGGTCACATGCGACGTGGTTCCGTTGGATGTTTGCCAAGTTATTTTGGGCAATCCTTATTTGTGGGATAGATACGCCGTATATGATCGGTGAGCCCAAAAGTACACGTTCAATAAGGATGGCGAGCAATTCATTTTTCGTTCAGCATCTCTTCCACAGGAGACGAGCTTGGTGACGGTGACTCAGGCTAAGAGGTTGGTGAATGCGGGCAGGAAGTTCGTTTTATTGTTCATTCGGCCGTATGAAGAGCAGCTGAGTAGGATGTGCTTGTCCACCTTGAGCAAGCTCCAGGAGGGAGATCTTGACAGGTTAAAGGTCAAGTATGCAGATTATGTTGACTGGGGAGAGTTCCTTGCCTAACATAGGCCTATACCGCACATCAGTACTGGAGTCCGAGGAGATCAAGAAGCAGGTTCAGGAGCTCTTGGAGGCGGGAGTGATTATGCCGAGTTGTTCGCCTTGCGGGTCACCAGTGTTGTTGGTGCCCAAAAAGGATGGAGGCTGGCGCATGTGCGTGGATTACCAGGCGTTCAACAAGATAACCATCAAGAATCGCTACCCATTACCGCGGATCGATGATCTTATGGACCAGTTAGAGGGAGCGAGGTTTTTCACGAAGCTGGATTTGAAGTCTGGTTATCATCAGGTGAGGATTCGGGAAGAAGACACTTGGAAGACTGCGTTCAAGACCAAACAAGGCCTGTTCGAGTGGTTGGTGATGCCGTTTGGATTGTGCAATGCTCCGGCTACCTTTATGAGGCTTATGAATGATTTGTTGTGACCTTTTATAGAGGATTTTGTGATAGTTTACCTTGATGATATCTTGGTGTACAGCAGGACTTGGGAGGAGCATCTCGTTCATGTTGAGAAGGTATTTGAAGTGTTGCAGGACGGACAGCTGAAGCTCAACGGGAAAAAGTGCGAGTTCGGGAAGGACGAGTTGGTGTATCTCGGCTTCATCGTAGGGAAGGGCCAGCGGAGGATAGATCCAGGCAAGGTGGAGGTGATCACAAAGTGGCCGACGCCGAAGACAGTGACTGAGGTGAGGAGCTTCATGGGGGATTGCCAGTATTTGCGCAAGTTCATTCGACATTTTTCGACTTATGCGGCACCGTTACATGGCCTCACAAAGGCTAAAGTTCAGTTTGAGTGGGGAAGGACGCATGAGGAGGCTTTTCAGTTGCTAAAAAGGAAGATCTCGGAGGCACCAGTGTTGGCGTTGCCGAATTTGCAGCGGACTTTCGAGGTAGAGACCGACGCGTCTAATTATGCGATGGGCGCGGTGTTGATTCAGGATGGGAAACCGGTGGAATACTACTCTGAGAAGTTTCCGGGTGCTATTGCGAACTACCCAACCTACGACAAGGACTTCTATGCACTATATCAAGCAATTAAGCATTGGAGGGTGTACTTGTTAGGGAAGGAGGTGGTCGTGCATTCGGATCATAAGCCGTTGGAGTTCTTACATGCCCAGACGAAGCTATAGCAGGCACGGAACATAAAGTGGATGTCCTATTTGATGGCTTTCAACATCATTATTAGGTACAAGAAGGGGGCGACGAACAAGTTGGCCGATATGTTATCTCGTCCGCCGATAAGGTCTTTATTGGTGGCGACACGTATTCAGCCCTTGGTTCCTTTGGAGTATGTACAGCTGTACGCATCCAGTAGAGACTTCGGTAGTGTGTTTGAGCAGGCGAAGGCTGGTCGAAGGGGGGAGTATGCACTTGGAGAAGATTGCTTGTTGTATCATGGGACATCACTATGCATTCCGGAGGATGGTGATAGGTTGTAGTGGATTCGGGAAGCACATACCTCGCGTGTGCAAGGGTACTTTGGCATTCAGAAAACGCTTCTCAATCTACGGCGACATGTGTTTTGGCCACGGATGCTTGATGATGTGACCAAGTATGTTGGAGGGTGTAAGTTATGTTGTATTTCGAAGCCTTCTAACAGAAAGAGGGGATTGTACCTACCATTACCGGTTCCTTCTAGGCCGTGGGAGAGCATTTCTATGGATTTTCTAGGAGGGTTGCCATCAGCAAGATGGTGATATTGATTCCTTGTAAGAAGACCGTGACGGGAGCGGGTGCAGCACAATTGTTCTTTGAGCATGTGTGGAAGCACTTTGGGTTGCCGAACTCGATTATTTCAGATCGGGATAGCTGTTTTCTCGGGCATTTTTAGGATTCTTTGTGGAGTTTGATGGACACTAAATTGAAGAAGAGCATGGCCTTTCATCCACAAACAGACGGACAAACGGAGGTACTCAACCGGACTATGGTGCATATGTTGCGGGGTTATAATTCCAGGCATCGTAAGACTTGGGATGAGAGTTTACCATATTTGCAGTTTGCTTTTAATCGGGCAATTCATGGATCTTCCGGAAAGTCACCATTTGAGACTTGTTATGGATTTTTACCGCCGAGCCCATTCGATTCATGGATCTTCCGGAAAGTCACCGTTTGAGACTTGTTATGGATTTTTACCGCCGAGCCCGTTCGATCTTGTGTTTTCAAGTGAAGCCACAGTGGACGGCAAGGAGGGGAGTGAAAGACAACGTGCTCAGCGATTTCTCGAGAAGATTGCAAATATTCATGCCACGGTTGAAGCTCAATTGAAGAAATCACAAGCAAAGTACAAGGCGAAGCACGACCAACATCGGGTTCCATGTAATTTTGGCAAAGGCGATATGGTATGGCTAAAATTGAGTAAGGAGAGGCTTAAAGGAGAAGGGAAGAAGTTGAAGCCTATTCGTTATGGTCCATTTCGGATTATCGATCAGATTGGCAACAACGCTTTTCGTTTAGATTTGCCACCTTACTTAGGCATGTATTCGGTGATCAATGCCGAGTACTTGAAGTTGTTTGAGCCTCCATTATTGGATGATGAAGGTGACATGGTATCTTGAGAATAGAGTAGAGGAGTCGTGGACGAGGTCATTGGAGGCGACGAAGTCGAAGGATTTATCAAAACTGCAAGAATTACAGCTGGACTCTGGCCGGTCGACCGGCTTGGTCACGGCGGTCGACCGCTTAGTGCACAGACCCAGACTATATATCGGGACTGAGAGCGGTCAACCGATGATGGCGCTGCGGTCGACCGGAAACACTGTAATTGATTTTTCTAGTTTTCGACGTTCTGACCGGTCGACCGCCTTGGGCACTACGGTCGACCGCGTAGCGGTTCCGGGCCTGGGTCTGTTTCCTGCACCAGTTAGGATTTCTGTTTAGTATAAATAGAAACACGACTTTTCTAGGGTTTAGAACTCAGATTGTAATCAGAAAAGAGATCAGGGAGGTTGTTCTTTGATCTAGAGAGATTGCGAGAGAGAGATTTTGTAAATCCAATTGATTCTCATAATCTAGAGAAGGTATTTTCCTTCGCCCTAATTATAACTCTTGTGTTCTTCAGTCGTTTTCTTCTTTACCCACTCTTGATAATTCCGCGATCAAGAGTGCTCGCACGATGACTCGTATCAGTTTTGAATAAGTGACTGTTTATAGCTGTTTTGTGTATGTTTTTAGGGGTTAAAAACTTGTCTTTTCAAGGGCTATAAATAGGTTATAAGTTTAGAAATTTGCACAACTAATTCATACACATTCTTTTCAAGGGCTATAAATAGGTTATAAGTTTAGAAATTTGCACAACTAATTCATACACATAAGATCAAACATTTGTGCATATTCACTCTCTAGTTTTCCAGCTAATTCATACACATAAGATCAAACATTTGTGCATATTCACTCTCTAGTTTTCCAGATTTTCATGCTAACTGTTTAGAAAAAGAGAGTTTCTGATATTGCCTTAGTTTCAATCATTCTTAGAGATTGTATAAGCAATATTCAGAGAATTAAAAGAATCCTAAGCCACTGTTGTACTTCACTACATATTCAAGTCTTATAGGATCAATTGTGTTCTTGCTTCAAAATGGATTTCTCTCGGGTTTGAGAGGGTTGATCTCTTGGTTTAGAGATTGGGTGGCAATTAGCATGGTCTTGTCAATTGGGTTTGCAATTTGCATGGTCTTGCAAATTGGTCTGGTTTGCTTTTGATTTTGTAAGGTTTCAAAATCATAGTGGAAACTCTCAAGCGAGATTTGCTTGGGGACTGGATGTACACCGGGGAGGTGGAACCAGTATACATACTTGTGTTTGTGATGTTCATTTTCTGAGATTGTCATTTTCTCTTTGCAATTTATAATCTACTTTGCAAACTCATCCTCTAGTGTTTAAGTGTAAAGTTTCCGTAGATTTTTATAAGAGCGCACTCTATTCTTAAGGGTCATGATCCTACACTTGGTATACATAAGCAAAATCAAACTCTACAACAACTATTTTACTTGATGCATTATTTTGGCTAAACATTTAATTGACTAGAACTTGACAGACAGCTGCTTAAATTATTAGTCGTATGCTTAATATTCGTAGCTTAGGTTTATGAATACCTTTTTGGCAGAATGGCAACTCTGATGTTGGATGCTTAGGTCTTCATAATCCACGTAAGGTCGAGTAGTGATTGCGGGAGTCGACTATAAGGTTGTGCCTTGGGCTTACCTTGGCAAAGGGCTAAGGGCTTGTTTACTCGACTGAGGAGTCGTTGTGCCTTGGATTTACCCTGAAGAGGTACCAAAATCTTGATATTCGATTAAGGAATCGTTGTGCCTTGGGCTTATCTTGATAAAGAGCTAAGAGCTTGATATTCAACTGAGGAGTCATTATGCCTTAGGCTTATCTTGATAAAGAGCTAAGGGCTTGATATACGACTGAGGAGTCATTGTGCCTTGGGCTTATCTTGATAAAGAGCCAAGGGCTTGATATTCGACTGAGGAGTCATTGTGCCTTGGACATATCTTGATAAAGAGTCAAGGGATTTATATTCGACTAAGGAGTCATTATGATTGGGATTATCTTGATAAAGAGCCAATGGCTTGATATTTGACTGAGGAGTCGAGCGCCTAGGCTTGAGAGAGTCGACTAGGTCTTTCCTTCCCCTAAAGCCGAGAGATGACTGTAGGAGTCGGCCAAAGGGTTATAGCCTTAGGTTTATTCCTGATAAGATACTAAGGACTTTTCCATGATGATCGATGAGAGATGGAGGAATCGATCATATGTTGTGCATTGGGCTTACCTGAATAAAGAGCCAAGGGCTTGATAATCAACTGAGGAGTCGAGCGCCTAGGTGCGAGAGACTCGACTAGGTCTTTCCTTCCCCTAAGGTCGAGAGATGACTGTGGGAGTTAGTCAAAGGGTTATATCTTGGGTTTGTTCCTGATAATGTACCAAGGACTTGTCCATGATGATCAATTAGAGTAGGAGGAATCGATCATATGTTGTGCTTTAGGATTACCTTGGTAAAGAGCCAAGGGCTTGATATTCGACTGAGGAGTCATTGTGCATTGGGTTTACCCTGAAGAGGTACTAAGGTCTTGATATTCGGCATGATGGTCGAGTCGCACTATGAGGATCTGACCATCTGTGGTGTCTTGGGCTTACCTAGATAAAGAGCAAATGGCTTGATTGAGGTGCCTAGGGTTTATATGACGCCTAGGTCTTTGGCCATAATGAAGCCTTGATCCTTACAAAATCAGAGTTAATTCATATTTGAATATCATTTTATTAGTTATGTATTTTACATTACCATAAAAAATATCATTTGCAGGCACCTGATGTTAAAAAAAAAGGGTTGAACCACTTATGATCTTGCTTTGGAAACTGCTTCAAAGGCAATTTTGTAGGGGGTGAGGCCGCCAGTACAGAACCTCTTTTAGGTGGATTTTGCTTGTTCTCTTAGTAGACAACTTGTTGGTATGGCGAAGATGAGTCGAAACACTATTTTCCATCTCATCAGCCGAGTTTCCTTTTGAGTCTGAATCTCTAGTAAGGCTTTGAAGGCGGATGGTTGGCACGTCAGCTTTTGGCAAAAGGAACTGCCCTTACGCCATGAATTATGTCGAATGACGTTCTCCATGTGAGGGTTGAGGGCACGACCAGAAACTACCTGGTACCTTTTGTGGTGGAATCTCTCTTAGGGAGGGAATCCACCAGCCGGTATTATACTCCCTAAAAATGACAAACCATGGTGGCTTTCTTGAAAGAGCTTCGGGAGTACTGGGGGATTAGACCATGTTATGGATGGAGAACTCTCTCTTATGGGGATCATGCGGGTCGCATGCTTCGACCATCAGAGCTTAGGAAACTTTAGTGGTGAAGACATCGGTGGAAGGGCCAAGATCATTCTTTCAGAGAACAATCAGTTGATAGGCCCTAAGCTTTTCCCACAATCTCATCCCTAATATACTGGAAGTTCTCCGAAAAAAGTTCATATGGTTAAAGGCACCTACCACTGACTTCCTATACTCATATGAGCTATTTATCAGTAGGAGATTTAATGATATTGGATCTATTCATAACCCTTGGAGGAGGTAGGGTTCTGCTTTGTGATCCAACTCTAGGTCTCTTAGTTGTCCAGAAGATGGAGTTCGTCTGGAATTCATCTGTGGTGGCAATAAGAAGCATGTGCTACATGTCCAAGCCAGACAATCACTATAGTGGTGTGTCTTCTCCAAGAGGGCTTTCGTGGTTCTGGTAGCGGTCCCATCGTTTGGTGGATGACCCGCTTAGCAAATGCTCCCCGGAAAGATATAGGGACCTTTGAGGGCTACGCCTATATTGGCTCCTCATAGTCATAGGCTAATACTCCTTAGTTTGAATGATGCAACTCCGGGCTTCATTTAGCTTGAATGGTGCAATTTCGGTGTTGTTCTTTAGGGTGATTAAATTCATACCCTTGTTCAGAACTTGGCATGTCTATCCGGAAAAGAAGAAAAGCCCTACGATGGACGTCAAATTGTTGATACTCGATATCAAACAAACTACTAATCCAGAAGAGGATTGTTACGGGGTGATGAAGGATGATGAAGGACCCATTCCCTTCTCCAGCTTTATGTCTAGTTCTTGAATGAGGGCCTGATGTTCGTGCTGCACAGACAGAAATAACTCGTTAGAGGGCGGGGACCGGTTCCCCCGTGGTTCCTCTGACGATCAAGTCAGTTGATAAACATGAGCTTGAGTGGAGTTTAGAACTATTGGTCCTTATGCTATATGCATTAGAGATAATCATTGGGTCAGGAGGGATATTTAGATTGTTATTTGCTTATGGCTTTGTTTTTTGCTCACCTCCTCCTCCGCCTTGGTGAATAGCATCTATCTATATAGTGGACGTCTATGGCAGATTGGCCATTTCGGCCATACAGAATGGCGGTGACAAAGCGAGAACTGGAAGATGAGTCATCCCTCTCTTTAAAAGTATCGGTCGGCGACTGGGAGATAAGTTATCTCAGCATGGGAGATCGCACCTCCGTGATATCTGGGAAGTGACTTATGAGTGTGGTAGAAGTCACGTGGGCATATTCAGCCATCCCTCACTTTACAAGTATCGACTGGCGACTTGAGGGGAAGTCACTTCATTATGAGAGAATGTACCTCCGTATTTTCCAGGAAGTGATTGAGCTGATAAGTCATGGAGACTTATCAGGCCAAAATCTGGATAAGACCTGCTCGAGGTGGACAGAGATGTCGACGTTTGCTCAAGGGGAGAGGCTTAAGGCTGGGGTCGAGTCCTCAACTTAGTCGACAGCAGAGAACGTCCCTTAAGTCGTTTCTTAAGAAATGTCCAGTGAGTGATCAAGTGGTCCTAAATAGGGTCGTCCTTGATAAGAGGGTCGACCGACAATGACTTTTGTGTCGACTTAGGAGTGTCGGTCTGTCTGACTGGGCGAAACATCGTCTTATCTCAACTTAATAACCGTCTTTCGAGTCGATATAAAAATATCGACTCATCTGGAATGTCAGGATCTCTCATATCGGCTAATATCACCTCTTGTGTCGACACCAGGGTGCTGGCTTGATGAGTCGATGGGGCCGAGGTCTTCGTAATTGTGCCTTGCGTTTATACCTTGATAAGGTACCAAGATCTTATAATCTAGCTATGATGGTCGAGTTGTACTGGAGGAATCAACCATATGTGATGCCTTGAGCTTATCTTGATAAAGAACCAATGGCTTATTAGTCAACTTAGGAGTTGACTGCCTAGAACTCTTGGGAATTGATTAGGACTCCTATTGCATTATATAGAAAATATTGTATCTTGGGTGAGTGAACACCATAACAATACGCATATAAAAGTTTGAATACTCATAGTACTAATTATGCTAACAAGATAAATCATGATGAAAATAGTCACAAAATATTATATGACAAAAATAAACATAAAAGTAAACAAGCGATTCAAAATAGGCATTTTATATAAAACATAATAAGGACATAATTATATATGTATTCGACAAATAATATAATAAATCAGAAATATTAGTAATATTCATAAGGTAAAATAATAAATATAAACAAGATATAACAATAATAATTATCACTGTATAAAATCAATTCAGATATAGCAATATATAGCATAATAGTCAGAATCACATAAATACAATCAACATAAATATACATAAATAAAGATGTATAATACATAAAACATAAATTATGGAAGATAAGATAGATTTATAAACAAATAAAAATATAAGAAGGGTATAAATTCGTATAATAAAACACCGATATATTATAGACAAACATACCATGAATGATTGATAAACATGTGAACATAAACACTAATAATACATAGAACAGAACATGATTAGACAAAGTTGATAAATGACTATAATAATATACATCGTAAATATAATAATCTAAGCGAATACACTATAATGAAAAGAGAATAGTAAGTATAAAAGAATAAAAAAGTAAAAACACAACACAAGTAAATGAAAATAATGAATAGAGAATAAACAATAAACAATGACACAAAAAGGACATAAAAATATAAAAACGCTATAAAATAAACACTGAAAAATAATATGCGTATACAATGAATATTGTCGATATGATAAAATAATGCATATCGAAAACGAAGCAATAACAACAAATACGCAAATGCACTATAAACAACCCATGGGTAAATATCATACACACCACAATGCTATTTAAAATTATCTTTTATATTAGTTATAAAAGAATAATAACTAATGATACGAGATAATGTAACAAAAACTATATAATTAGTAACTCAAATCCAAACTTAACAACATGAATAATTGTTTGAATATCAAAATAGAAATACTTTGCTCTTAGAATAACGAAGCCAATATGAACATACTAAAACAACCTAAACAAGACAAAACTGACTAATAAGATAATTATGTACTAAAAATATAAAGGATAAGAACATAGTACATATGTAGAATATTAAAATCCTGAACTTATTAAAGTATATCACGAAATACGAACACTATACAATAATCTAGAAAATAAGTAAATGATAGATAGTATGACAGAAAAAGTGCACACACACAATGTATATATGCAAAAAATATTTAAATATAAGAAAATAATCTGAATATCAGATATGCTATGTGATGTATATGTGAAGCCTAGAGCAATGCGAAACACTTAATGACATGATTTGAACAATTGAAATATATAAGTAATGATTTTCCTTAAACTATGTTACTCATATATTTTTAATAAAAAATATACAATATAACACTGTGTGTGATACATGAAATAATGTAATAAATAATGCAAAAATCAATACAATCAAATGATATATAAGTCAAATCAAAGAAAAAACGGTTGTAAAAATAATAACACATAAAATAACGACCGGTATAAGGAAAGAGAAGTTATACAAAGAGAGTGTAGTCGGGAAGTGACGAGATAAGAAATAGTGGAAAGTCCCGGAGTCAAAAAGTTATTAAGTAGGGACTAAGACATAATTTATCGAGATGATAGAATAAGGACTGACTATAGTCTTATGGATAAAATATAATATGCGTCTAAATTATTTATTATATTCTCACTAGTAGGAACTCGGGACCGTGACCTGTATGGGTCACCATAAAAATCTGTCACGCCCCGTTTTCTAAAATACCGAAGAATCAAAACGTGAACAAGCCTACGACTAGATTGAGGAGAATAAATAAAAGATCATTTCTTCTCAACCTGATCACAATTAGCAAGAATATAAAAGAGTCATATCATAAATGGAATATCATTCGAATTCATAAGGTTTAGGTCAAACATGCCCTTATTACAAAATAGTCCAACTAAAAATATGAAAATACATAGTCCAACAGAATAAAAGGAAGTACTATAAAAAGAACTAAATCTCTCAAATACTAAAAGAGAAAATACTACATAAGTAATCTAATATCCCTCAGTAACTACAGAAAATAAATGACTAAGCTCATGCCTGCTCTTCTGCTCCATCTGGAATACACTCCGGCTGCAAGGCTTCTCCATACTGGACCTGTTCGTCCTTTAAATCTTGGGTTCGTAGCATCGGATCTGGTGGTGGGAGAGAGAAGAGGTGGTGCTGCTGGAGTTGGGTGGAGGCAATGGACGGGCAGGGGGTGGTGCAGATCTAGGCTGGCGGGCGTGGGCTGGAGGGAGGAGCGGCGCGCAAGGACTGGTCGCGACTACGGCCAGGGTGGTCACATGAGAGGGTAGGTAGGGTTGCGGGGATGATGCCGAGCAGCGGGTCAGAGTGGATGAAGGCAGCGAGGAGAGGAGAAATAGAGGGGGAAGAGAAGAAGAGAGAGAAGAAGATGATGACGGCTGAGAAAGAGAGAGAAGAAGAGAGAGAGAGAGAGATGGAAGAGGTACGGAGGTGAAGGTTACGTGAGAGAAAAAAACATATATATATATATATATATATATATATATATATATATATATATATATATATATATATATATATATATATATATATATATATATATTATATATATATATATATTATATATATATATATATATATATTATATATATATTATTATATAATTATATATATATATAATATATATATATATATATATATAATATATATATATATATATTATCATATCGATTAGGGTCATATCGATTAGGGTTAGGGCTAGGGTTAAGACATAATTAAGAAATATATATATATATATATATATATCATATATATTATTATATATATATATATATATATATATATATATATATATATATTATATATATATATATATATATATCGATTAGGTTAGGATTTAGTGGTTAAGACATAATTAAGAAATTAAATTAAGGAAAAATAGAATAATTAGAGAAAATATTTACAATTAATATGTAACAATAATAATAACACAACAAATATTATTTCAAAAGTTTTCACTGCATCAAGTTAATTTATAATTATTAAAATCATTTAAATAAATATAAAATTAGATCTTTAAATCGTAAAAAATTCTAGAAAATCGAGAAAATACAAATACCCTTTTAAAAATAATAATTAAATATTTTAAATACCAGAAAAAAATTATTTTAACTAGTATCAAAAATTCATGGTCATTACAAGATCAATTTCAAAGGTTTGGGGGGTTAATATTGAAATCTTGAAGATTTAAGGGCAAACATTGAAATAACACTTCTGTTTTTCAAGGAAGAAAATTATAAATGAAATATGGGACAATATATACTAATACTATAGAGCACTTTCGATAGAAAATGAGAACATGGCATGTGTCTCATTATTGATTCTAGATCAATACAATTTGCAATCTAAATTGTATCACCTCCTTTAGTGTGACAAAATGGAATGTTCATTCCCATTTCTCGTTCATGCATAGTTAGCACAATTTTTTTTAAAGCTAGAATGTTTATTCACTTCTCATTCTATGGAAATGAGTTTTCTTTGCGGTAAGGAATGGACATTATTTTATATTTAAGCAAGAATAAAAAAATTTAAAATATATATGAAATATGTCATGATTGCTTATTAATTATACTCATACCAAAATTCAAAAATTGACATACCCACTTTATTCTCTAATTACTTATTTTATTACACTCCTTATTATTTTATTCTATTTATTATTTTATTTTATTCTCACTTACTCCAATTCTCGCATACCAAATTAAGTGATGTGGAATTAGAATATTGTATCATTAATGTTGTTTTAATCTAATCAAAATATTGTATCAACTTAAAAAATGTCTAAATTATCTCATTGGCATCTTTCATAGAGCCTTGTTTTTTCTTTCACCAACGATATTATGGTATTAATATTGACATTCATACCAACCTGATTATCTTTTCAATAGAAACTACCAATCTAGTTATTTTTTGTATATTATAAAGTTATACCAATTTTACATCAAATTTTGATATTGTTATCATAATGTTGTCACTCGGAAAAAAATCCTATTATAGCATGATCCTACTAAAAATACCAATTTGATAGTTTAGTCATTTAAAAAATATACATGACCTTTATCGCAAATCTCCTTTGTCTTAATATAATTTTCTATGGAGAATTCTACCACCCCACCCCCACCCCCAACCCCCTCTTAATGTACGTGTTCTTATAATCAAGAGCAAATGAAAGAGTAAATCATCCTGATGATAAGATAAGTGGATTTATTTGAATTCCATTATTTTTGTTAGAACGTTTTTCATACAAGATCTATTTTTTAATAATAACAAACTCTTATTTACTACTACTATATTTTGTGAGATAATGTATTTTAGATATAAATAGGTATGAGCAAGATGCGGCTCGAAATGACATGAATGTTGATTTTAAGCTTCGAACCATCGACAGTCAAGAGACAACCATCGATAGTCATAATCTCATTCATGTCCTATCAAGTTCTATTTAAGGGGTGTTGGAGATAACACTTAATGACGAAGTTCAATGAGGCAAATACACAAAAGAAGAGATATTTATTCTAAGATTTGAGAGAGTGTTTATCAAATTCCATGAGCCTCTTTCAGCTTCTTCTCAGCACGCTTTTCATCAGAGTTTGATTCAACGAGAAAGAGAGCCCTACACTTATATTGCTACACTGTTCTTCACATATCTTTATCTTTATCGGTTTGAAGAATAGTTTGCTAAAGGGATGTGAGATTATTTTATTTGTGCTTAATTATTTTTGGGGTTATATTTCAAACTTATGAGTTTGACGACGTACTCAAGCGGAGGTAATTGAGGGTTGGATTAGTTAGGGCTGGGTTTGACGGTGTACTTAAGCTTAGGTAATTGAGGGCTGAGCTAGCTAAGGCTAGGTTTCTTTCAGTCATTCTGAAAAGTTTAGTTAGATGACTAGTTCCGAGCAGATTTTAGAGTGCGGTCTTTGAAGCCTACTAAATCAGGTTATGATTCAGGTGACTTTGATCATAGTGAGGAAGGTCTTTCACAAGAAGGAAGAGTGAACGTACGATTTCTATCTGAACCACTATAAAAAAACTCGTGTGTTTTTGTACTAGTTTGCTTTTTTTTGTTTATTATTTTTTATCTTTTTTCCCCCCCCCCCCCCCCC
>NC_033796.1:94929424-94935311 GCF_001876935.1 Asparagus officinalis
ACCTACATCCTAGTTCCAACCTTTTTAATCAACAAGAAAAAGAGAAATATTCCCATAAGTATATGGGTCATAAGGGAATTACTGACTAAATACTTTGTAGGAGTTTAAGCCAGTAATTACGAGGAAATATTACTTCTCTGAGAAAAAGCACCTTCCTAAAAACCATGTGGTTTCAAGCACTAGATGCTATAGGAGATCTAAAACCTACATTAATTATAATATATATTTTTGAACTTTGGAAAGATAATTAGTATTGATCTGTGACACCATTGGTATCACACAAGGCTGTAGTCCAAGGTGAACCCAAGGATATCAAACATGTCATACACCCAACACTGTGCAATAACATATTTTATCATCACAGTAATATCTGTCTAGTGGAATCAAATACAAAAAGTGCGGGTACAAGCATGTAGATTAAAGGTAATGATCGATACAAGGAACACAATATAAAGAAAAATCCAATAATAAATGTAATCATGTTTCAACAAAAAAAAAATACATTTGATAATCTGAAATAAAAGTGAAATATCTCAATACATAGAGTCAACTGAAGTAGTACTAAGGTACTCAGCCTCCAAAATAAAACATATCTCTAAAGACTGAAACAAATGATAGACTATTATGGAGCACAAATTAACTACTGATAAATAACGGTGAGCTAAAGTGAGTCTCCGTCAACCTGCGACTCTTTGTATGCCTGACTCGCTGCCTGAAAAAGATGAAAGCAACGAGCGTCAAAGCTCTAGCGAGAACATCTCCACCACCTCCAGTGGGAGGGGGTTAGGTGTATAAAAATACAAGTTATAACATATATGATATATGAGTCATATGTACTAAACTAAGAGAAAATTGATATTTAGAAATCCACAATACGAGAATGAGTACGTCGAGTGAAATAATCCAAATAAGGAAACTCTCATATATATACCATGTATCTCAAATTATGAATCCCTAAATATCAACTCTAAATTCTATGAATAAGAATAAGTAATAAAGAACAAACATTACCAAGCCTAATCCAAAACATGTCATAACTATCGTATCATAGTGCCTCGTACTACCCTCGGGTAGTTGGCGTGGGAAATAAGAATAAAATTCGATAAAAGACATCGTCTGGGATACATTCATGTATGATAAACCATAATCTTTACAATCTACCATCGAGGTAGGTAACACAGAAGTAAAAATACAAATTTGTGATCATTTACAAAGAAAAAATAATGATGCTGAGTAAGACACTCACAATATCATGTGACTCATCGAAATATTTTGTGGCTCACTACCTTACTCGAACGCCCTGCGAAATATAAGCATATCAACTTATTCCAAAAAACAATGATGCATAATGGAGTGTAGTCCATTGTGGTCTCATTACAGTATACAACCTAACTCACTCAGAGTGTAGTCAATCCACAGTCTCATTGTGGTGCACCAACTAACCCCACTCAAGCATCCAAAACTAACATAAAATAAAATATATGTTACTCTCTATCATGACAAACTCAAAAGGTTAGATTACGCACCTCCAAGGACTCGTGCGTGCTCAAATCCAGTGCGTGACCTCTCATGGTCTTGTACGTAAATCAACACACGACTCGCACTTCGTGTTCGCAATCATAAACATGTGAGAAAGAAGTAATATGAACCAAACAACACAAGATCGATCGACCGATCATGTCCCATCGGTCGACCGATCATGTCCCATCGGTCGACTGATGGGATGCACAAAACATGCACAAGCAGCCTTGATCGGTCGACCGATGCCTGAGTTCGATCGACCGACTAGAGGAAATCTCTAGTTTCCTGCATAATAACCAATCGACTGATTTCCTTAATCACTCGACAGACCAAAAGTAAATTCTCAATTTCCTGAGAAAAGCTAGATTCGATCAAAATCCATAAAAAACTAAAATTTCTACAAGGATACTCATGTGTAAATCTTGATTTAAAGTAATTAGGGTTTATTCTACTACATGAAAACACAAATATTATAAACTTTTGAAGGAACCTACTGACCCTAACATGGTTATATTGGTAAACTCATCATGAAAACAAAATCAAATCGGCAAAATCTCATGTAAATTTTACTTTAGAACTTATACCTAAGTTAAGAAATATGTTTCATGATATTTTAAATCAAAAAGATCAGATCTTTATATCATACAGATTAAAAGTGTGATCTTTACTCATAAATTATGTTTTAAAAATCCTATAAAACCAAATAAAACCAAGAAATACGGGGATGAGATTGGAGGAGATGAAACTCGCCTCAAAATTTGTGATGAACTCCCAAACACGTGAGAGACACGATCCTCCTTCGTCAAAAGCCGCCGATCTCCTCCTTCTTTAGGTCTTTTTGTTTCTCAAAGCTTCGCCAAACTCAAAAGGGAATCTCTAGGGTTTTTGAGGAAAGGGTGGTTGCTGGT
The DNA here is from genome assembly GCF_001876935.1 of Asparagus officinalis. Taxonomy (NCBI): domain Eukaryota; kingdom Viridiplantae; phylum Streptophyta; class Magnoliopsida; order Asparagales; family Asparagaceae; genus Asparagus; species Asparagus officinalis. The sequence continues at coordinate 94,931,854 of NC_033796.1, forward strand.
CGACGTGGGAGATGATGAAAAACAGGAGGAAATTCAGGTATATCTTATATATATATAGGTGTGTGATCAAACGGGCCCGAATCTGACTCGGCCTGAAACCTAGACTTTGCGCACTGATCGGTCGACTGATGACATTCAATCAGTCAACCGACCAATGGCTTATTTCAGCCGACTGGTTCTTAATATACATGCATGTTTACACTATTATATATCCATATATGTACTTAATCGGTCTCAAATCGATTACAAACATACTCATTCATCCCAGAATAGTATCAATCATAATTAAACTCATTTAATATTATTTACCATAATATTTTCAAAATTACGGGGTTCTACATGATTACTTCTCATTGTTATAAAATAATGAATCGTCACGTAATTAGCAACACGTACAATATAAATGGTTAAACAAGTGCTTGACAAAGGGAAAACATAAAGAGGATAGTGCTATGAATGACATGATTAGTACACAGTAACAAATTTTAAATCAGTAAAATCAATATATAATATTAATATAAGCAATAAATATCAATATATATTAGGAATTAAACTATCAGGAAAATTAGAATGTTACCTCAGTATAATCATCAATTTTAAAATACATGCAAAAATATATGTCTGTTCTTTAATTTTCTTCCTGCTATTATTTTCTTGAGAGGGTCCTCTACAGGATTTCTTCCTCTTCTTTCTTTCCTCTCACTAATATCAACCATCTCCTATTTTAATTTTAATTTTCACAATGATATATTGCACTTGTAATGGATAAGACACCTACTTTTAATATCTAGTTGTCCACTTTGTACGCAAACTTTTCCTCTTAAATATCTTTTCGCATTTGAACTTCTTGCCATATAGTTGAAAGGATGCCAGGGCAAACCCTAGCTAAGTCCACACGGATCACACCACCCACAATTTCCCAGCAAAAAATGAAATAAAATAATAATAATAATAAAAGACATACCTTTCACGTCATTGCCCATTTCAAAATGTTTGGATCCATATCCTAATACCCACAAACAAATGCACACATAAACTTTGAAATTATATAATATTAATATATCATTAATATATTTCCACAGAATATATTACAACACCTTGGAGCAAACCAATCTCGTACAAGTAGTAGACATTAAGCAAGCTACAAGTTCACCTACACTCTAATAAAAAAGCTATCATATAGGTCAAAGATAATAGGCTATTAAAAAAAGATAATGCTATTTTAGAGGCAGGAACTTTTTGTTTAGTGTGGGGCTCCTTGTATTATATTGATGATTGATGATTGATGATGGATGCAAGCAATGGGATTCCTTTTCCTACGCTCTGTGAAAGAAAAGTTAAAAGGACATTAGTTTAAGATGGGGCATAATTAAACAAATGCAAGCATGCCCTTGAGCTTATAGTAATGGAGGAGAATTGTATTTAAAGTGGTGCAAAGGTCACTAGATATATATTATATTTGTCAATGATTATATTTTATTTAGATAAGATCTATTTGGGTAAGATTTTTATCAAGATGTATACTCTCGCATGCGAACATAATGTGTGACGAGTTTCACCGTTCTCAGATCAACTTGTTGCTATCGAAAAGAATCAAACATCTTGCTCGCATGCCCATGCACTCACATAGGATAAATTAAAGGATAGCTACTTAATTATTTTGGCACACTCTTTGTTTAAATATTGGTTATTAAATTAGGGTGGTTTGGAATAAACTATAAGTAATCGTTGTAAGAGAAATGGTTCTATATTCTCACTAATCTTGGGATTAGTTTATTCATGTTGACGTGGATTGGAGATACGGCTTTCAATATGAGAAAGCTGACGTGGACATCTGTACTCATAACCACTTCAATCTACTTCTTTTTTTAATATTTTTGAGCCACTATTTGCCAAACGACACGTGTGTGCTTCAATGTCGCACAAGTGTTGCCTCCTAGAATCGGGTAGGGTTTGATGAGATATGCAGATCCAAAACCATACTTCCAAGTGGACATGAAACCAAACTTGCACGGAGCCCTAAGGCGTTCGGCGACCTTGAAAATTTGGGTTAGGACTGAACCTGACCTAATTTTAAGTGGTTTTTTATTTGGCAAATGAGAGGACTAAAACTTGCCTACTTTGTTGTAGCTCAAAATTGGTCACTAAACCATTTATTTGGACTAGAGGGGATGGTTTAGCACAAAACTGGACTATGACTGGTCCTAACCTAGTTTTGTGTAGTTTGCCAAACATACTCGTAGGGCATGTTTGGCTATCTCGTAAAATTTGACTTGGTTTAAACCCGATCTAATTTTAAGAAGAATCTTGATTCGGTAGAACATGATCAAAGCTAGCCCAACTTTACTTTAGCTAAAAACGAACCACTAAACTGGTTCTATTTTGAACCACCTCCTCCCAATTCAAAAAGAACCAGTTTTATACAATTTGTCAAATAGGCTCTTAGTTACAAGGTTTTTACATTTGAGAGGGAGCCCCGAGTTAGAGCCCTAGTATCATCAAGAGGAATCAACTCATTCAAGAAAATTCTCAAGGATGGAGCCCACCTCAAATTCATTTCAATTTGAGAAAAGGTAATGACAAATTCAAATATGGGATTATTGAGTGGGACGCATAACATCCAACCATTCCGGTAGACCCTTAGGTCTTTCTTTAAAATATTAGCATCTAAAATATCAGGGTTAATCTAGAGTTCACAAAATCTCTCTAATTTTTGGGGGTTTTGCACTTAACTTTCTATTTCTTGGGGGTTTTGCATAACCCCTTTGAATTTTGGTTTTGCACATAACCCCCTTGCATTTTTTTCTAATATCACTTATCTCTCTTTTAGCCTTTGGGGTGTCTCACAAATCTTCCTTGAACTTTGTCTATTTGTCAACTACTAGCATCGCCTAGTCCTACTCTGAATTTGATTTCTTTCGTCTTAAATTTTTTTAGTTATTCATAAATCACATGCAAGAAAATTTGATGAGAAAAGCTTAAAGCTTATGGGAGTTTCGTGAGATATCCTAAAGTTTAGAGAGATTATGTGAAATAACAAAGTTCACTAGAGTTATGTATCATAAAGTTTCATGGTTTTTCATGTAGTAGTATAAATAATATAAATATCAAATTTTAGGGAACTATTTAAAAAATAATCATGTTTTCAAGACCAATTTAAAAAACAATTATTTTTTTAGAAACTTATTTGTGGTGAAATATTAAAAGTAGGAAACCTCAAAAAAATTGGTTTATTTTTTCAACATCCAAACATGTTGAAAGAGAGTTTTTACTTGGATTCAACTTATGTTCATGGACTAAGGCTTGTTTGGATTTACCCCTATTAAAGACAAGTTTAGCAAACATAAGATAAATTAAGGAAAGATAAAGTAACATACAAAACTTGTTTGAGGATTTAGTAAGAGGCACCGAGGGGAACTTACTTCACCCCATTTGAGAAGTTAAATAAAGAGAAATGA
>NC_033796.1:94935566-94957682 GCF_001876935.1 Asparagus officinalis
TGTTACAAGTTAATATATTTTCTTTTAGTTTTGTCAGGTTGGTATATTTTCTCAACTCCGGCACCTTATAGACCTTAAATTTGGCCGGAGTTACTGTTTCGGCCAGTGCTGATGGGATTTTTTTGCATAAAACCCCATCATCAAATATAATTTCTTGCTCCTAACCTCCCTCTCCCTCCTCCTCCTCCTCCTCCTCCTCTTCAACCTCCCCCTCTCCCTCATCCTCCTCATCCTCTCCCTCCTCCTCCCTCCTCATCCCTCTTCCTCCCTCTCTCTCCTCCCCTCCCTCCAAATCCCTCTGCCTCTCCCCTCCTCCTCCTCCTCCTCCTTCCTCCCCTCCTCCTCTCGCTCTGCCCTCGCGGCCGACGTCCTCTGCTCCTTCTCCGCAAATCTAGAATAGAGAAATTAATAATTTTGCAGAATATCTTGTTATGCTACCAAGTTATCTCGTAGTTTCCTTCAAGTTGATGTTAGTATGTTGGGCGTCTTGTTGTAGTTGTTGAATTGGGACGATAGAATTTAGTAATGTTGGCGACCAACAATCAGAGGATGATGTTAGTTCAGGTATTTGGTTTTTAATGGTATTGCTGCTGCCACCATCATCAAAAAATGCTGGTCTTGGCGAATGGCAGATTTACGTGGAGAAACTTGTTTATGAAAGCCAAACATGTGTAGGGACAATGAAAAAATTAATGCGTAAAATAATTTACTGTCGGGTACCTTTATAAGAGACCTAGATGAATGTTTTACCTAATATCTAATTACTGCTACAAACTTCAAGTTTTGACGTGATGTAATAGCTTCACTGAATAAACTAGTGGAGTACCTGAATCATAGATCTTAAATTTTTTGTTCAATAATTTTGCTATTTGCTTCTCCTTTAAAGATCTCGAGTATTTTGATGTCACCGAATATTATAGGACCAGAAGCTAGTCAGCATATAATCCAGGAATACTTGCGGAGAAGAGGCTACGTGGATTCCTCCACTAGCATCCCAGATCTCCAAACATCAAATTCTCAAGGATACGTGAAACCTCCTGCTGATGAAAATGGGTTCGCTGCAGCCAAGAAGCAAACGAGATCACCAAAGGCGACAGCTGCCATTACTAACGAAACTAAGAAGAAAACAGAGATTGCAGAATCCAGTAACAATTCTAGGAGAAAGAAGAAAGCTGGAAAGGTCATATCTCTAGCTGAAGCTGCAAAAGGATCGGTGGTTTTCCGACAGGGACCTTCCCATGTTGTAAAATATACTAATATTTAATGGTAACTTCAGCTTTGATGGTTTTTTACTTAACAAACCGAACGCCAACAGTTCTGACACGAAATCTATATTGAGGTTGTTATTCTTCATCATCATTATCTTCCTCCTTGTTTGAATCATCTTTAACCATATCCCATCGGGAGAGAAGGAGCAGAGAACATCAGCCACGAAGGCGGAGCGAGAGAAGGAGGGGAGGAAGGAGGAGGAGGAGTCGAGGAAGGAGTTGACGGCGGCGAAGACGGAGGAGGAGGGGAGAGGCAGAAGGATTTGGAGGGAGGGGAGGGGAGAGAGGGGGTGGCGACAGAGAATGGGCGGAGGTGGAGAGGGCTGAAGGAGGAGGAGGAGGAGAGGAGGGAGGGGGAGGAGAAGATGGAGGGGATTGGGAAGAGGGATGAGGAGGGAGGAGGAGGGAGAGGAGGAGGAGGATGAGGGAGAGGGGGAGGTTGAGGAGGAGGAGGAGGAGGGAGAGGGGGTTAGGATATATATATATATATATATATATATATAGGAATGATAGGTATGAGGTGGTGGCTCATTATGTAAAATAAGCCATCAATAAATAGAGTGGTGAGGTCCACACTTTTTTGATATGACTATTAAGGTGGGCCTTACCACATGGATCTCTCTTGGTAGCCCATTTAGCAAAATGAGATACCATATCATACATATTATTTTCTATATATACATACATACATATACATACATTTACATAACCTTACATCCCTTTAGGTCTCATCTTTATGGAAGGTAAAATTGTCTCTGTGCGATGCTATGTTTTTGAGGAGTTCCCATCAATTACACCTCAACTTGGGGAGAACAAAATCTCAAGTTTTTTCCCCTCAGTTTGCTCAAGCCCCTTCACCCACATCACACAACAATCTATCTCAAACGAATTCTAATACAAAGGTAATGCATTCCCTATCTTCACTTTCTTGACATTAACCATAATCTAAACATGCCCTAAAGTATGTAAAGAGATTGCAAAGTGTAAGTCATGTCATTAATGTTGTGGAAGGAACTCATTTTCTCATAAACAGGATGATAATTAATTGTTGGAAAAAGAAAATTAAAGGAAGCAGAAAAAGGGAGAAAATTTCTTTTAAGTGCTCCATGAGTATTTAGGTAATTTTAGGTCTGCGGGTTGGGGGTGGGGGTGAGGATTATCCAAATTCTCTAAAATGTTAGGCTATTTTTAGGCATCTACCTACCTCACAAATATAGCATCCATGTGAAATCAACACAATAACGACTATTTTGATCCCACTTTGAAACTACTGACTGTAAACACTTACAAAGTCTTAACCACTCTTAAGCTTTAAGTCATTTTATAGCATGTTTGGGAAATGGTCAGAGTGGATTATAAGTCATAATTACTTATTAACATATTTGGTAAATAGCATATTTTGACTTATAAACCTCAAAGAGTAAGTTGCCCCACCCTAGCTTAATTTTAGTGGCTTATGAGCCACAAAGTTTGATTGAGTTAAATGATTAGTATCTCCCTTATCATTTTACAATATTCCAATTTTAACCAATATTGACTACAATGATGGATTATAATTCATCATTTGCCGAACACTCTCATATTAAAAGTGGCTTATAATCCACCCTTTTTTACCAAACAATTTGGCTTAATTTGTGGTCCACTTGGCTTTTAATTAGATTATAAGCTTAAGCCAAGTTGCCAAACATGCTCTGAATCTAAATTTTATGGAATTGATTGGAGAAATCTAATCATTTATATGCTCAAAAAATATTTTGGTTGTATTATGTAATGTACAATGTCTCCTATCAGAAACAACTATACATTAGCGATCAGTTCTGACCATGCATTTGGGGGACAATTCCAATTTTGCCCCCTATTGTGACGCCCCTGGGTTCACACAAGGCTGCAGTCCAAGGTGAAACCAAGAATATCAAACCTGCCTTGCACCACACCGTGCAATGACATGTTTCATCATCACAATTAACATCTATCTAGTAGAGACAAACAACAGGTGTAGGTACAAAAGCAAGTAGGAGATAATACAAGGAACAACTGAGGAAATGATAGTGATCACATTCATGTTTCATCATCCAACAACTGGAAATACATAGGAAATGTCTGAATAAATAAAATGGAGTTCTCAAAATATTCAAATACAGAAAGTCTGAACAAAGGAAAACAAGGCACACCGCCTTTACAACATCTATGATATAGTCCTCAAATGACTAACAAAATCAAACTAAAGTGGAGCTCCAAATAAAACATAGCTAAAAAAATAAGCAACTGGACACTAAAGTGTGTCGCCCTCAACCTGCGACTTTCCGGGCTCCTAGCTCGTTACCTGAAATGGGGAGGGACAATGAGCGTCAAAGCGCTAGCGAGCAACATCACAACCAACCCTAAGGGAATAGGGCTCGTTGTATAAGAAAATACAGTTAATACATAATAAGTCTCAAATTCATAAATCTTAACTAAAAAGGGATTTTAGTATTTAGAAATTTACAACACGAGCATAGGTACGTCGAGCGAAATAATCCAAACAAGGAAACCCTCATGTATATACCTTATATCTCAAATTGTAAATCCCTAAATACCAAACCCAAAGTCTAATACAGAAGCAATAATAAAGAGAAATGTAACCCATCTCAGGACATAAACTACTGTATTCTGTCAAAATCAAATAAGTGCCAAAGGTCTAAAATTTCATAAGTGTCATGTCCTGATTCAGGTAAGTGTCATACTCATAGCTTAACAACTGGTCAACACATGGTCAAGTGGGTGAATGTCCAGTACGAGGACTAAAATAGATTATAGTCCAACACGAGGACTGAAATGGATTATAGTCCAACACGAGGACTTATATGGATTATAGTCCAACACGAGGACTTTTGCCCGATACCTGGGCCAAATAGTAAAAATCGATGAGATACGAGAAAAGATATATACATGCAAATCTCACACGCCCCTCGGTGCGTGATTCTAAATTTGGTACTCTCAAGTCATCTATCATGCACAGATACATAAATTAGGTCATCGAGGCAAAACCCCCGAACACATGAAACATACAGCAAATCTAACAGTGCACAAAACTGGGCGGCGGTCAACCGACCCGGTCGACCGCATTCGGAGATGAACTTCACTGTTCAGCAGAAACATTCACGGTCGACCGCGTCGGTCGACCGACAAGACATCGCGGTCGACCGCTGCGGTCGATCGTGCGGAGATCAGGCGCATTCTGACCTTCCGCGCGCCCAGCGGTCGACCGAAGCGGTCGACCGCGAGACAGACAGAACCCAGATTTGGGTTTTTCTGTCATGTTCCAAACCTGTAATAAATTTCCTTTGAGTAAATCAGCAACCAAGCATTTAGAATGTCACATAGAGGATAAAAGAAAACTGAAATTTTACATCTTTAGAAATCATTACCAAGATCCCAACATATTTAAACATGATTTGCATATTATTAAACAATAAAGATCAAGATTTTACTCCTTTTAAAACATATTCAGATTTAGATCTCTTAAACAGAATTCATTGGTGAGCTTTTAAAATAAGGAATACCTGAAACTCATGTTATATGCCATAATGATCTATTAGCTATTCAAAATACGAATTTGGCCCAATAAAACCAAATAAAAACTCAAGTTTTGACATGAAAACAAAAGGGGGTGGAGTTGGGCGAGAAGTTACTCGCCTCTGGTGAGAAATGAATCCCTAGATCTGCAGGAGGTTGATCCCCTTCACTGAAATCCAACAATCCCGCTGAAAATCCTCAAGAACTCCTCCCAAATCACCAAGCAAAGAGAATTAGGGTTTTAGGGAAGAGAGGGGGGCTAGGGATTTGGTTTTCGGGTCTGAGAGAGGCTCTCTCGGGCACATTAGCTCATATACCAACTCACAAACCCGACCCGAAACCCGTTTGAACCCGAACCTGAGAAACTCTCTGCCCGCTGATCTGTCGACCGATGCGGTCGACCGCGAAACCCAAAAATGCCTGCTGCTCGAAAAACATTACATGTTGGACATATGACTCGATATCTCTCACATGGAAACACTTGTGGGGGTTCTCAAGCACTGATAAACACATCATCTAATATATATATGATTATTTATCACCAAGAAATATTTACTACTATAATTTCACACATATTCATTATAAAAGTTACGGGGTTTTACATTCTTCCCCCCCATAAAAAGAATTTCGTCCTCAAAATTCAGAATTTATACGAGTCTAGCAATGTGAATTACTAGATAACATATAGAGATATTTATACTTAACGATCTAAAATGATAATATTCTCGCTCAAATCTTAATCTAGTGGAACTAGTACATCGGGCGAAAAATCCAAACAAGGAACCCCCCATACATATACCATGTGTTCCAAAAGATTAAAATTTAAGCGAAAATATCTCCATTCTAGTGTTAAATATGAACATAATCAAAGATATAAACATAAAGTAAGATATATAACATAATAAGAATTAGTTTACCTGCTCAACCAAGTGTGGGTAGTTGCGACGCATGTCCTCTTCACGCTCCCAAGAAATCTCCTCAATGCCTCCTCGGTTCCACTGAACTTTCACTAAGGGAATCACCTTATTCCTGAGTCTCTTATCCTCCCTGGCAAGTATACAAACCGGAATCTCAATAGTAATCAAATCCTCCTGAAGCTCAATCTCTGGTGCATCCAATACTCACTGCTACTCCTCATCATGCAAGTGTTTCTTGAGCATAGAAACATGAAATACATTGTGTATACTAGACATCGATGCTGGAAGATCTAGTCTGTATGACACAGCTCCAATGCGCTCTAAAATCTAAAATGATCTAATATATCTCGGCGCAAGCTTCCCCCGTCGCCTGAATCGTTGTACGCCTTTCATAGGCGACACCTTCAGCATAACTGAGTCCCCAACCTGAAACTCCAAGGGTCTTCGCCTCTTATCTGCATAACTCTTCTGCCGACTCTGAGCGGCTAAAATCCGTTCCCTGATCAATGCTACCTTCTCGGTAGTCTGTCTCACTAGCTCTGGCCCAAGCATCAAGCTATCCTCTGGCTCTGCCCAACATATAGACGATCTACAGGGCCTCCCGTACAATGCCTCATATGGAGCCATACCGATCATCGCCTGATAACTGTTGTTATAGGCGAATTCTACCAATGGAATATGATCCTCCCAGCTGCCTTGAAAGTCAATGACACATGCCCGCAACATGTCCTCCAATACCTGATTCACCCTCTCCGTCTGTCCATCCGTTTGGGGGTGGAATACACTGCTATAAGATAGCCTGCTGCCAAATGAGTCCTGAAAACTCCTCCAAAAATGTGAAGTAAAAACCGATCCTCGATCCGATACGATCGTGTCCAGAACTCCGTGAAGTCGAACTATCTCCCGAATGAAGATCCTCGCATAAGCCTCGGCTGTATAAGTGGTCCTCACCGGAATGAAGTGTGCTGACTTCGTCAATCGGTCCACTATGACCCAAACAGAATCATTCCCCTTCTTCGACTTCGGCAACCCCATAATTAAATCCATGGAAATGTCTGCCCACTTCCACTCTGGAATGGGTAAAGGCTGAAGTGTCCTTGCCGGTCTCTGATGCTCTGCTTTCACCTGCTGATAGGTAAAACATCTAGCCACATAGTCTATAACCTCTCTACGCATACCGCTCTACCAGAAATGTCTCTTCAAGTCCTTGTACATCTTGGTGGTTCCTGGATGCACTGTGTACCGAGTACGGTGTGCCTCATCCAATAACTCTCTCTTCAGCTCTGCACTGGCTGGCATAACCAATGTATCCTTCATCCGTAGACCTCCATCAGCTCCAATGGTCCAATCAGTCTTAGGTTCTTTGGAAATTTCCTCCTTTCGGATTTGAATCCAAGAGTCTCCTAACTGAGCTCTGACAACTCTGTCACTCCAAGATGGCTGCACTGTCACAGCTCCCAAAAATGCACTGGTTCCTCCAATCTCGGGTCTAAAATCAAACTGGCTAAGAGTGATAAGGTCCCGATGCAGCGAACACCTCAAGGCCGGAACCCGATGCCTACGCTTCCTGCTTAATGCATCTGCTACAACGTTCACCTTCCCCGGATGATACTGGATCGCGAACTCGTAGTCCTTAATAAACTCAATCCATCTCCTCCCCCGGATGATACTGGATCGCGAACTCGTAGTCCTTAATAAACTCAATCCATCTCCTCTATCTCTGGTTAAGTTCCTTCTGGGAAAAGAGGTACTTCAGACTCTAGTGATCTGTGAATAACTCAAACTACACCCCATATAGATAGTGCCTCCAAGACTTCAGTGCAAATACCACTGCTGCCAACTCCAAATCATGAGTGGGATAGTTCTGCTCATGCACCCTCAACTGCCGTGAGATATAAGCTACTACCCTCTGAGTCTGCATCAATACGCCTCCTAAGCCTGCCAACAATGCATCTGTAAATACGACGAATGTCCTATCACTGCTCGGAATAGTCAGAACCGACGCTGTAGTCAACTTAGTCTTCAAAATGTCAAAGGCCTTCTGGCACTCCATGCTCCATACGAACTGTACACCCTTCTTCGTAAGGTGTGTAATAGGCGTCGCAATCTTCGAGAAGTCCTGAATGAACTTCCTATAATATCCAGCTAAACCCAAAAAACTGCGAATCTCTGTCACCGTCTTCGGTGGCTCCCAATCAAGAACTACCGTGACCTTAGCCGGGTCTACTGTTATGCCCTCTCTACTGATGATGTGGCCAAGGAATCTGACTTCTGAAAGCCAAAATTCGTATTTGCTGAACTTGGCATACAGCTGATGCCCCTGAAGAGTCCTCAACGCTATCCGTAGATGCTCCTCGTGATCCGCCTCCGATCTCGAGTAAATGAGAATATCATCAATGAAAACGATCACGAACTGATCTAAGAAGGGACGAAAAACCCGGTTCATCAAGTCCATGAATACCGCGGGTGCATTGGTCAACCCAAATGGCATGACCAAGAACTCGAAAGAACCATATCGAGTAAGAAAGGCGGTCTTGGGAATATCAATCTCCCTAACCCGTAACTGATGATAGCCAGAACAAAGATCAATCTTCGAGAAATACTGCGCACCCTACAACTGGTCAAACAAGTCATCAATCCTAGGTAGTGGGTAGCTATTCCGGATAGTCACCTTGTTCAACTCTCGATAATCTATGCATAATCTCATACTACCATCCTTCTTCTTCACGAAGAGGACCGGTGCGCCCCACGGAGAATGACTCCGGCGAATAAAACCCTGAGTTAATAACTCGTCCAACTGGGTCTGAAGCTCCCTCATCTCAGCTGGTGCCATACGATAGGGTACGCGGGATATCGGGGCTATGCCCGGCTGTAACTCAATACAAAACTCAACCTCTCTCACAGGAGGTAACCCAGGTATGTCCTGAAAGACATCCTGATACTCTGAGACAACTCTAGTCTCCAATAACTCAGCACCCTGATCCCGTCGCATCACCTCCTCGATGTACGCCAGAAATGACTCCGCAAGTCGGTTGCCCTGAGAGGCGGCTACAATCATCTCGGACCCGTCGGACGCTCACAACTTGACTGTCTTCGTAAAGCAGTCAATGCTAACATGGTAGGAAGACAACCAATCTATACCAAGGATGACATCGAACTCGAACATATGCAACACTATCAAATCAACAGATGGAGAATATGGGACAATCTGCCCCTGAGGAACCTCCTGAACTGCTCGAACCTGTCCCTCAGTCCTCTGAGCTGCTGGCGGTGCATCAAGCCTGTTCTGTTGGCCCTGACCCCTGCTCTGTTGGCGCTGCTGCTACTGCTGGTTCGGACCCTTGCCCTACTAGGCTCCTGCTGGTGCGCTACGACACTCTGATGCCTTATGCCTGACCTTGTGACAATTAAAACAAGATCCCTGGAACTTGCGCTGCTGGTGCGCTCTCTGATCCTATTGGGGTCCCCTTTTATAAGGGCCCTGATGCTACTGCTGATGTCCAGAAAAGGGTCTCTTGTTCTTGCTCTTATCCCCACTCTGTCCTGTCTTGGCCTTCCCTTCCTTGTCCCTCTGGAACATAGTAGTCTTAATCTCCTGAGAAGTGGCACCTCAGCTACCTCTCTAACTGAATAAAACCTCCTCGACACGAGGTACCGTCGGAGATTAGGGCGAAGCCCTGCTAAGAACATCTGAGCCTGACGCTCTCCCATCTGCCACATGCCCGTGAAATGTAACAACTCCATGAACCGGCTCTCAAAATCCGCCACTGACATGTCCCCCTGAGTCAATCGAGACAACTCGAGCTCCTTCCCAGTCCGTGCTGCAGAAGAAATGTATTGCCCATCAAAGAAGTATATGAAGTCTTCCCAGGTGAGGGTCATCCTCTGCTCTGGGGTAAACTAAAGTCGGTACCATCTCCCGACATCTCCCTTCAGACTGTAGGATGCCAACCTCTGCTTCTGAACTTAATCTATACCGAGTATATCGAGAATATTGCTCACATCCTCCTTCTATTCATGGGCTGCAAGAGGGTCTGGTGACCCCTGGAACTCGGGTGCCCTCATCTTCTGATACCTCTCCACCATATGGAGCCAAGCCTCCTGCTCTGTGGCTCTATCTGGGACTGCTAGAGGAATGGCTGCAGGCGTGACCTCTGGGGTCTCTCTCTGACAGGAACGGTAGGTATCCCCTGCTGCTGAGCTAACGGTGGTGGTGGTGTCCGTGGTGTTATATGAGTCATCACCAACTCCTCAATGGCTGTCATCCGGGCAATGAGAGGAGCCATGATGTCCACCAAATACTGATGGGGCCTGCTGAGGCTCGGACTGAGCTGGCTGCTGCTCTGATGGAGTCTGCTGTGACTCTGCCTGGCTAGCTCTCCGAGTATGGGGTCTACCACGTCCTACCATCTCTCTCTCCGGTCATAAGAAAATGAGAGTTTATGAGTCAAAATAGACATTTATAAATAACGTATCACATTGAAATTTTCACAACATATAGTATTTCACACAAATACTTTGAATTTACACCAAATAGTTATCATAAAAAAAATCTCAAATTTTGAGATATACGCATATATCGTCCTCACTCATACTAGGAAATCCTTACGGACTCTATACATGAATCCTAAGAAACTCTATCCTAGCTCCATGACTCGACACAGGATGATCCTAAGGATATTGGAACATGGCTCTGATACCAACTGTGACGCCCCTGGGTTCACACAAGGCTGTAGTCCAAGGTGAAACCAAGAATGTCAAACCTGCCTTGCACCACACCATGCAATGACATATTTCACCATCACAATTAACATCTATCTAGTAGAGACAAACAACAGGTGTAGGTACAAAAGCAAGTAGGAGATAATACAAGGAACAACTGAGGAAATGATAGTGATCACATTCATGTTTCATCATCCAACAACTGGAAATACATAGGAAATGTCTGAATAAATAAACTGGAGTTCTCAAAATATTCAAATACAGAAAGTCTGAACAAAGGAAAACAAGGCACACCGCCTTTACAACATCTATGAAATAGTCCTCAAATGACTAACAAAATCAAACTAAAGTGGAGCTCCAAATAAAACATAGCTAAAAAAATAAGCAACTGGACACTAAAGTGTGTCGCCCTCAACCTGCGACTCTCCGGGCTCCTGGCTCGTTACCTGAAATGGGGAGGGACAATGAGCGTCAAAGCGCTAGCGAGCAACATCACAACCAACCCCAAGGGAATAAGGCTCGTTGTATAAGAAAATACAGTTAATACATAATAAGTCTCAAATTCATAAATCTTAACTAAAAATGGATTTTAGTATTTAGAAATTTACAACACGAGCATAGGTACGTCGAGCAAAATAATCCAAACAAGAAAACCCTCATGTATATACCTTATATCTCAAATTGTAAATCCCTAAATACCAAACCCAAAATCTAATACAGAAGCAATAATAAAGAGAAATGTAACCCATCTCAGGACATAAACTACTGTATTCTGTCAAAATCAAATAAGTGCCAAAGGTCTAAAATTTCATAAGTGTCATGTCCTGATTCAGGTAAGTGTCATACTCATAGCTTAACAACTGGTCAACACATGGTCAAGTGGGTGAATGTCCAGTACGAGGACTAAAATAGATTATAGTCCAACACGAGGACTGAAATGGATTATAGTCCAACACGAGGACTTTAATGGATTATAGTCCAACACGAGGACTGATATGGTATAGTTTCCCCACACATAGACTAAATAGTAATCATCAATGAGATGTACGAAGAGATATAGTTATACTAGTTTCACACGCGTCTCGGCGTATAGATTCTAAATTTGGTGTCCGCTTCCAAGCGAAACTCGCCAGCAAATGAGTTCAGTCCTCTACTTGAATTCGCCAACAGTTGAGTTTAGCTTCCAAGCAAAACTCGCTGCGATCAAGTCTCGCCTACAAACAAACTCGTCAACCAATTGAGTTTCACCTTACCAGCAATTCGAATTCGTCAGGAGCCGAGTTTCACCATCCCGGCGAGCTCGACGTCGCCCTGATTTCGCCGGTAGCATAAACTCACCAGAGTAGAGTTTAACTTCGAAAGCGGGCTCGCCGCCGCATGAAAGACTTCACATGCGGAACGAGGTCACCTGCAATTACAGAGCAAAACACTGGAAAGCGACGTATCCAAAGAGAATACACACAATGAGCCGGCACAAACCTCATTGATACTTTAGGACAGTACATTTGAACAAAGTTATGTTTTTTTTAAATGGCGAAAGTCATAATGACATGTTCAAAGAAGCAAAACATACACCCAATGTTTCAAGACAATACATTTGAACAAAGTTATGACTTTACGAGTCATGGCATAGTTCCAAATGCAAAACAAGCAGGCAAAATGTCTTAATACGATCCTAAGGCAGAAGTCTCAGTCGAACACACTGAAAGTGGAGATCTCTTCTTTGACCGCCTCAACCTGGCTCGCGTAGTCTTCCCGAGCCTTGTTTTCAGCAGCTTTCTGAATTCGATCTTCGCAGTTCGACATGGCGGCAACATCTGTCTGACGCAAAGCCAGCAGGTGCCGAGTCTCCGCCTCGGCGCTCTCGTTCACCTTAGCAACGTCGGATTGGAGCCCCTTCCACTTCGCCTCCGCCTGTCCCAACTCGGCCCTCAGGCGAGCCATGGTATGGTTGAGGTCAATGACTTGCTCCTCTAGCAAACGTTGTTGGCTCACCCAAAAGTTAGCAGCAGACTCCGAATCCGCTATTTCTTTGGAACGGGTTTCTTGTTCCAGGTCTTCCTGACGCCTGAAATGAGTTAGACAGGATGCCATTTTGGCCTCCGGACCCCCCCCGTAGCAAGTCCTCTAGCACCATCATGCGTGGCTCCAAGAGACGGAGTTCACGCACACAACGGGTAGTTAGGGAAGAGAGGGGGGCTAGGGTTTTGGTTTTCGGGTCTGAGAGAGGCTCTCTCGGGCACATTAGCTCATATACCAACTCACAAACCCGACCCGAAACCCGTTTGAATCCGAACCTGAGAAACTCTCTGCCCGCTGATCGGTCGACCGATGCGGTCGACCGCGAAACCCAAAAATGCCTGCTGCTCGAAAAACATTACATGTTGAACATATGACTCGATATCTCTCACATGGAAACACTTGTGGGGGTTCTCAAGCACTGATAAACACATCATCTAATATATATATATGATTATTTATCACCAAGAAATATTTACTACTATAATTTCACACATATTCATTATAAAAGTTACGGGGTTTTACACCTATCATGTGCATCGTAAGATCTCAACCGACGCTCGCATGTGGTCAGTTTTGATAAAAAGCGAAACCTCATTCCATGGAGTTTCTATCTTTTGTCCTTTCTCTCTCTCGGTTTCAATCTTGTATACAAGGTCTTAGTGCAATTTCTAAGTTCGATATTTGTCTAGTTAGAGAAATGGAGTTTTGAAAAGGGTAACAAGGTATATTTTCCATTTTCCATTTTGGATCTAAAAAATATTTTTTAGAAAAAATATCATATGGAGGACCCATAAAAAATCATATTGAAAGAAGGAAGATGTCGATACATCACATTAGTACACAATATCAATGCAATCACTGTTATTGCACTCGGATATGGCCTATTACTAAATCATATCATACTCCCTTTAAAAGCACGAGTTCGGGAAAAAAAATTTCATGGTCAATATTACCCTTAATTTTTTTAATATTGCATTGTTATTCTAATCTATTTCTAATTATCCTATGTTCTTTGAATTGATAATTAAATGATTTATCCTATTCATAATGGACTTAACATGTTATTAGATAAAAGAGATAGTTTGATATAATTTAAATCCTTTACTTATTTTAGTTCGTAGAGAAATCTAAAAAACATATACTAGCTAGCACCTAAAAGTTTTTAGGCTTTGTAAAAAATATCTTCTAAGTTTTTTAAATTGTAAAAACAACCCTAAAAATTTAAAATTTTATTAAAATATCTTAAAAATTATAAATTTTACTTATTTTAATTCAGTGAGAAATTTGAAAAACATATGCTAGTTAGAACCTAAAAATTTTTTGACTAAGGAGAAAGTATCTTGTAAGTTTTAAAAATTATAAAAACACCCCTAAAATTCAAAAATTATAAAAAACACCATAAAAAATTAAGCATATAAACACACTAAAACCCTACAAATAATACAAATAACCCCTAAAAATCTATGAAATTTGTAATAAACATTCTAAATTTTTTTAAATTATAAAATAAAACCCTCAAATTTATAAAAATTATAAAAATATTGATAATTTCTAACCTAGCAGTACATTAAAAATATATGAATTACAAATATCCCCTACATAATTTATAATTTATAGAAAACACTCTTAGAGTTTCAAAAATTACAAACAAACACTCAAAATTTGATTTTACAAAAAACATCCTGAGAATTTTATACTTATTAGTAAATTGAAAACATAAGAATTATAAATAGCCTATAAACAATTTACAATCTGTAAAAAAGGCTTAGAAGTTTAAAAATTTGTAAAACCCTCCTAGAATTCACAATTTACAAAAAACATCATGAGAATTTCTAACCTATAGCCACTAAAATGGATATACAAATTACTAATAACCCCTAAAAATTAAAATTTTATAAAAAATATTATACTCCCGTTAAAAGTATAGGTTTAGAAAAAACTTTTTATAGTCAATATTACCCATAACTTTTTTGAAAAGAACATAACTAATTGAAGATCTATTAAATTTGAAATTTATAAAAAAAAGCACACTTAAAATTTAGTACATTGCAAATTACCCCTACAAAGTTTGAAAATTTTTAGATTTTTTATAATTCCTTAATTTTAATGTAATGTTTAATAGTTTTGTGTATTTATAAATGACAAAATTTTAGGGTGTTTTTATTTACAATTTTTAAAAGTTTTTTTAGGGTGTTTCTTTTGTAGGTTTTTAAATTTTCATTTTGTTTTTAGTGTAATGCATATATACGTTAATTAATAATGATATTAAAGAGTAAGTCATTCTTAAGATGTATTAGGTTATAGTCAAGTGTCCACATCACTATTCCTAAGCAGTATAATTTATATATGTAAAAATTTTCAGACAATCTATATAGTGGTTAAAAGGATTTTAACTTTAATGCACTATTTTTTATGAATTATACTTAATGTAAACCCACCATATAATTTTAACTATGATCATTATAATTTTAATATATTTGATTGATTGACTATATAGGTATATAGACCATAGATTACTTTACTTTCTCACATGAACTAATATTTGGTGATTGATTGACTATATAGGTATATAGACCATAGATTACTTTACTTTCTCACATGAACTAATATTTGGTACTTAATAATTTAAATTATTATACTTTACTTTCTCACATGAACTAATATTTGGTACTTAATAATTTAAATTATTACTTTTAAATTTAATATAAAGAGGAGATCTAATAACGTTTATTTATTTACCTATAGGATTATACAATCTCAATTCCTATTTTTTTGCTTGAGATTTATTCCATAGTTACGCGTATCAAAATAGTAACTAAAATAATAACTATTTATGCTTAAATTAAGATGATTGTAGTTGGTCACTGACCATGAAATTTTCTTGAAGATGTATATCTTACTTTCTATAGCTATGTGCACTATCCATGTATATTTTATAAATTAGTTGTTAATTTAACATATTAAATTACTTTTCCCTTTTAGAAATTTCTTCTTTGATTTTTGAATTATGTAATCACTATATCACTATTCTAGCATAGAAATGACCTCACTCTAAATGGCTTTAAGCTAATATTTGAGTTAAACTGAAGTACATACTATTGCTACTATGTGTATATATTTTTTAAGAAAATCATGTCAACACTTTTTTAAACAGAAGAGAATATTCTAACCTATGATATTATAAAAACTAAATGTAGCCAATTAAGTGATTAGCAAAAGAGAACTTATATTAGAATAATATGAATAATAAGATAAAGAGGAAAATAATGATATTACCGATAGTACTACCAATAATAGCAAATTACAATATAAAGTTAAACTGTTTTGTAGAGCCAACTATTGGCCATAAGCATCGAGGTTTCCATATATATATTTTATAATTTATTAAAAGGATCATATAATCTTATGTAATAAAATTGATTTAATATTGAATAGTAATATCGTTGTAATAATATCATTATTAGAAAAAAGTATTAATGAACCAGTATGTTCTTTATGATATATAAGCTATACACTCCAAATTCTTATGTTTTTTATAGAGATAAAAAGTATGAGTATGACACTCTAACATTTTGCTCTCACAACAGCAAAATCCACGTAGTAGATGTAGATATTTCAAATGAGTTATATATCCTATATACAATACAATTACCCTAGGCAAGTGAGTCATAATAGCATTTTATATTCACATTGTTTGGGATAAGATTTGATAGGGGCCTTGCATCAAAGGAAAAAAAATTATATTTAGAGCACATGGCGAAATATATCACAATCTCCCTACTCTAATTTCACAAGAAAATAATTCTTCATACTTTTAGTTTTACTTCTATAAAATGGAAAATAAGCTATAAAATTGAAAGACAATATTAGATAATTTAAATATGAGTGAAACTACAACTAAAAGTTAATGTGAATATGAGTCAAACCATAAATAAAAGTTTAATGGACATATTGAAAGTAAATTCATATGTAAATTTTTTTTGTGAATTGAATGATCATCCATCTCTTGAAGACTTCAATATACTAATAAATAGAGATGTTATACTAGATCAATGTATTTATAACTCATAAATAGTAGATCACGTGACCATAGTCTGCGTTGAAGGAAACAATGATAATATTTTATTGGTGGGAGAGATTATTGAGTTGATGATCAGTCCTACAAAAAACTTTATTTTATTTTTTATTTTTATTTTATTTTTATCAATTTAAAAGTAATCATGATATTCAACCACGTGCATTGCACACACATCTCAATTAGTCATACTTCTTTTAAAAGCACGAGTTTGGGATAATTTTTTGGTAGACAAAAATACCCTTAGAATTTAAATACTAATACATTAAGTAAGAGTAAATTAATAAATTGATGAATTCTTATTGGATATACATAGTATGAAGATAAGAATATAATTTAAATTGAAATGTAAACCTGAATGAAATTATTAAATACTAAATTTATAAATGTATACAAGATGAAGGGCATATATGTAAAAACTAAATAAATTAATGAGAGAATAATACATTTGGAATTCAAATACTAATTCATTAAGAAAGAATATAATTTATTGAAAATCATACTCCTTCTGTTTTATTTTTTATTAAGCAGACATCAATCCTTCTTCACATTTATCTTTTTTGATAAAATTAGACTATAATTAGATGCTGAAAAGGGATGATAAACCTTAAAATGGAAGTTAAATTTATGTATCTTAATGAAAGAATATCAAACAACCACTCTTTTCTTTGCTATGTTTTGAAAGTTTAGTCCTTTCTTATGATTTTGAATTTTTGAGGGTATATTTTGTAAATTTTGAAATTTTGAAAGTGTTTTCTAAAATTTGAAATTTTAAGTTGGATACTTGTAATTTTCATGTTTCATATGTTAGTGATAAGTTTTTAAATGTCGGGATATTTTTTACAACTCTGAAAATTCGAGGGTGTTTTTTTACATTTATTAAAACTTTAACTTGTTTCTAAAAATTGAAAGTTTTAGCGATCTGCTGATAATTTCTAGATTTTATATGTACATATTATAGGTTTTGAAAATTTAAGTTTTTTTAATAATTTTTTTATTTTAAAGGAGTTTTTGTAATTTTTATAACTACAATGTTACTTTTTATAAATTTTAAATTTTTAGGTGCATGATGGTAATCCTTTGAATTCATCTTTGTTGTCTGCAAGTTTTAAAATTTCAGAATTTCAGGGTGCTTTCTTATTATTTAAACTTTTAAGAGTGTTTTTATAATTTTTAAAATGTTGATGGTGTTAATTGTAGATTTTAAATTCTTCAGATGCTTTTGTTAATTTTCAGATTTCATGATCATTATTTTAAGTTTTGAAACTTCGAGATGTTTTGTGTAATTTTATAATTTTGAGAATATTTTTATGCAAATTTTGAAACTTTTTGGGTTATTTTGTAATACTTCACATATTATGTTTTTAGGTATTTACCTTAATAAATTAATACCGTGGAGCTATTTCATGTATTTTGTTAACCTTATTTTTTTTTAAAATTATTAAACTGTAGGTAATTCACATGAGATTTGGATATGATATAAATATGATTAAGATAGATTAAGATTTAAATAAAAATCTAAAATAGTGAAGGGTAATATTGATCATGGAAAGTTTTTTCCGAACTTGTACTTTTAAAAGGAGTATCATTAGATTAGATTAGATTATTTTAAAGTAATTAATTATTTTTTATATTTGATCTTTTTTTAGATGAGAAATTACAATAATTTTCATGTCACTTTCATCTCCTTCAACATGTATGTGTCTTTGTTATTTTTTTCTTATTAGATTAAATTATTAAATTAGATTAGATTGTTTAAAAATTATGAATTATAAAATTGTAATAATTTTCAAATCACTTTTATCTATTTTTTATTAGATTAGATTATTTTAAAGCAATTGATGATATTGTATATTTGATTTTTTTTTCTGATCACACAGCTTAATTATACTATTATTATTTAAGTAGATATTGTTTGTATGAAAATTAAAGAGAATCTCATACGTATCTTAGATCTCAATACCAACCGTAATACTTACATATGGGTGTTAGTTAAAATAAATTTTATGCATGGGCTTAACTTATATGATCCTCCTTTAATCGGATTAGATAATTTTATTTTTTTACACCCAAACTCTTCTATAAAACCAAAAGAGAATAGCAATGATATAGCTATATATATCCACAGGACCATAGATATCTTAAAAATGAACGAAGAAAACCACACAAATAAAACCATATTAATTACCCCCACACACTCACTATTTTCAAAACTACCCTTCTCCATCTTCATTTATAATATATCCATATATCCAAATCAAGCTGATGAATTTTCCTCTTACTAACTACACCATTGATCAACCCCTTTTCCTTTGTACTTAAATTGTATACCATTTATTACGATGATGACTCACATGAGTCCTTTGCCTGCCTTGAACACCCAAAAATAATAATGTAATAGGCCTTGTAGTTAGTTAATAATGAGATCGTGTTATTATAAATAAATTAAGTAATTAAAGATTAATAATTCTTAAGAATGTACTACGTTCACCTAGCTTGCATTGCAAACCTGTTAGTTGTTTATTCCTGGCCCCAATAGATTTTCAAAATTAATCTTGAGAATTACTTGCATTAAAAAAGTTATGTTAGAGGGCCGATACAGTCTATTTTATAGTTTAAGATTGTCAACACTTTTTATCTCTAATGCATATCAATTATGAGTAATAGTATAATTTGATTGATCCAAGTATATCCTAATATATTTCTGGATCCAAGTATATCCTAATATATTTCTAAACTCTTGTCTTGTCCTTGGCTCTTTATTATATCCAACTTGATATCATAATTGATGTAGACGATAAAGATAATACTATAGAATTGCCCAGGAAAAAAAATAAAGATGGAGAATGATTGATGTCAGCTGAGGTTATACAAGCCATCTTAATATTAAGTATTTGATTATATTTTTATTACCAAATCAACAATATATGATTGTAATTTTTTAACTTAACTCTATATTTAATGACTAAGATAAACAAATTGGAGATCGATGATTTGATCCGATAAATAAATATGTTACATGAAGTTTGATATATACAAATTTAAAAGAATAATATTATGTATGGAAGTTTAAAAGTGTATTGATCCTAGTTTTACGCACAAATCTATTTCATAAAATTTTAATAAATATTTAAATAAAATTTATAGCAAATATAATTATCTATGTTTATAGATTTTAACTCAAAATAAATCTAACTTATTTTATAGTAAGAAAATAAATAATTAATTTTGATATTTAACTTGCACAAGAACTAGTACTAACAAAATGGTGAGCCACTTACGCAACTTTGTCAACTTAGGCATTGAAGTTGGATTTTGCAAACCATTGTTTTGAGGACAACAGTTACGAAGCAAAGAGGCGAGGATAAGTAATGCCCTGTGTTTCCAACTAAATCTTTTTGTATTCCTCTCCTCTTTGCCCCCTTTTTGTTAACTATTATCCTTAAAGCAATAATTAACAAAAATTGTATAATTAATTCACTTTGTGGTGAGCTATCTATCCTCTTGAGCTTTTAGTGTTTTATAAGCTAAAATTCTCATTCGTTGCCCCTCATTCCCATAAAATGTAAGACCGCTACAGACTATAGGGCTAATGTGCAACTCTTCTATTTGGCTCGCGGTCCAGAAACAGGGGGGGTGGGCCCCCCAACAGTGGGGGGGCCCACCCCCCTGTTCCTCTCACGCGAGCTGTGGCTCGCGGTTGGTCCGCGAGCCAAAAGGCTTTTTTGCCTAATGTGATTATGTGAGTCATAAAGCAAATTTTTAAAAGAAGTTTAAGAAGCTACCTATAAGTTTGGCTTTTGCCTCGAAATTGAAGTCATGTGCCCATATTACGGTGGCTAGGCGCTGCCTTTGTCCTCAGCCTTAAATGCCTAATCATACAAAACTAGAAAATGATGTTATCGGACCAACGCTAATAATGAAACAAGGGAAAATTGCTTCTAGGCCCCAAAATCTAACTTTCAATGTGCTTCAGTCCCCTATATTTTTTTAAATGTGCTGCAGCCCATTGTTTTTGAAAAAATTGTGTCTAGGCCCCTCCATCATGATTCCAGCTCATGTCAGCAGATGATTAGACATACCAGCTCATGATTAGACATGTCAGCTGGCTTAAATCCTAATTTTACCCTCCTCTTTCTCATACCAACGGATGTTAACTCTTAGGGTTAACATGTTAACTCCTATGGTTAACATGTTAACTCCTAGGGTTAACATGTTAACTATTAAGAGTTAACATGTTAACCATAAGAGTTAACATGTTAAGCCTAAGAGTTAACATGTTAATATAATAACCATGATCGTCGCCGGCCACACGAAGTTCCTCGGGATGACGTCGGCGGTGGAGCGGGGGAGGAGGCAGAGGGGACCAGAGGAGGAGAGGGAGGTGTAGGGGGAGTGCAGTGGGGAGAGGGTAGCAGGGGGGAAGGTGAGGCAAGCGGTGGAGGGACGTCGGCGGCGCTTGGGAAGGCGCTTGTGGCGAAAGTGGCGACGCTTGGGGAAGGCGTTGCGGTGAAGTGAGGGACTGGAGAGGCGGAGCTGGGGAGGGAGGCGGGGGCGGGTGTATTTAGAGGAGGAACGGAGGGAGAGGAGGAGGTGGTAGAGTGAGCGTGCCAGTGGGGGAGGGAGGCTGGGGGAGGGAAAGGGACGCGATGCGGGGGAGGGAGGCGACGATCCTTGGAGGAGTTGGTGGCGGAGCGGGTTGAGCGGAGGCGGAAGCTGGGACGAGGAGGCGGGGGCGGGGAAGAGGAGGAACTGAGGAGGAAGGATAGGGGGTAGGGAGAGTGGTAAAATCGGGATTTTTGAAGAGGTTGCATTAGAACTTGAGGAGAGGGGCCTGGACATATTTTCATAAAAAAAGGGCTGCCGCACATTGTTGAAAGTTGGGGTGGCTGGGGCACATTGAAAGTTGGATTTTGGGGCCTAGAAGCAATTTTCCCATGAAACAAATATTCTAGGTTTTCTTCAATTAGATAATAATTTAAGAGGGTATAATGATTTCATTCTTTATTGTTCAATTTAATTTTAAAGGATCATATCACATATGATTTTTGATTTATAATAGTGATTTCCCGATAGAGATTTCAAAAATAATACTCATTTTCAAAATGAAAACAAAAACCCTATGTGGCATAAGGGTAATTTTAAGATAAGTGAGATATTTTTTAGGAATTATTTTTATGTTGTTATTCATTAGGACAATTGGGTTAGAATTTCATGTTAAGTTGTTATTCATCAGGCAATGAGATTGGGGTAATTACCCTTATTTTTTCTAAACTTATCCCACTAGGGGTGGGCAATGGCCCGTGCTAGCTCGTCCGGGAGCCAGTCCATGTGGCCTCAGTGGCTATATTATTCTATTACTTTAAAGAAAAAAGATATTACTACCAACAAAATACGAGCCCACGAGCTGGGACAAGCAAGTCATCCCGCTCATTATGTAGGCCCAGCCCGCTTGCTAGGTATTGTAGGCCGAGCAAGTTGTTGGCTCGCATTTGGCTTGGGCCGACCCATCACGATCCCGTGATCTACTATTGTAGTGGGTCGAATTAGGTCCATC
>NC_033796.1:94957693-94984733 GCF_001876935.1 Asparagus officinalis
AGCCGAGCTTAATAGCGAGCGGGCTCGTTGGCCGACGTGACCCCTATATTTCCTCCCGGGAAAAAGTTGAGATTTGAAATACTGGAATGCCACTTAGATTTTCCTTTATCATCCATGTTGATGGTGACTTTAGGGAATTCATCCTCTTGAACAATAAGCTTCTTGCAGAAATGTCTCGGCTTGGGCCTTGACATTATGGTGAAAAGTCTCTGGAACACTGAGACTCTTTGCAAGATGGCTTCTCGTTTGGAGTAGTCATACTCCGACAATACTACTCTAATGAGTCACGCACAGGAACAATGAGAGCTTATTGTTTGAGCAATTCTCTTTCGAAATTTATTCACACCCCCAGCTTGATAGTACGATTCATCGGTATGATTGCTGGAAAATCCTATCGTCTGTTGGTATGACCTCCCAGGTATAACGATGTCTTTTGGAGAACACGTCTTCTTCTGGAGGTGTAAAGCATTGTTGGCATTCTCAGGAAAACTTATTATTGCCTTTGAGCGATCCAAGGTTATGTAAGGAGTCACACGTTTAGAACCACCCCCTTGCGGGTGCGGAGTCTTAACGGGCTCCTGAATTTCATTATGAACCCCCAAGCGGGTGGTAATCAAGATTTTCCCTACTTGGGATTGCTTTGGGTTGGTGGGAGGACATGTACGACCCCCAGCCTGACAAGTCATTTAGATTTTGTTCACCGGACCCAAGCATTCCTTGACCAGAGCTCCTGCCTCGATCTTTGTGCAAAGGACCAAGGTGATCCGTCATTATAATTTTAACCTTTGACAGGTCAGGATTGACCCAAGGCTTCACTGATGGCATAGCAGACATGGATGCGCTAGACGGACCAGGAATGGGTGTCGACGGCGTCGAAGAAGAAGACTTCGAAGTCTTTCTTTGGCCGAGACAGTTACAACTGTCTCGGATATAGCTCCCTTGTCCAAGACAGTTGCATGTGTCTCGGATACAAGATGTATTCCGATGATTTGATCTTTGCAAAAGTTTGGATTTAGGGATCCAAACTTTGAGGTTCTTTGGTGATTCTTTAGACACCATTTCCTTCTTCCCTTCTCGTCTTTGTTGCAAGAGAGCGCGGGCATGAGCGGCGTTTGCACGACGCTTTTGTATACGTTCTTTGAGGGTTGAACGAGCCATTTTGACGAGAGTATATTCTTTCGTTGTTAGTTTAGCAGAGATATGAGTGATTGGTCGTTGATACAACTGAACCACTTGATGCTTCCTCGACTCTAGGTCCGCGTGATAACGAACCCCGTCGGTTTGTTTCAAGGCCTTAGCCATTTGGCGAGCACGGCGCTGACGTTGTCTCTGACGAGCTCTTTTCGTTAGTGCCGACTAGCTTTGATTCAATGACTCCTTAATTAGAGAAGAGTCATTATGAGCAGAGATATTGCGAGTAGAATCCTTAACAACAATTAGGCGAGAGTCTTCACCCGTAGCATTCGACGGCGTTGAAAATTTGAAAACCTTCTTAGAAGATGAAATTTTTCTGTATTTGCGAGGCGAGGAAGATTTTGCAGATGAGGGTGATAAATACTCTTCAAACTTTACTTGGTCAAATTCGTACTCGACTGTGGATTCAATCGGTATCTTGATCGGCTGCGATACGACGATCTCGGTAGCGAGACCGTTGCCTCCCACTGTGGTCGCCAGTTTGTTTACGTCAGAAACAAGTTCTGTTGTAGAATTCATTATAACTGTTTATCGGTTATAATGAATACAAAGGAGTGAGCTTCGTACTTTGTAAAACTACTCTTTAAAACAAAAATAAAATTACAAGCTCCTTAGAAACAAACGCAGGATCGTTGTTTGGATCACTACTTGCGCGGGATCTTTACCTGTGCCGGGGGTGCGTTAGCCCGTGGACCATCGAATCATGAATTCTGATTGAATCGTGAAGGTTTTGGGGATTCTTCCTTCGTTTAGAAGCAAGAATAGTTTCAGTGAAGAATTCTGATTGAATCGTGAAGGTTTTGGGGATTCTTCCTTCGTTTAGAAGCAAGAATAGTTTCAGTGAATATCTTATCGAAGTAAGATGAACACGTTTAGAAGCAAGAATAGTTTCAGTGAATATCTTATCGAAGTAAGATGAACACTCTTCTCAAGATCAAATCAAAGCTTAGATCTTAAGGAACCTCCTAATTATTGGAAGGAGATGAACTCTTAAAATTCTCCCAAAGTCTCTCTGCTCTCTGTCCTTGGATCTGCTCCAAAAATGTTCAACCCCTTTTGTAACCGCTGTCCCACTACTTAAATACCATCTTTTTATGAGGTTAGTGAGCCTATTCTTAGTTTGTAACTATATCCCCACTTATGGTTGATTTCAAGTAGTTATGAAGCTAAAAAACCATCAAAAAACGTGTTGTAAGCAACTCTGTGGCCGAGACAGAGTTGTGTGTCTCGCACTTCCGAGACAGTTTGTACTATCTTGGGTATTTTGGCTCTAACTTTCTCGTCCGATCTCGGAATGAGATGATCCAAGATGTGTTTGAAAGCTGAAGAAGAGATCTACAACTTTTATCTTTTGAGTTTCTTCAGATTTGTTGCGAGACAATCATAACTGTCTCGCATTCCGAGATAGTTGCAACTGTCTCGTACTTCTGAGACAGTTTGTATTGTCTCGGGTATTTCGGCTCTAACTCCCTCGTCCGATCTCAGAATGAGATGATCCAAGATGTGTTGGAAATATGACGAAGAAATCTACAACTTTTGTCTTTTTAGTTTCTTTAGATTTGATGCGAGACAGTCATAACTGTCTCACATTCCGAGACAGTTGCAACTGTCTCGCACTTTCGAGACAGTTTGTGTTGTCTCGGGTATTTTGGCTCTAACTCCCTCGTCTGATCTCAGAATAAGATGATCTAAGATGCGTTGGAAATATGATGAAGAGATCTACAACTTTTATCTTTTGACCTTCTCTAGATTTGATGCGAGACAGTCATAACTGTCTCGCATTCTGAGACGGTTGCGACTGTCTCGCACTTCCGAGACAGTTTGTGTTGTCTCGAGTATTTTGGCTCTAACTCCTTCGTCCGATCTCGGAATAAGATGATCCAAGATGCATTGGATAGATAACGAAGAGATCTACAACTTTTTTCTTTTGACCTTCTTCAGATTTGGTGTGAGACAGTCATAACTATCTCGCATTCTGAGACAGTTGCAACTGTCTCGTACTTTCGTGACAGTTTGTACTGTCTCGGGTATTTTGGCTCTTACTCATTCGTCCGATCTCGGAATGAGGTGATCTAAGATGCGTTGGAAATCTTGTAAAGAGCTCTACAACCTCCCATAGGTGATATACTCATGGAGTGGGTGATACACACATAATACTTCATCCTTTTGTGGGCGAAACACAACTCCCGGTTTAGTTGTTACTTTATCGTTTAGTGTGTTTCACAGACTTGATGTGTTTTTTAGCTTCTCTACAATATCAGATGATCTCCTTTAACTCAGATAATCTTCCTTAACTCAGATAGTAACATTCATCGTCTTTTCTTCATCTCGAGCTGTGTGCGAGAATCTATAGGTAATTTTTTATGCCTACAGTTACGCTTAATACCTGCAACACATTGTAATAATTACTTCTTATTAAAATTATTTAATAGGGTAAATTGAACTAAACCCTTATGAACTTTTAGCCTTTATGGCTTAAACTTTCAAAATCACATTAAACCCGTAATGACTTTTCTGTTTCAAAGAAAAGCCGTAATAACATTCTAAATTTTGCAGATAACCCCTATAAATTAGAATCAAAAAATGGCATAAACAAGCATTTTGAAAGTTATTAATGGTTTAGTGATTTCGAAAAATGACATAAACACGCATTTTGGTGTAACTAATCTAAAATATATTGGAGGCTTTCTACAAAATTTATTAGGGGTTTAGTGATTTCGAAAATTCATAGGTTCTATTTACTACAAAACACTAAAAGTTCATAGGGGTTTATTGTAATTTACCTTAGTTAACATTATAGTTCTTAGTTCAAACAATACTATTAAATTACTATACTATCTCTATATCGTAAAATAATTATCTAATTTAATTGTTACTATGCTCTTAAATAATTTAGTATGATAAATATTTTAATACTTTGTATTATACTATCATTAACAATTAATAGTACTTATTAAGATTAGAAAGATTAGTTTTTAATCATTATCAAATATAGATTTATTTAGTGTCATGTAATAATCTTAGAGAAAATAATCTAAAAATAATATTAATTTATTTATTTAATAATATAATATAAATAAATAGTGTATTTCATAATTTATGTGATATTATTAAAATAATTACACTATTTATATAATTAAATATTTATTCTATTTATTTTACCGCTCACTACATTATAGTATAATCCTTTAATAGTATTTAGTAATATACTATTCTATTTATACTATTATTTTAATTATTTAATATAATTATGTAGGATCTGAAATAGATACACTAGAACACTAGAGGGGGGTGAATAGTATTCTTTTAAGATTTATGCAAAGTAGATTATAAATTGTAAAGAAAAATGGTAATCTCAGAAATTTACAATCACAAACACAAGGTTTTATACTGGTTCCATCAATCCGGTGTACATCCAGTCCCCAAGTAAATCCCGCTTAAGAGTTTCCACTATGATTTTGAATAAACTTATAAAATCAAAAACAAACCTGACCAATTTGTAAGTCCCTGCAAATTGCAACACCAATTGACAAACACCTTGTCAATTTGAACACCAATCTCTAAACCAATAGATTAACACCTCTCACAACTTGAGAGAACTTTTGAAGCAACAATTTCAATTCCTATAAGACTTGATTTATAGTGTAGTGTAGTAGTGGCTTAGGAATGATTCTAAATTTTGTAAATTGCCTAAACAATAAGTATTTGAATGATGTTCAGCGGCAATTTCAGAAACTTTTCTTTTTCTCAAAATCTGAATATTTTTCACTTGAAAAATGCACAAAGATCAAAGCTTATGAGTATGTAAGTTTCTGCAATTTTTCTGAACAGATAACCTATTTATAGCCCTTGAAAAGACAATTTTTTAAACTTTAAAAATATTTAAAAACGGTTATAAACAGTCATAAATTCAAACTTTGAATTCTGGAAAAACTGTATCTGTAGTCGACTACAATACATATTAGTCAACTACACTGAGTTCAAACAGACTCTGTGTATTCAGAAAATTTCTCAGTAGTCGACTACAATGCTCATTAGTCGACTACACTGTATTTTGACAGAAACTTGTAAAATGAAATTTGCCTTCAGTAGTCGACTATAATGTTGATTAGTCGACTATACTGTAAAATGACAGAAACTTATGTTTCTGTCAAACACTTAAGTAGTCGACTATAATATAAATTAGTCGACTATACTGTAAAATAACAGAAACATATATTTAAGTTTTATACACGAGTAGTCGACTACTATTCTAATTAGTCGACTACTATTCTAATTAGTCGACTACTAAGAGTAAAAATTATGAAATAAAAAGTTTTTATATTCAAGTTTTAACTATAATTCTAATGGTTAACATAGGGGATTTCTATAGTTAACCAACACACTAAGCCTATGTTAGTGTGTTCTAATATTGTGTGTGCGCGTGTGTGTGATCAAGGCTTGTACAATAATTCTAAAAAAAAAAAATGTAAAATACATTATCTCATATGTTCTTCATTTTCTTCACTTCATAATGCCTTGAAATCAACTTGCACTTGTTCATATTCTGATATTGAAATCTGCATATAAAAGTTAGTGCACACATCGTATAAATTGTTATCATCAAAATACTATCATGGAGATATGATATTCAACATTCTCCCCCTTTTTGATGATAACAAATAATCTATGCATAAGTATGTATTTTATAATCAGATTTAAACATTATGAAATAACCATACTTACCCCCCCTGCATATATGCAAATTTGAGTCTATAACAATACATAACAATACATCTATTTCTCCCCCTTTGTTATCAACAAAAAGAGGAAAACATTTATGCTAAATATGATATTATTTCTTCAACATGAGCTAAAACTTCAAACAAATCATCCAGGTTATGAACATAGTCCATAACTTCACCCATCCAAATAGGTAGGCAAAGACTTGCCATAAAGACCAAAAGTTTCACAATGTTCATTACCATGATCTGTTTAAAATATGTAGCACATATATTAACTAACCAAACATCATCATAGATAAGTAAACACACAATCAACATACTTAACATAGTAGCAACATAAATAACATATTACATAAGTCCTAACATCTCACAACTACATAGTTTTTGATACTTAAACAAAATAACATAATTGTTTTGAAACTTAACATAAAAAAAAAACATTCTAAGGTGCTGAAGGAGGTTGCTATCCTTGAAAATATGCATTAAGCTTTGTGTCCAAGTCGTCAAACTTCTTGATTAGTTCTTCTTGATTACTAATGATATATGAATTCTGAGAATATAGAGCTCTTTGACCAGTTTCAAGTTCAAGAATACGCGTACTTAAAGTGTTGTATTGTACGTCTGAGAAACATGAGGGTTCTGTAGGAAATGGTGGTGGTTGACTAGAAGAAGCTCCTGCTTGAGTTGAAGATTGTGGAATATCTTGTGGAATTTCTTCTTGATGAGGTTCATTTTGAGGATTTTGTTCTTGAATTTCAAAATTTGTCAACTTCATCCTAGTTAGGGTATTGGAATCAAAGAATTCAATGGAACGGACAACAGAATTTTCAGATTGGAGATCCACATGAAATTTATCAAAGATTTTTGTTAAAAAGACACCATAAGGAAGAAATCCTCTTGGTATTGTCAGAAGATTATCAAAGTAAACTTCAGCCCAATTAACTTGGATATTTCCCATTATAGCATATAGAGCTTTTGCTAAATCTAGGAAAATGAAATGAAAACTCCCAGTTTTTGAAAATAAGTTATAAGCTAGGATTCGTGCAATGAACCTAGGAATTGGACGAAGTTTGTTTGAGTTATTTAAAGGTTTGCCATATCCAGGAAGAAATATATGATTAGATAAAAGATCTGTATCATTCATCCTAACTGACCTAAGAGAAACTCCTTGATAAGGAATATTGAAAATTTTTCCAATTGACTTTGTAGTCAAGTCAATCTCTATTCCTTTAATAAGAGTCTTAAGTTTTTCAGAACCACCAATAGTTCCTACACGTTCTATATTAGTATAGAACAATTGCACGAGAAATGGATATGTGAGTTTTCTATTTTCAGCAGAGAATAATTCAAGCAATCCCACATTTTCAAAATATGAACCAAAGTTCTAGGGAATAAAATCATCAAATTTCACAAATCGTCCTGGAAGAACTTCAAAAGATGATATTTTGTTAAATTCTTCTAATAAATCAGGACTTTTTAAATAAATGATGATTTCATCGTTGACAGAAGTATGGGTTTGCTTAGCTTTCTTAGATCTAGACATGATGAAACAGATAAATAACAAAAGATTCAAAGATCAAGTTTAGAAATATACCCCAAACTGTTGAAACCCTAGATTAGTCGACTAGAACTTAGATTAGTCGACTACTGATCTTGACAGCTTGACAGATTTGAAAGAAAATTGAAGAACTTGATGAAAAATTTGAGAACAACGAAGATGCCCTAACCTGGAATCGTGGGTTCTGAAGAGAGGAAGATGAGGGCTCAGTTTTTAGTTTGGTTAGTGGGTAGTTTTTAAGTTTTTACTTTATCTTTTAAAAGAAATTACAATGTATGGTTCAGATTTGATAGTGAAATAAATGTAGGGTTAAGATTTGATCTTAGATATG
This sequence comes from Asparagus officinalis, assembly GCF_001876935.1. Taxonomy (NCBI): domain Eukaryota; kingdom Viridiplantae; phylum Streptophyta; class Magnoliopsida; order Asparagales; family Asparagaceae; genus Asparagus; species Asparagus officinalis. The sequence goes on from NC_033796.1 coordinate 94,965,501, forward strand.
TGGCTAGGATTGATAGAGTTAAAAAACTATGGTTGAGATGAGTTTTACTTAACTGAAACGGGTATTGGGTATTGGGTTTTGGGTTTGAATTTAAATAAAAATCCAATAAGCTTTAAAACTGTAAAACTGTGAGTTCAGAAACAGTAGTCGACTAATAGTAAAAGTAGTTGACTACACTGTAATCTACAGGAAGATGATTTTCAGATTATGACTCAGAGTAGTCGACTATAAATGAAATTAGTCGACTACACTGTAAACAACAGAAAGTTGATTTTAAGATATTAACTTAGAGTAGTCGACTATAGAAGCAATTAGTCGACTACACTGTAATTCACAGAAAAATTTATATGCAAACTTGTGCATGTAGTCGACTATAAGTCAAATTAGTCGACTATTAAGGGTATGAATGTATATGTTTTTGTTTTAAAAATTTAATTTAAATCTTCAATTAAACATATACCTAATTCCCTTCTTAATTTAACATAAATTTCTTCTTTTAAGGGTTTTGTTAATATATCTGCTATTTGTTTATCTGTAGGTATAAATTCTAATGAAATGTCACCTTTAAGCACATGATCACGTAAAAAATTATGTCTAATATTAATGTGTTTTGTACGTGAGTGTTGAATAGGATTTTTAGATAAATTAATTGCACTAGAATTGTCACACATAATGGATGATATGAGACAATTTATGCCATAATCCGATAATGTTTGTTTCATCCATAAAATTTGAGCACATGCAAGACTTGTAGTAATATATTTAGCTTCAGTTGTTGATAATGATACTAAATTTTGTTTTTTACTAAACCAAGATACAAGTGAATGTCCTAAGAAATGACATGTTCCACTTGTACTTTTTCTATTGGATTTACATTCGGCAAAATCAGCATCACTATATGAAATTAAATCAAATGAACTATGTTTTGGATAAAACAAACCATAATTTGTAGTATCTTTAATATATCTAAAAATTCTTTTCACTGCTTTAAGATGTGATTCTTTAGGATTAGATTGAAATCTAGCACATAAACATACACTAAACATAATATCAGGTCTACTTGCAGTAATGTAAAGAAGTGATCCAATCATACATCGATAGAGCTTTTGATCAACATTCTTACCATTTTCATCTTTGTCAAGTAATGTAGTGGTACTCATTGGTGTTGGTTTGCTTGTTGTATTTTCCATTCCGAAACGTTTGAGTAAATCTTTTGCATACTTGCTTTGATTGATGAATATTCCTTCTTTTAATTGTTTAATTTGAAGTCCAAGAAAGAAATTTAGTTCACCCATGTGACTCATTTCAAATTCATCCTGCATAGTTTTAGCAAATTCTTGACAAAGATTGTTGTTAGTAGAACCAAAAATAATATCATCTACATATATTTGAATTAGTAAAATATCTTTATTTATTTTCTTAATAAATAATATCATCTACATATATTTGAGTTAGTAGAAATTTCTAATTTTAATTCTTCTACTATTTCTTATTATCAAGTAATTGAATTGAAAGAGGAAAATAAATCATTGCTTAAAGAAAATCATATTTTGACTAATGAGAATGTTTATCTAAAATCAGAATGCAATGATTTAAAAATTCGCATTAATGTTTTAGATAAAGATATTTCTTCTATTAAATTAAAATATGATGATATATGTTTGAATGTTAGTAAATTCAATAAAAGTAAAGAGAATTTGAATAATTTGCTCTCATTTCAAAAATCTTCAAACAATCATTTTGGCATTGGATTTGTTCCTAAGTATTTTACAAAAAATGATTATGTTTTGAAGAATAATAATAAGAATATTCATGCTAAACAAAATAAGTATATATGGATTCCTAAGAATTTGAATATTCATGATAGGAATGATTATATTTCATCTTATATGTATGAAGTTTGCAATTCAAAGAATTACACTTATGTTAATAAATGGAAACCAAATTCCAAGTGGATTTGGATTCCTAAGGGCTAATCCTAATGATATTGCCATTCTTTCTTTGCAATTTATAATCTACTTTGCAAACTCACCCTCTAGTGTTTAAATGTAAAGCTTCTGTAGATTTTTATAAGAGCGTACTCTATTCTTAAGGGTCACGATCCTACACCTGGTATACATAAGCAAATTCAGGACCCTACAAATTATTATAATTATTCAATTGGTTACTATGAATAATTGTGCATACTTATTTTATTATATTATTTTTAAACAATTAATAGTTATAATATTATTGATAATTTTGATTATTTAAGAAGGTGAGAAGGTGCATAGTTAATAAGATGTTATATTTATTTAATGAAAGATTAATCAGAGATAATGACATAGTTAGAATTTATCAAAATTTGAGATGGCAAAAAGGAAAATTAAAAGTTTTCACACCCTAATCCTCTTTTTATAATAGTATAGATATAGATATAGAAGTATAGATATAGATACCGATATGTTAGTACTATATTATTATAATATCAATTTATATTGTTTAATATATTTTATTAGTTAGAATAAAAATATTATTGTACTGTCTTTATGATATAAAATATTATATTATAATTTCGTGTTTATATATTTAATATAACAATATATTAAGTATATTATAATATAATTTAATATGATAATATAGTCTAGTATATAGAATATTTTAATTTATATAATAATTTACTATTTCCTATTACACTTTTTTGTGTTAATTAATAGTCTTAAATATATTGTCAATATTATTATAGTTATAGTATTAAATAATATTTTATTACTACAATAAAAATAATAATAATCTACTATATATAATATTATATCAATTATTATATAATATATCATATTATTATAATATAATATAATATAATATATTAATTAATAACATTAAATATATTTATAATTAATTAGTAATTATAATACAACATATTATATTTTAGTGTAAAGTAATATATTGTATTATATATTATAATAACATACTAAGCAATATACTAAACCAATTGGATAAATTAATTTAAACTTAATTGATAAATAAATAATATTTATTCATATGAATTATCAAATAAAATCTTCGAATTTTCTCATTATCACAAACTGTCCTACTTTGCCCTACTCAAAATATCCTAAAGGGATAAAATTATTTTATTAAAATAATTATCTCATTTAGCGTCAACTTGTCCCAACCAATAACCCCAACTAAAACAAAATTATGAGAATTGCATTATTTTTCTTGATAAATCCCAAAATCAACTAATGCTTGAACATATATCTGCTCAATGCATTATTGCTTAATAAATTCTAATTAAATCAACTTAGGCATGATTTAATCCCAATAATTTACTAAGATATCCCTATGGTTAAAAAAGAGAAATTTTTATGACCCTCCCACCTGAAATTTCTTTTTGAACCATTTCACAAAACCCTCCTTGGATTTTGTTTTTCCTACTTAAGCCAATTGAAAACCTTTTTCACAAACTCCCGAAAATTTAAAAAATTTCAAGCAATCATCTGAAACTTTTAGTTTTTATAATATCCTAAAAAAAGGATAAATGGAAAATCGAGCTGTAGCGAAAGTTAGTTGTGGAGCGACATGTTGTCCAGTACGTGGTGTCACACGACACCATTGCATTGCCTACTTTATAGATATTTTCATTTACATTTATGTATTTACTACTTAGGATATTGCGGAGATTAGGATAGGATACCACCAAGGCTTATTCTGGGATTGCTGACTTTAATGACTCACAAGTTGTATAAGAATACTACTAAGATAAAATTCTGGCTTTGCCAAAGGAGAAAACAGCCAAAGGACATAATTGTACAAATGAAAATGTCCTCCATTTATATAAAACGATTTGTTGGGGGATTTTAATGTAAAGAGTAGAAAGTTGACGCTTATGGGTGACATTCTACAGTGTTGAAGCCTCGTGGGATTATTATTTTTGGATATTTTTCAGCGGTTAAAATAAAGTTCAAGGGGTTTCTGCAACAAACGCCTTCAAGTTTTGAGGGTTTTTGTAAAATTTATCCATAAAAAAGTGCTACATTGACAATGGTGGGTACCCAACCACTATCCCCGAACCAATCATAGCCGTCTAAATTTCTACGTGTCCGTTTCCCGTTTTCTGTACACGTGTTAAAATTGCGCTTCACTCGTCAGCTCTGCAGGGAGTATCCCGCTCAAATCTCCTCTCTCTCTGACCGATCGCATACGAATATTTCTCTGCGACTATTTCCACCCTCATAATCCGTCTCCTGTAGCGTTCATGCGCATAACATTCTCTATGCGGACTCCTCCTGCCCATAATTTAATGATTATGTTCAAAACGTAAAGAAATGAGTGAATGAATCTGCTTCAATTGAGCTGCGGTAAAATTTGACTCGTTGAGGGGGGGGTGGGGGTGACGTCAACAGAACCCCACGTGGGCTACTCACGACAAAACGCCTAATTATACTCGATCGGCAGCGGCCTAAGCGGGGCCCACCACCTCCCCTAAAACTCACGTGAGATCGTAACGCGTTGAAGTGATGGATCGGCCGGTGAGCCGCGCTTACCGCTGCCAGCTAGGCTCGCGTGGAATGTGGCCACATCAGCATGCAATCGGAGCGGGTTGGTTAGCGTTTCAAAGGGCGGGATAAGAGATCAAGACCGATGATTCTGCCAGTATCTTTCGAGGCGGGTCCCACCACAACCAGGGTCGGACGTGGGCGGGGGGAGGGGGTGGGGTGGGTAAAAAGGCAGGCAGTGAAAGGGGTGGAATTAAATGGCCCAGTGCACCAATTCTGTAGGGGTCCACCGGCTGCAGCCCGTCGAGGTCACTGTCCGACCGCGCGCCGTGTCGTTCCCTCTAATGTTGAACGCGTGAGACCGGGATATTTTAAGAGACGTGGTGGTCCCCGCCACCGGGCCCGGATGATTCGACGGTCAGATCTTCTGCCAGGATGGCAAGATCCATCGCGAACCGTCCGATGGAAAGTAGATCCAACGGTTCGTATTGATTACCTTGGGTTGATCGATGATCCCAGCCGTTTGTCTCGGGCTTAGAGTGGGGTTCGGCGAGTGAAAAACCGATAGAGGATGAGAAGGCAGCAGCAGAAAGAGAAGAGAAAAGCAAGAGAAGAAGAGAAGAGAAGAGAAGAAGGGGGGAGAGAGAGAGAGAGAGATCTAATCTCAAAGAGAGATTTTTCCCCTTTTTGCAGGGTTTGATAGAGATTTCGGTAGGAATTATAACAATCGGCAGATCTGTGCTTCGATTTGTCGGAGAATGGAAGCTGAGAGATGAGTGGAGGAGGAGAGGGACTGATCTAGGGTTTGGTTTGATGAGAGGATTAGAAAGAGGAGAAGATGACGGATAGGAATCGAGAAGCGAGGAGAGCGAACCATGGCGGCCGTCAACGGCGGCGGCGGCGGCGGCAGCATCTCAAGGAGACGGCAGCAGCGGTCGACGAATCTGAGGGATTCGCCTGGTTCGATCTCGATCTCAATTTCTAATTCCAGGTCTTCACGTTTTTATGTCTTTTTAGCTGGTTTTTTGTTTGATTTCAGAAGAGGATGGAGCTGTGGAGACGCAGGAGTCATCGAGACTTCGAGATCGAGGAATGAAGAAGGATCGAGATAGGGATCGAGAGAGATCGAGCAGTCGCAGCAAGAGGAGGCGAGGGGAGAGATTAAGCAGAGGAGAAGATAGCTCTGAGGAAAGTATGGATGATGGTGACGACGAGGAGGAGGACGCATCGGTGGCGGTGAGGTTGCCGGCGGCAAATCCGTCGGCCATTCCGTCGTCATCTTCTTCGATTCAACAGCAAAATCATCATCATAGTCATAATAATAATCATCATCGGAATAGTAGCTTCTCGACGAAGCCGTCGAGGCCTGCAGCAGCATCGTGGAAGGTAGCGGAGGAGGTGATTGGGGTTTCTATACCGAGGAAAGCGAGGACATGTATGAAAGTTTAGAAAAAAAAAATTTCGATCTTTTTTTAGGGGGTTATTAGTTCATGTTTTGTTTTAATTATGTTTGGTGATGCAGCATCTTCGAAAAGGTCACAAGAATGCTGGGTTGCAAATGGAGAGCTGATCAATCGGCAGGCCTCGACTTCTCCGGCCAGGCAAAGCCCTTCATCGAATAGAGCAATCTCTCCATCTTCATCGAACGCTTCACTTCGAAAAAAGAAGATATCGAGTGGGAATAAGCATCGGCCGCCGAAGATGATAAAGTCACCATCTTTTGTTCAAGAGATTGAGATGGAGGTTGCAGAGGTCCTCTTTGGAATGACAAGGCAAACACAGCCGGCGGAGACCAAAGATACCAATGGCTTGAGCACAGACGCGAAATCGAGGGCCTCTTCTCCCAACTCAATCTCTCAGACTCCAGCGGCTTCTACCAATTTGCCTATGGCCACCACTGGTGAGTATAATTGTCACTGTGGTTTTAATTTCAGATCTTGAGTTAATTGTTCATGTGGGATTTTCTTGGTGTCTTCACAGGTCCAAAGAGGAAAAGGCCACGTCTTAAGGTTGAAGATGACAGCTCAACAAGCCCAGCGAGCTCTGTGGCCCTGTCGACGAAGATGGAGTCTGAAATGCCCCAAAAAGCTGAGGATGTTTCTTCACCGAGATTGGAGAAGAAGACTTCGGGACCTTCCGCCATTGAAAACGGTATTGGTTCAAGCGATCCGAAGCGTTCTGTCGAGGCCCAGCAAGATCCGGCGAAGCCCGAAAACTGCAATCAAGTGAAGGAAGAGGTTTCCGTTTTGCCATCTAAGTCAAATGTCAATTCCGAAGAAGCTACAGCAGCAGTAGAAGCCAAAGCGTGAGTTTGAAGATTCTTTATCTTTCTATTTTCATGTTTATCTTGAAATTAAGCTGATTGACGTTGCTTTTCGTGTTCTTTTTTTGGATTAATTTTCAGCCCACCAGCCAATGGAAGCCCTCGAGAAGAGAAGTTCAGAATCGATCTAATGGTGGGATATCCATTCATCTTTCACTATTCTGTATTTCTTGTTTAAATTTTAATTCAATGACAAAGTTCCCACTTTTTTCTGGGTTATAATTTTGCAGGCTCCTCCACTTCCTGAGAAGTCGTCTTCAGAGAGGGATGGCTTATCAGACTTTGCTTCTGATTCCAAATCTACGGGCCCAGAGAAGAAAATGGTGTGCAAGATGAATATCTGCCTATTACTGAGCTTTCAATCACATAATCTTCTGTACTTTTGTTACTTATTTTAAGTTTGTTCAGATGCCTGGATCTGAAATTGAGAATGGAGAAGTGAAGTTAGAGAAAACCTCAAAGCATGAGGGGACTTCTGATCAGCAGAATGCCGGAAATTTCCTGTCTTGGGAACTAGATTTGAAGAAGCAAGGTTCATCAGAGAAGATGCCCACTCTTCAACTCGATCTAGAGAAGCATGATAAAGATGGTCTTAGTATTGGTAGCAATGGCAAACATCAGCAGGTCCCTAAGCAGCAAGCAAAATCTGGGAAACTTGATTCTAAGCAGGAGAAGCCCGGTAAGTTTTCTCGTTTCAATAGAGCCTTGCAAGTGTTTCGTTTTGATCAAATTCAAATGAGATGTGATTGGTTCAAAATTTGTTCCCAGCATTAGCAGCATCTTTGCCTTTGCCTGTGCCAGTTGCTGGTTGGCCCGGTGGTTTTCCTCACTTTGGGTAAGCAATGCAATGATTTCATGTATCTTTTTACCTCCTTACATACTTTTGGGTTTCTATGCATGTTTGAGTGTCTATTGATGTTCATCTCTGCAATCAGGTATATGGGTCAAGTTCCATCCATTCAAGCAGTTGTACCCATGGATGGAGCCTCAGGAGCCGCCAAGCCTTTACAGGTATTTACTTTCTCAATTATATTTTCATGATTTTTTGAGGGGTCTGTTTTTGAATTGGATTTGTCATGCAGCAACCTTTGCCTTTCCCTCAACCACAAAATCGACCAAAGAGATGTGCAACCCACTGCTACATTGCACAGAACATTCACTACCACCAGCAAATTTCTCGCATAAATCCATTCTGGCCATCACCAACAGCTGCTGGTGCTCATCCTCTCTATGGGTCCAAGCAATACAATCTCAATGCAGTGCCAGCATCAGACTCAGCAGCAATCCTTGGTAACCCATTACAGGGAGGATATCCTCCAAGAAGTCTGGCTCCATTGCAAGATAAATCTCCAATGGTAACAATCGCTCCCTCTAAAGAGAAGAGCTCGACTCAAACAATAGCTAACAACTATTTGGAAGCTGCACAGAGGAAGCAGTTCTTGCTTCAGCAACCTCCTCAACCTGGATCTTCTTCAGCAGTCCCAAACATGTTGGTGAGATTCCTACCATAAATTTTTCTTTTGGGTTATTTGCAATTTGGTTCCTAAGATTTACACCTTTTCTAATTATTTGAAGTATCAGAAAAAACCTTGGGGTATCAAAGTGAAAGAGTTGTAAGTGTTGGGATATCAAACTTTAACAGGTCTGAAATTTAGGTTATCTGAGTGTGAAAAAAAACTTATGAGGTGTCAAAGCTAAACAACTTGTAGACTTTAGGCTACTGAAGTGCAAATAACTTTTTTTTTCTATTTAGTCATTGAAAAGTGATATGAAATTAGAGATAAAGTGGAGTTTTACGTTGGCCTTTTAGCCGTTTTCAATTTCTTAGAAGTTTTTTTTCCTTTTTGATTTTCACTTTTTTGCCCTTTTTGATTTTCACTTTTCACAATTCACTTTCAAAAGCACTCCAGGTATACTTGAAGAAAATCCATGACACTTGAGCAGTCACGTCAATTTTTTTTTCTATCTTTTCCAAACAAGACTGGCAAATTGAAGATAATAAGATAAATTAAGTTTGAGAAAGTACTTTTTCATTTGCTTTCCGTTTGTCAAACTCTTGCTTTAACGCTAACAGTCTATTATATCAACCCTGGGTCTATCTACAGCATGCCCCTGCATTCATTTTCCCCATGAATCAGCAACCAGCTGTTGCCCCTAATCGAGCGACGCCAACCTCAAAATCTACTCCTGCAACTACCACCAATGCAGCACCTGCAGCTGCTTCTGCTAGTTCAGCAGCAGCAGCAGCAGGAGGAGGAGGAGGCTCTGGAGCAACTGGGCACTCCTCAGCAACTACCATGAATTTCAACTATGCGGGTTTATCTCAGAATGATGCTCAATATATGGCCATTCTTCAGAACAATGCATACCCATTTCCTATAGCTGCACCTCCAGCTTATAGAGGAGCAAGTCCAGCACAAGGCATGCCTTTCTTCAACGGGCCTTTCTACTCACCGCATATGGTTCCTTCTCAGCAGCAGCAACAGCAGCTAATCCAACAACTTCAGCAGCAGCATCAACAACAGCATCAACATCAGCAGCAGCAGCAGCAGCAGCAGCAGCTTAGGCAACAGCAACAGCAACAGCAGGGGAACCCGAGCACATCAAGTGGTTCATCATCCTCTCATAAACAAGCACAAAAGTCACAGAGGGTGCCCGGAAGTGGAGCTTCTGCTGCTTCCAACTCCAATACTATGCATTTACGAGATTCAAAGGACAACCCATCAACAGAAGATAGTAACAAGGCTTCACAAGCTCAGAAAAGCCTATATGGTCAAAACTTTGTCATGCCTCCGAATTTTGCCCTGGTCTCTGGTGGGAGTCATAGTGAAAACAAACAGGCTGGAGCTCATCAGCAGCATCTTCAAGCTATGAAGGTGGAGCTCACCCCGTCTCAGGCTCAGGCGTATGCCATGTCCTTTGCGTCTTTCGGTGGATCCAGTGCCGGAGCTGTTCCCAGTTTTGATATCTCAGCCATCGTTCAGAATCCTGCGCTGATACAAACCCTTCCAGATTTAGCAAAGCATGGGTTTCAAATTCCGGCAGCCGCCGCCGCCACCACTGCCGCTCAGCACAAAAAGGGTCATAATGAAGATGGGAAATCTGGAGGGGATTCCGGGACTCCAATTGCAAATGCAGTTACTGAGGGGAAAAACGCCACATCTGCTACTGTTGGGGATGGAAAGAATGGTGGTCAGCAGCACTCACTTAGCTTTGCGAGACCTGATAGTGAACCCACAGTACCTAATTTCACGAGCATCCTCGGTAGTGGCAATCACCTGATTCTTAATGGTGGCCGGCCATTGATTCCACCTCCAAGTTCTGCTCCCTCGTCAACCTCAGCTCCATCTGCTAGTGTTCCTCCAAGTTCTCAACAGCAGCAGCAGCAGCAGCAGCAAATGATTCAGTTTCAGAAGCAGCAGCAGCAAAGAATGATACAACTACAGCAGCAGCTTCATCAACATCAGCAACTACAGATACAACAGCAACAGAACTCATCTCGTGCTGTAAAATCTTCTACTGCCAATACGACGACAACTGCTAATGTCAGTTCACCCTCCATGGCTGCTAGATTCCCTCAAGGTTCACTAACCGGGTTCCCTCCATCTGTTCACTCTCCTCAGTGGAAAGCTTCAACCAGAGCAGCATCAACCTCTGCCTCTGCCTCCTCTGCAACGTCATCATCCTCATCGGCAAAGAACCAAACCCCTCAACAACAACAAATTCAGCAGCCTCACCTCACTCCAAACCCTCACCAAACCCAGATATCATTTGGTGTCACTTCATCCAAAAGCAACAACTCTGTAACAGGCAATAGTGGGAGCCCACGGGCATCTCCAAGCTCGAAGCCTGGACAACAACCCACATTGCCCTTACAGCAGCAGCAAGCTAAGAATTCACCCATTACCACCAATACAAACAACAGGAGCATAACATCAATCCTTGGCCATCCGCACAGCAACAAACTTAGTCCTCATCAGCCTCAGAAACAGCCACAACTTTTCTTCAACCCGTACAACATCCAAGCCCAAACCTCTCAGCCCTCCAAGGCCGGATATCACCAGCAACATCAACATCAACAGAACTCGAGCGGCTCAGGGATGCTTTCACTTTCCTCATCTTCCCCAACATCGGACCCCACGAAGGCATCAGCCAAGGGATTGATGACATCCATGGCTCCTCATCCTCTTATGGCTACTAATTTCCCCTATAGTAATGCAATGTCATCATCAGTTTCGGTCAAGCCTGAGCAGAAGCAGTCTATAACTGGTAATGATCGCTTCAGTCTCTCTCTTCAACTTGCTCGTGTTTAGATTCTAAAACAAGTATTTCCTTACTGAACCGACTTTAAATTAGGATGGCAATACGAATACATTTTAACAATCTAATGAATAGAAGAACCACATGTAAATGAGTTATGATAGTAATCAACCGTTTTGACCAATTCTATGGTAAAACCTTTGATTGAAATTCCCAAAATACCCTTAAAGCATGGGGGAAATTGACTAAATTTAGTTAAAGAAGCCATGTCATGTGGGCGTGTTTTTTAAAGGCATCTTTTTTGAGGATTTCAATCGAAATAACACCCGTGAGCTGTTAAGGGGGTCGATTGCGACCGGTACCTGTAGCTTCTGTATTAAACCTGTAGTTTCTGTATTAATATTGAACTTTAGTGGAGGCTTTCGTGGTTTTGCCCTATTTTAAAGGCTGTTTCTATTAAGAAAAAACCCAAAAAAAAAAATTTTGTCTCTGTAGAAGCAGTATACAGTGAAAGTATAGTGAAAGGAGACGTTGGTGACGCCTGACGTCATTAATGGTGTGGAGTTCTCTTTCTCCCTGTATGATATGGAGTTCTTCTCTCTATAGAACTTTTTGTTCATTATTATAGCTGCGGTGCAAAAATTGAAGTGTCTGGGTTTCTGGTTTCTTGCAGGAAATGACAATCTGCACGCTTGGAAGGCTGAGAAGAGATGACACCTGAGTTTGATGATTTGACCATGGCCCGCAAACCGGCCAGAGGAAGAAGAGGCAGGAAGGAGCGGAGGAAGAGGAAGAAGAAGACCCAGTCCTCAAATTTTGCAGTGAAGGAACAAGGCCACCCCTCCTCCTCTAAACACCCGTGCGGCGCGCGCCCACTAACCCGCCTCTCGAAAGAAAGGAAGGGGAAGGAAAGGTGTGAATTGGCGGGTGGTGGACCACGAGGTCGATGAATGGGACCCACGTACCTTTTGGTTTTGGATATTAATTTATTATTATTTATGTGGGGAAAAAAAATATAGATGGGCTCAGCTGACCTGTGACCAATGTGTAGAAAATAAACATGGAATGGGAAAAAATGCACTGTTTTAATCTTTTTTTTTTTAATTCATGGGGACATTCTGTAGATCAAAGCGCCAACCGCCATTGTTATTGCTATATTATCGAGGGACCGGTGAAGTTGTTATTGCTATGGGTGTCACTAGGGGCACAACCACACCCATTTTCTCATTTGTTACGGTGCATTGGGTCCTATAAGAGATTTAAAATTTTAAAATTCCATATGAGATATGGTGTACTATAATAAATGAGAAAGTGAGTGTGGTTGAGATTGTGGCGGGGAGTATGCTCCTATCATTTTTCTATTATTATATTACCGTTTGGGCACGTGGGAATTGTTGCAATTTTAAAAGGGTGGGTGACAGACGTTGCGTGGAGATAGATTGAATGAGAGGCATCTCTTTCTTCTCTCTGGTTAAAAGGCTGAGAATGGCTATACGTAGAAAAACTGCCTGCTTTCCTTTATCTTGGATTAGATTCATCGGGTGTTATCCTTTTTAATTTATTTATTCATTTATTGCGAATCCTGAAGTTCTAGAAGATGCCCTGATTGTAGATGGCTCCTCACGACTCACGTAGGGGTGGAATTTGTGAACCAACCTGCTGATTCGACCCGATCCTACCCGTTGTAAATGGGTACATATCACTTGTCATAATCAAGTCGACATGAAAGGCACATTTGTTAATTGGGTCATAAACCAGATTAACCCCTGTTTAATTTTAACCCAATTATCGTTAAACCCTTTAACATTTAAAATTTATAAAATCACACCCATAAACTATCAATATTTATAGAACCTATAAATTTATAAATTACGTACACCACTATAAAAAATTTGCAATTTGCAGAGAACACCTTTAGAAGTTCAAAAATTAAAACAACATCCTCAAAAGTTCAAAATGTACCAAAGATCATAAAAATACAAAAACTCACAAAACAATACAAAAATGTATAAATGAAAAACAAGACAATGAAAATTTTAAAACTTGCAAAAAAGCCCTAAAATTTTTAAAAATTACAAAGCACTCTCAAAAAGTTGAATTTATGAAAACACAGCTCAAAAACATCAAAACCTACAAAAAGTAGAAAAATCTGAAACTTATAAGTAATACCATGAAAATTTTGTAGAAAACACCCAATTAGTTTCAAAAGCTGCAAAAAACACCCTAAATAAGTCAACTTTTACAAAATCACACCCCTGAAAGATCAAAATCTATAAATAGGTATATAATCTATAACTTATAAATAGCACCATGAAAATTTTGAAATTTGCAAGAAGAAACACCCTAATAGTTTCAAAAGTTGCAAAAAACACCTAAAATAAGTCCAAAATTTAAAAAGTGAAAAATTGTAACTTATGACCAATGAAAAATTTATACTTTATAAATTACAAAACCCACTGAAAATTTTGAGTTTTGCAAAAAAAAAACAACAACACCCTAAACGTTTAAAAAATTGCAAAATACATGGTTAGAAGTCAAACTTTTACAGAAACATGCCCCAAAAACATTAGATCCTACAAAAACTACAAAATCAATAAGTTTTAAGGAGCACCATGATTTTTTTTGAAATTTATAGAAAACACCCTAAACATTGGAAAATTGTAAACTTATAAATAGTACAAAATCTATAACCTGCAAGTAGCAATGAATTTTTTTTTGAAATTTGCAGCAAACACCCTCAAAGTTTTAAAATCACAAAATACACACTGGAAAGTCAAACTTTATAGAAATGCATGCCAGAAATATGAAAACTTACAAACAATATAAAACCTAGAGCTTATTTAAAGCAATGTGAATTTTTTGATATTTGTAAAAAACACTTTAAAAGCTTTAAAAATTATAATAAAACATTCTAAAAAAATTTTAAATTTAAAAAATAACTGAAAGTTTAAAACTTACACATGATATTAAGTTTATAAATTAGAAAAAGTCCATTGAGAAAATGATATTTCCAGAAAACACCCTAGACTTTGTTAAATTTACAAAATACACACTCAAAATTCAAATTTAACAAAAAACACCCTAAATATATCTAAACAGTAACAAAACTTATGAATGATAAATAGGACCATAAAAACTTTGACCATTGACTCTATGTTAAGTACATGAAAATTATAAGATAATTAAATGGATCACTTGGGTCGGTGAGTAACTCGTTTAATAAACAGGTTGAACCAATTATTTGATGTGTCAAGTCGGGTCGATATTATGTGGATTTGATCAAAATTTATATGAGTTGGGTCGGGTTGGGTCAACCCATTTGCCACACCTACGCACGAGCAACCTAGTAGTTGGGTCTCCAACCTCAAGCTTAAAAGGTTAATGCTCAATTTGTATGACATGTCTATATCTGATTTTAAATTATTAGATATTGCATGTGCTATTTGCTTGGATCTGTATTGTGAAAGGGAGCCCTATCATTAGGATTTACTTGGTCGATATTAAGTCAATGGTCCTACGCTTTTTGCGCAAATTAATTAGGAAAAAAAAAAGATTTGGTCGTGTGATTGTCTGATTGAGGGGTGTTCTTATTTGTAATTCACAATTATTGTTGCATTAAGTATAAGCTTTTTATTCTATCTATTTAGTGTATTTGTTGTGTGATGGTTGATATGACCTTGTTTTCTGCAAAAACTATGTACCAGCTGTTAATAAATTTTTTGAAATATGAAGTTAAAGACAATAAATAGTGTTGTGATTAGGAGTGAAAAGAAAAGGTTTGTATTATATCCATTAAAATACAGATATGATTATTAACTAGCTATGTCCAATAGAAACCGTTACAGCTACAAATGTGTAGTGAATATCAAGATCCGTATTCGCATTGTTTTGACGATAAATTACCAACTGTTAAAACCACATTCTTGGGCCGACACATGTCTCGTTCCTTGTCTAATCAAATATGATCAGAGTCCAGTCAACCCGAGCAGCTTCTATCGCCGGCCCGTTAAGCCAAAACTTGCATGACTGACTAAAAAAGCGTACTTATCGGCCTACCCCCCAGATCGACCATATAAGTACTCACACTCGACCTACCACTTTAGGCTGACAACTTGCATGGCCGACTAAAAATACGGTGTTTGTCGGCCCTCAACCAGATGACTAAAGAGGTGGTAGTTTCCTCGAACCCCTCGCCAACAACCGATGTCCCTCGCAGTAGCTGCTCTGATAAAGTCATCATTGCTTTAGCCCTCATAATCTTTATGACTCATTAGACCCAGTCACCATAACGATAGAAGAACACAATTAGAGGCTTCTCCAAGAACTAGAGGTGCTGGACGAGTTGAGACTAAAAGCTCAACAATGAATTAAGATGCATCAATCTTGAATATCAAGATCCTTCAACAAGAGTAAAAAAATGATCCATTAAAGGAGACTTGGTCTTAGCTGTTTGTCAATACATGGTCATGACACACAAGACCAAAGGAAAGTTTCAACACAAATGGAAAGTTCTATTTGTAGTAGAGACAATCTACTCAAATGGAGGCATACTGACTGATTGATCCAAATGGTAATTGGCTTATTGCGCCGATCTATGAGAAATTTCTCAAGAAATATTATCCTTGAATTGAGTGTTCTCATATACTTGCAGAGTTATTGGTCACATTTAATTTTTTTTACCTTTGATCAATTAGAGGAAGGTGACATGCAGGTATATGAGAACACTCAATTCAAGTGTTGGCCTACGCATGTTTATAAATCAACACTTCATAGGTCGACTGATGAACCTCATCGATCGACTGATAGGCTTGTTTGGTTGACTGAGAATGATCGGTCGACTGAGCAGAAACCTTTTAACAATTACAGAGCAGTTTATCGGTCGACTGATGAACAGTGTCGGTCGACTTAAACGTGCACAACCCAGTTTTGAACAAAAAAATCTGATTTTCAAAGAGAGTTTAAAAATAGCAAATAAATTATGAAACTTGGGAAAATGTTTGTCCACATGAAATTAAACATGTTAGAAAAAAGAATTTTTCAAATTGTATTTCCCATTTGAGAAAACTCATGTATTTTGCAAATTGTTCAAGAATACGAAATCATCAAAACTTAATGTTTGATGAAATTATTCCAAATAAGTTTTGAAACACTTTTCAATAGATTAATAGACTTGAGGAAAGATATAAATTAGTGTAAATAAGTCTTTAATCCATAAACACATTATTTTCTAAAATAAAGATGATAAATATGAAACAAGTAAATATCTATATAAATATAACTATTTGTTTCATATTTATACGATTAAACTTGAAAGCTATAAAACAAAAATGTGTATGTGTGTATTATTTGAGCTTTTAAGTATAAACATACAAGTATAACAACTAAACTAGAAACTATATACCCAAGCTAAAAAAATCTTCATTGAACTCGATCTTGGTAGTGAGGATGAAGCACGATATAGTCTTTGACTGGAAATACAAATGACTTCATTCCTATATCCGCCAACCTCTTTTAGATATCATCGTGAAGGTACAATCCAACCAACCTTCAACGGAGGATCTTTGTGTAGAATACCTAACAAGCAAATACAAACACTTGACAAACAATGTTAGGAATTGTCTGTTAATCACCAAAACTAGATTAGATAGTAGGCTCATAAACATGAGACCTAGCAATCTCCCTCTTTTTGATGATGACGAATAATCTACACAAAAAGTATATAAATATGCATGATACCAAATGAATATATACTTTATAATCCTCATGCATAAAACCAATAGGAAACAAAAGCAAGATATACTCACAAATACTTGTTTCTCCCTATTTATCAATATCAAAATGGGAAAACAATAAGAGATAAGAGAGCATAAGCTCCCCTATCAAAAAGCATGGGTGGGTATAAAACAAATATAGGGAAAAAGCTCCCCCTATCAAAATGCCTCATAACATGTATCAATGGAAATGATACAACAAATAAAGGACTCAAGATGATATATTCTTTAAGACATCAATATGTGAGTATGAAAAAATATCATAAAAAAAATATCATGACAACTCACATTCAAAAAGACAGAAAGAACACATATAGATATATTATTATGACATTGGTGTCTTAATACATAGATTTTAAAACAAATCTTTAACAAAAATTAATGCATAAAACAACTTAATTAAAGTTAAAAAATAATAGTATAAACAAATATCCAAAGACAATAAAATGATGATCCAAACATCAACCGAAAATATTCATGAAAGATATTCCAAGAAGGAAAATTATGAAAATCCATGAATAAATCATAATATCAAATAAAATTCATGAATTAATTTATGAAAATTCATGAAAGAAAATTCATAAAAGTTCATGAAAATCCATAAATTCATGAAATGATTTAAAATCCAAACGTAGGCCAAAAATTTATGCAAACATCAATTATTGAAGGTGATAAGAAGTGATCAAGCAAATATTTGAATCAAATGATAAGAATGCTCAAATCACCTCTTATAAAACAATCTCTTGGTAAAGAGGTTAGGTAAAGATGTCCACTAATAGAGATTCTCAATCAATATAAACAATGAACACATTTTTCTTATCTACATGATCATATAAAAAATAATGTCGAAATATTTACGTGTTTCATCTGCAAAGATGAAAAATAAGTGTATGCTTTGGATAAAACACATAGATCAATTAAATTATTTTTGACAAGAAAACTAGAAAGGCAATCATGCCAAGCTCTTGGAGCTTGATTCAACCCATATAAAGATTTTGCATCTGGAAAAATATGATATAGAAGAAAAAGATCAATAAATTTGGGGGTTGCTAAATATATACCTCTTCTTCAAAATCAAAACCAATAAAAATTCATAATATGTAATGAAAACAAAAATGAATTCTCAAAAATAAGTTTGATCAATAAAAAAAAAATTTAAAACACCATTTATTTTATATTAAAAAAATCAAGTTCTTTTCTAAATATGATGAAAAATATTCTCTTTTTAAAAAAAATTCATAAATTTGTTTACAAACAAAGTCCAAACAAAAATCACCTTTTAAAGAACATGAAAAAAACGTTAAAAGATTTGTTCTTTAAAAATCAAACTTGTTTTCATACCCAAACACTCTTGGTACCGAAGAGTTTAGAGACATGACCCCTATCAATAAAACTCAAAGCTCTAGGGTTATGATCCCATTTGGGCACATTTATGCACGGGTCCGGTCATAACAATATTCACGCAAATAACCCATTCTATTGCAATACGTATAATGAAATGGATGCATTTGATTTTGTTGTCCATTTATTTGTGGACAAGAATTATTTGTAAACAAAGGTGATCTTTTAAATTTATTTTACAAATGTGAAACTTTTCTCAAATCAAAATAAAATTTGGCCAAATGGCCAAACCTACCACAACAATCACACTTATACATATTTGTATGCTTATGATTTACATTGGGTGCATGAGTATGTATATGTTGAGAAGAAACTTTGTGAGATGCATAACAAGCATTTGTATTAGAACTTATGGGTTTACGTGCATCATAGCAAAATTTTGCAAGATGATCTTTACAGTCGTAAACAGTGCATTTGTAAACTTTGCTCTACATGTGTACATAGTGTGTGGATGTTTTGAAAATAGTATCACATGACTTTGTACACAAGTCTATAAGTTTCTTATAATTATTAACACATTTGTTTAAGGTTGAATCTAATGAAGATATACGGTTTTTCATGTGATTCAACTCATTATTAGGCACATATGCATTGACAATAGAAGTAGAGCAAACATTGTCATTCTTAAAAGAATTAAATTCATCTCTCATAGCTTCTACTTCTAATAAGGCATCATTCTTCTCATGAGTTATACTAGCAACTTTGAAAGTCAAGTCAATATGATCCAATTTTAATTTTTCATTGTTTTCTTTGAGGATCACATTTTCTTTAGCAATAGAATCAAATTTAGAAGCTAGCATATCATGATCGAATTTTAACTCTACATGCTTACTGTAGGCGTCAAAAAATGCTTACAGACATCCAAATACCACCCAAGGCAAAGAGAAGACGATAAACACCATTCTCTTAATCAGAGGGGATCATTCAAAGGAAGCGAGACAACATGTACACACCAACAGACAGCACATGACGACGAGGCTGAAGCGCGACAGCCCTTGGT
>NC_033796.1:94984748-95004526 GCF_001876935.1 Asparagus officinalis
GTCTATGGTGCAGTGGCTATTATAGGGGATGCTGTGGTGGTTACAAGGCAGTTATTCAATGATTATTTGAAGCCCACGTGGTAGCATATCAGAAATAGAACGTGTGCTGACGTGGACAAGCAGTTAAACCACGAAAAAGGTGGTTAAAGGACGTGGAAGGACAGTTTCAAACACGAGGGGATGTGTGTGTAACTGTCCCTTTAGCCGCGACAGCCCACACTGCCGCGCCAATAGCCGCGGCAGTGTTGACTGACGCGGCCAAAGGGCATTTGGTTGGTCAGTTGTCTCACCCCCATTTCCACTGTTGTGTACTCCTACCCCTATAAATACCTCCCTAGACAAGAAATAAAGGACAGAGAGCAGATTGGAGCAGAAAAGGCTTGAGGTTTTGGTGATTTTGAGGAAGAAAGAGAGAATTTTCACTCTTTGACAAGCATCATTTGGTGATTCCTAGAGATCTAAGCTCAGACTTGATCTTTGGAAGAGTGAATATCTTACATCGATAAGATACTCGCTTTCAAATCCCTACTTCGATAAACGAAGAAAGGATCCTTAAACACCCTCACGATCTGTGAATCGGTGGTCCACGAGCCAAAGCACTCACGGCACAGGCAAAGTCCCACAAAAGCAGGAGTTGATAATTAATTTCTGTGTTATTTTCTCAAGAGTTATAATTTTCTCAATTTTTTTATTATAATTCTTTGTAAACGATTGAAGTTTAATAGAATCTACAATGGAAACGACTTTCGCTGAAAACAAACTGGCGACCACAGTGTGAGCCAGCGGCCTCGCTACCGAGGCCGCAGTATCGCAGCCGATTAAGATCATTGTCACTGAAGAGATCGAATATGAGTTCGATCAGGCCAAATTCGAGGAGTACCTGTCATCCTCATCCTCAAAATCTTCCTCGCCCCGCAAGTGCAGGAAGATTTCCTCTTCTAAGAAAGTTCCCAAGTCTTCAATTCAGATGAAGACCGCAGATGAAGATTCTTGCCAAGTCATGGCTCAGGAATCTACTTGCAACATCTCTGCTCCAAATGACCTTTCACCAGTTCAGGGGTCTTTAAACCAAAATGCGCCAGTATTGACGAAGAGGGCTCGTCAGAGACAGCGTCAACGCCGCGCTCGTCAATTGGCAAAGGCTTTACAACAAACCGACGGAGTCCATTACTATACGGACTTAAAGTCGAGGAAGCAAAAAGTGAACCAGTTACCCCAAGGGCAGAACACTCACATTTCTGCACAACTTACGACGGAGGAATGAACCCTCGTCAAAAGAGCACGTTCAACTCTCAAAGAACGTATACAAAAGCATCGTATAAACGCCGCTCGTAATCGTGCCCTTCGTCAACGAAAACAAGAAGGGAAGAAGGAGATGGTGTCTGAAAAGCCACTAAAGAACCGTAGAGTTTGGATGCCGAAGACACCGCAAACATCCGTTCCGGGTCCGTCTACTGCACCACCAGTGAAACCCTGGGTTAGCCCAGATTTATCCAAATTTAAAATTACAATGACAGATCGCCTCGGTCCTTCGGTTGACGATCAAGGTAAAACCTCGGTCAAAGAACAATCAGATCCAGCAAATAAACCCTTAGTGGTTTCTTATACAGGGGGTCGTAAACACCCTCCTGTCAGAACTGCACCAGTCCAGAACGAGAGAATACCAGTTCACTCTCGTTTAGGACCTATGAATACTCCACACTCGCAAAGGGGTGGAATTAAAAATTTAACCTTGGATCGCCCAGAGGCGACGACTAGTCGTCCTGTGCATGTTAACGGGGTTCAGAAACAAAAGATGGGTTGCTCAAATCACAATAATGATGAGCTGTACTATCAGAAAAATAACTCAAGAAAAAGGATTGTACGAGAAAACGAGTCTCACTGCTCCTGTGAGAGACTCATTAAGACAGTGCTGACAGAATGCGGATGCTCTAAAACTAATTCAACAAGAGTCTCCGTATTTCAAAGACTTTCCACTGAAGCGTCAAGACCCAAAATCAGGCGTTTCAACAAGAAAAGACCTGCAATTCGGCAAGATGAATTCCCTGAGATCACTATTAACATGACCGGCAGAGAAAAACAACTATTAGTCAACCCTGACCCTGATTTCTCTCCAGAAGGGAGAGTTGAGCGGGGTCTATCTCAAAGGATGTCACGGTTACAAAGAAGAGCCAACCGACGTCGAGACTATAAAAGAATGCACGAGGGGTTATCTTCAGAGGAGGAACTGTCAGATACTTGTTCTGCTGTTGTGTCAGATGATACCACATCCAGTGTTGGGCTAGCCAGAGAATCATTCGCAATTATGCCAGATCAATTGGCTCAGATATTACAGGAAGTGTTAGCTAAACAACGCGAGAAAATTAGAGCTGGAGTTAAAACCGAGATGGAGTTGACAATGCAGCATATTCGAGACTTGCAAGCTCAACAACATCAACCGGAATCGAGCCAAAAGGCGGAATCCAGCAAGCGTAACGCCAGGCCTGTACATACAACTGAGAACGGTGACGAAGAAGACGAGACTATCTTTGCCGATCCTCCTCCCGATAAAGACAA
Source organism: Asparagus officinalis (assembly GCF_001876935.1). Taxonomy (NCBI): domain Eukaryota; kingdom Viridiplantae; phylum Streptophyta; class Magnoliopsida; order Asparagales; family Asparagaceae; genus Asparagus; species Asparagus officinalis. The sequence goes on from NC_033796.1 coordinate 94,987,305, forward strand.
TTCTGGAAGCGGTCCAGCCAAATCATCTACTCAACCTCCTCAAATTTACTTAAAAAAAGTGAGGAAGAAGACAAAAAGATGCAGGATCTTGAGAGCATAGTCAATGCTCTGATGACGGCCCAAGAAGTGAAGAAAACAGGCATTCCGTACCCGTACCCGAGGGAGTGGGATCTGATTACTTATCCCCCAAAGTTTAATTTGATTAACTTTACTCCTTTTGATGGCAGGGGTTCACCCACTTAGCACTTGATCTATTTCAAGTCACATCTTTGCGTAATATCCGGAAAGGAAGCCTTGATGGTCCGGTCATTCGTAGGGACCCTTCGTGGGCCTGCCTTCGATTGGTACCGACGTCTCAAACCCGGGAGCATCACTAGCTGGGAAGATATGGAAGGATTATTCCTCACTAATTTCTTTGATGACGACACCGAGGTCTCTATTGGCACGTTGTTAGACGAGAAGCAGATAAATGGGGAGTCGGTTGATGTCTTCGTCAAACGATTCCGGAACAAAGCGGTAAACTGCCGAGATCCACTCACAGAAGAGTTCATCCTACAGACATGTCATAATAACTTGTCGCTGGATGTGTTAGAAGTCATGGGGGTTGTACCTTCTAAAACTTGGAAGGAATTAAAAGTGAGAGGTGAACAGATCGAGCGCTTTCTTAAGAGAAAGAAGTTGGAGAGGGGACTGCCACAAGATAATCCTCAAAAACAGAACTTTAACTCTCGAGGCAGAGGAAGAGGGTCTGGGGCTGCTGTTGATGCGCATCAAACATCACAACAGCCGCAACAGCCGCAGCAATCATCTTTCCAACTGGCTCCAAATCAGAATCAACAGCCTACGAAGCAGTTTAAGGCCTCAGAGCCTAAATTCCCGAAGGAATACTCTTTTAAGGATGATGAAGTTCCGGTTATCTTCAAATACATGCTGGATAACAACAAGATCAAGCTTCCACCGGTCACAAACCAAGAAGAAGCGAAGAAGACCGACGACCCGAAGTGTTGTGCATATCATCGAAGGGTCCACCATCCCACTAAGGCGTGTTATGTCTTTGAAAGACAAAATACAAACCTTAATCGATGTTGGGATCGTAACGCCAAAACCGAAAGAGAAGAAAGTAGGTGCAAATGCAGTGTCCATTAGCTTCGGATCGGTTCCTTTATCCTGGTTTCAAGCCGAACCAGTATCAAAGGTTAAGATGCAGACCATCAACGATGACCCTCATGGACAGCGTCAAAAGAGGCTTGTATCTCACACAACCCCCAATGGCGAAATCTTTTGGGTTCATCCTGATTTGCTTAAAGATGAACAGTGGACGACATCCACATCAAAGAAGAAATCAAATGACAAGGGAAAAGAGAAGTCCTGTTATGGAGCCTCGGCAATTCCTGAGAAGAATGACGAAGAGATTCCAGCTTTATCGCTTTCCGAAGAAGAGAAAGAATCGTTCGCTACAAGAGGTGGGAATGAATACCATTATAAATATCCTGAAACCTCTAACCCAAATGCTAAAACTCTTACGGAGCTAGGGGTAGTTGCAACTCCTCCGGTAGCTGCTGAAAAGCAGCAACAACCGGCTAAACAAAAAGAGAAAGAACCCCAACATAAAGATGTTCAAGTTCCGAAGCAGTCTCGTTTCAATCGACCGATTGGACGAGACAAACCAAAAAGCTCGAACGCACCATACCGTTTCGACGTCATGGCTCAGTTGGCTAATATCCCGGCAAGAATCACATTGTACGAATTACTGCGTCTTTCAAGAGATACCAGGGAAGCTTTGCAGGAAGCCTTAGCTGACTCTGAAGTATTTCTTACCCAGATTAAGCCGATCTCTGAGGAGCCAGAATCGTCAGTTCAACACTGCAACTTGGCAGCCACGAAATTTCCTTGCATTGCTTTCACGAAAGAAGATATGCAAGTCAGGAATTCAAAACATGACAGACCTTTATATTTTACTGGATATATCGGTTCGAGCATTGTCAACCGGATCCAAGTTGACCCGGGTTCCGCTGTCAGCATTATGCCGCTACGATTGATGTACTACATCGGAATTCCCGCCAGCAAATTAGCCTCCACAGGAACCGTTATTTACGGATTTAACACCAGTGGATCAAGACCGTTGGGGAAAATTCGGGTGAAGTGTCAGCTCAGAGACTTGAAGTCTGAAGTCACTTGCTACGTAATTGATGCCGAGACTTCCTATAATTTACTGTTGGGTCGCCCATGGATCCACAGCAATCTTATAGTTCCCTCTACCCTCCATCAATGTCTGAAATATGTCGACACTAATGATGAGGTCAAGACGGTGGTCGCGGATAAACAACCATTCAAGGAGTTAGAAAACTACTTTACTGATTCCCTTCTTTATGGTGCTGAATCCGATACTGAACCATCGGCCCATGGTACAGACAGCGGAGAAGAAGCTGATACCGAAGCTGGGCTCGATTATAGTGAAGGTCTTATGCTAAATGACATTGAACCTCTTGTAATCGATCTTGACGGTGGTAATTCGTCGGATGAAAGTTGTAACTGGCAGCTTGCCGATGAAATAATAAACAATGATTTAGAGTACTCGCGTTGTCTAAATGATGTAATGCAGGAATTGTATGACAACACTAGTCTACATATGCCACTTCGTTCGTCTTGCACGACGACGAAACATATCCGAAGTTCAGTCGGAACAACTATGCTCCTACCTGCAAAGACAGGGGGTGAAAAAGAAATAGTTTTTGGGAAAGGGAAACCATCCCCTACCCCAGATCTTTTCTTAGACACTTATTCAGATGATGAAGAACCCGGACGACATTTCTCTCGGTACAGTTCACAAGCGAATGGTTATATGACGAGCCAAGGCTATGACCTCTCACTTGGTGAAGGTCTTCATTTTGGTCAAGGTGTTAGGGTTCCACCCCGTCCTGCCTACGTACCAAAAGGGAGACCTGATAATTATTATAGCTATAAAAGGGGTCTGGGTTATGCTTCATCATCTGATGACGAATATGGCCAACAGATTATTAGCCAACTAATAAATAATAGTGGACATTCATCCGATGCTTCAACTTGGGATTCTGACGTGAGCATTGGAGAAAGATTCAAAACCCTAATGTCGAACATGGCGACAATTGATCCTTCCACAACAGAAGGAGATGATCAGTTACCCACTTGGGAAGATCCCTGGATACATTACATGAATATCCAATACGGTGATCGATTTGAGCAAAGAGAACCTCCTACTGAGGATAAAGTAGTCCAGGTCAATATGGGTGACGAAAGTAATCCGAAACCTATATTTATTAGTGGTGATCGTCCACCGGATGAGAAAGAGGAACTAATCGCCCTCATTCGAGAATATATCGACGTGTTCGCTTGGAATTACGAAGATATGCCGGGACTCGACCCAGATGTAGCAATGCACAGCCTTAACATTAAACCGGATGTCAAACCTGTCAAACAACAACAAAGACGGTTTCGTCCGCAGATTATGGAGGCAATAGAAGCTCAAGTCAAGAAACTAATTGATTCGGGTTTTGTCAAAGAAGAACAACATCCTGAATGGTTGGCCAATATCGTTCCAGTTTTTAAAAAGAACGGAAAGATCAGAATCTGCATTGACTTTAGAGATCTAAATAGAGCCTGTCCTAAAGATGACTTTCCTCTACCAATTACAGATGTCATTATTGACAACACATGCGGGTTCGAGAGAATGTCGTTTATGGATGGATTTTCTGGGTATAATCAGATCAAGATGCACCCGGACGATGAAAAGCATACAGCATTCAGAACACCCCTTGGTGTCTTTTGTTACACTGTTATGCCTTTTGGTTTGAAGAACGTCGGTGCTACGTACCAACGAGCAATGACAAAGATCTTTCAAGAGCACCTTCGGAAAACAGTTGAATGCTACGTTGATGACCTGGTCGTTAAGAGCCGTGATAAAAACGACCACATTAAAGATTTGAAGACGATGTTCGATCTCATGAGGACTCATCAGTTAAAGATGAATCCGACTAAATCATTCCTTGGAATGTCCAGCGGTAAATTTCTTGGATTCGTCGTCACCACAAAAGGTATTCATATCGATCCTGACAAGGTTAAGGCGATACATGAATTACAACCCCCGAGGAATCTTAAAGAACTCAGAGGGTTGCAAGGTCGATTGGCATACATCCGTCGGTTTATATCAAATCTGTCTGGAAAATATCAACCGTTCTCTAAACTCGCGAAGAAAGGTGTGTCGTTCGTTTGGGATGAAGCATGCCAAAAGGCATTCTAAGATATTAAGAAATATCTGGCGAATCCACCTATTCTCGTTGCACCGAAATCAGGCAGACCGTTTTTGATCTATGTCAAAGCGACGAGCCATTCGTTAAGTGCATTACTCGCACAAGACGACGATAACGGTCACGAACAAGCTGTATATTATCTGAGTCGCACACTGGTTGGAGCTGAATCTTGTTATCCAATGATCGAGAAAGAATGCCTCGCCTTGGTATTCGCAATCCAAAAAATGCGACATTATTTGGTTGGACAGACAATTTATGTTATTTCTAACATAAACCCAATCCGGGTATTCATGACCCAACCGGCTTCCATGAATTGGCGTTTAGCCAGGTGGGCGCTACTATTATCGCAATATGATCTATACTTCAAGCAACAAAAATCAGTTAAAGGACGAGCTATTTGCGATCTTTTGGTGGAAAATCCTACGAAAGATGTAGTGGAGTTGTACGACAATCTGCCGTATGAAACTCACGAAGTTAATGTCACCTCACATCAACGAGTGTGGCAATTATACTTCGATGGGGCTTCCCGAGCAACCAACGTGGCGAGCGCGCCCGGATGTTCTAAAATCTCCTTAGGAGTGGGGATCGTTTTAGTTTCCCCGGGAAAGCATGTCTTACCTAGAGCATACTCGTTGACCGAACCATGCTCTAATAATGTAGCCGAATACAACGCATTGATAATTGGACTCAATTTTGCCAAAGAGCTGGGGGTCGAATACCTTGAAGCTTTTGGAGATTCTCAATTGGTAGTTAATCAGATTCGAGGAGAGTATGAAGTCAGAAATCGAGACCTGATTCCATACCACCAGGTGGCCATCGAGATGGCAAGCTCGTTTGAAGAATTTTTCATCGAGTACGTTCCGCGTCTCCAAAATGCATACGCAGACGCATTGGCGACATTGTCAGTATCCCTGGCTCAGCCTCCCGAGACAGAACAATTAATTACAGTGAGAACTCACCAACTTATTGTTCCTATCTACAATTCGGTTGCTAAAGAAGCATATTCAACAAGAGTTGAACCCGAGGTTCGAGATTGGCATTTCCCTATCATTGATTATGTCCTACACGGTATCTTACCTGAAGACGTGAAAGAAAGGGATTCGATTCGGCGGAGAGCACCGAGATTTTACTACAACGCTGAATCACAAATGTTGTACTGATGGTCGTACGACGGTCTATTACTCCGTTGTCTATCCAATAGGGAAGCAGAACAAGCACTCAAAGAGGCGCATGAGGGGACATGTGGTGCACATCAACCCGGTCCTAAACTCTGTGACCGACTTAGGAGAATTGGATATTATTGGCCGACTATGGTAAAGGACGCAGCTGACTACTATGTTAATTACATGCAAATTATGTGCACCAGCCTCCAGAGCATCTACACCCGTCGGCAACGTCATGGCCGTTCGAGACTTGGGGAATGGATATTGTTGGTCTTATAAATCCCCCGTCAGTCAAAGGTGATCGGTTCATCCTAGCAATTACCGACTACTTTTCCAAATGGGCTGAAGCGATTCCGCTCAGAGAAGTTAAAACAAGTAACGTCATTGCATTCATCAAACACCATATCATCTACCGGCATGGTGTCCTAAGACGAATCATACATGACAACAGTCCTCAATTCATCAGCAATGTCTTCATTAGATTTTGCGAGAAGTTCAAAATTCAGGACATTTCGTCGACGGCTTACAATCCCACAGCAAATGGATTGGCTGAAGCCTTCAATAAAATAATTATAAAGCTCTTGTCAAAACTCGTGAAAACTAATAAACGAGATTGGGATGACAAGCTTAGCGCGGCTCTATGAGCCTATCGTACCACGGTACGTACACCGATGGGAGCAACCCCGTATTCGTTGGTATACGTATGTGAAGTCGTTCTTCCATTGGAAATACAAATTCCATCTCTTCGGATTGCTCTCGCAACCCAGATGATAACCGAAGAACAACATCAGAAACGTCTCGAAGAACTCGAGATGCTCGACGAAAAGCGCTTAGAAGCCCAACAGCGTATTGAGTTCTACCAAGCCAGAATTTCCCAAGCTTTCGACAAGAAGGTTCGACAACGAAGTTTTAAAGAAGGAGATTTGGTCCTAGCTGAAAGACGGCCTATGATCCTTAACTCCAAGAAGAAAGGAAAATTTGAACCCAAATGGGAAGGACCGTTTGTAAGAGAAACAGTCTATTCAAACGGTGCTTATCGCCTGATTACCCAGGATGGCAACAAATTGATGATGCCAATAAATGGGAAGTTCCTGAAAAAATATTATTCGTAATATGTTCAGGATAACCTATGCAAAACGGGAAGTTCCTAGAGAATCCTGTATAGGATATTTCGGGATAACCTGAGATCAGTTAATTGTTCTAAATATAAAACTGATCTTTCAAATAATATGTTTTTGATTATTATAAAGTTCTTTTATAGCTTTTGTTGAGATGAGATTCAAATCTGTAAACAGTTAATCTTTCCTCACAAAACCCCTCACCGATCAAATAGATAGATGAAGGGTACACCAAAATCCACCATGGATTAAAATCATTCAAACCACCACTGTGCCTAAGCCTTTAACATTCCCACTGTTGAAGTCTTGACACGACATCCAAAATTTCAATCAGTTGATCCATATTGATTATCAAACCCCTTCGTGTTAAGTCATTATCGCTTGACACCAAAAACTCCCATCAGTTGTTGTGTACAAGTTAACATTCCCATCGTTATTTGTACCCAATTCCCACTGCTCATTTGGTCAAACCTTTAAACAGTTAGGACCAAAGCTAAAATCCCCTCTCGATTCCTTCAATGAACGAGAGGCCCACAAATCAAGCGATCAAACCTTCCTACAGTCAGGATCGTCTCAAAACTCTCACTTGGTCAAACCTTACTACAGTTAGGACCACAACCAAAATCTCCTTTCAATTCATTTTGTGAACGAAAGATCCATTTTTGAATTGAATAATCAAACCTTATGACAGTTAGGATTATTCAAACCAGTCCAGATTCTCTAAGTGGAAACCCCACTTTGAGTTTCTTTTGCAATAGGAGATAGACCATGAAATTCTTCCTCTCCGATTTTGGGTTTATCTCTACCAACAAACAAGAGACTAGGAGATAGAATATAAAATTATTCCTCTCCGATTTTGGGTTTATCTCTACCAACAAACAAGAGACCAGGAGATAGAATATAAAATTCTTCCTCTCCAATTTTGGGTTTATCTCTACCAACAAATAAGAGATCAGGAGATGGAATATGAAATTATTCCTATCCGATTCTAGGGTTTATCTCTACCAACAAACAAGAGACTGAAAGATAGAATACCCAATTCTTTCTTTATAATTTTGGGTTCATTTTCCTGTATAGGAAATGTAACCTATTTGCATTTCAAAAGCCATGCCATTTACGCATGAGGGATGTTATCTCTATCCCTTATTAGAGATAAGCCTACATCTAACACATGTAGCCTACATATTCAACATTGTAGTTCAAAGTCTAAAAGAGTTTAATTCTTTTAGTGCAACGTTATATGTGGAACAGATTTAGATAATTCACATACTAGCCCGATTCAAACGGTAGTCGGTAAAGGCATATCAAATCCGTTGATGGCTGAGGATTTGCCAAAAATCCTATAAGTGTTATGGTTATTTATTCTAAACAAGAATGAGCAATCATAATTAAAATCTCAACGAGCAAAAAGTTCACTATACTAACCAAAAGAGTTCAGACAAAACATCATAAAAAGAAATGTATGTTTTCAAAATTACAATAATTTGTAATGGCGGAGTTTGTCCTCTAGTTAGGAGAGCTCTGTCACATAAGCCAGTTCGAGCTCAGGTATCAAGTTGGCTTTAAAGTTTTCTTCATCAACGCTTTGAATTTTGGCAGCTTCTTGCTCCTTGTCAGCAAAAACCTTGTTTTGAAAATTCAACTGTCGAAGTAGATCTACCTCGGCTCGAGTTATCTCCGCCAGATCGGATTCCAACACCTCACGAACATCCTTAGCTTTGGCAAGTTGCTCTTCTAGCCTGTCTATCTCTACTTGATTCGATTCTAAATCACGATACATATCGACCTTAATCTGTGTCTTTTTAGCCACGCCCTCCTTGAGTTGATCGATGCGGATGTTCAACCTCTGAAGTTCAGATTCTGTAGACTTCTGAGAATCACGCCATGCCTGCAATTTTAGGTCCATTTGAGAAGCAATGTAAGAAGGCGCGCCGTTAGCACGAAGATTTGTAAATTTTCAATGTGTTGCTTAAGGTTGGGCAAGTAAGCTTCAATCGAATCGGATAGTTCAGAGTATCCGTAGTCATTAATGCCTGATACATAGCGATCGAGAGATTTTCTAAAATGCTCGAAAGGTGAGCCTTTGAGAAGAATCCGATCGACCATGATATTTATAAAGGTGACCAAACTTTGAACGTCAGCGTAGAGGACAGCCTTGTCCGGATCTTCATTTGCCAATAAAGCTTGAATACGCTCGGACAATGATGAAGAAAGAGCTGCAAAGAGAACAAATGAAATAAGTACAAAAGTATGTACGCTCGCTGGAAGACTTCACAACCGAGTTACCTTGGCTTGTTGAGGTTGTAATGGACCCTATAACAACCGGGATTTGTTCAGGAATAACGCTTGTCGGTTGATTCACTACACCAGATGATTGTTCACATGAAGCCCCCGACGGCTTCGGATCCAGATCGACAAATTCTTGAGGAACAAGTTCTATAAATGAGAAAAGAATGAATAAACACTCTACAAGTATAAATCCAACTACGAGATATATTAAAGGAGAAACATACCAAGTTGAGTAGAGGTTGCCGTAAGTTGCTCTTCTGCGGTGGCCTTCAACCCTCCAACTTTATGAACCACCGGAGTCGGATCAGAAGTTACCACAGGTTCAGCTTCGACAGTGTCAGAGGCAGGAGGAACAGTAACTGGCGGTTCAACTTCAGCTGGGGGACCTGTCAAAAGCAGGAAACCCAAACCTTCAGGTTGATCACATTCACCAATGATAGTAGACACATCAACTTCATTCGTTGGTCCTACAGCTAAATTTCTTATTCTAGTCATTAAAAGATAAGAAATAAAAGCTTAATTGAAGACTCGAATCCGAAAGTACATACCTTCTGATGCGCCTACTTCAGCTGAATCGACTCTAGTTGTTGGTCTTGCAGTAGCGGTCGGAGCCGGAGCTGACAGTATATCGGAGATGCGTTGGTGTTCATCTTCGGAAATATCAAGATTGAAATCATGTTCGTTGAAATCTCCGATACCCATATCATGGGTAAGTTCTTGATCTATCGGCTCATTGGCAGGGATGTCTATTAAGCAAAATGGTTCGTCAATAAATATACAAGAGTATGAAGGGATTAAAGCAAATAAAACTAAGATTACCTTCAGTGAGAGTTACGGGATCAGCAGCGATACTACTCGCACCTACCTCCTTTAGTTTAACTAAAAGAAGATAAAGCGCACAAGTTAGTAGGAGAGGAACATATTCCGATTCACTTATCTCCTGAAAGTACCCTCCAAATGAGGAAGCACATGTACCTGTCTCAGTGGTTGGTGAAGTCGGTGCAATAATTGGAGGAGCGGTGGTGCCTAGGCCGACGGGTTCTTCACTCATCGCTCTGTGCACTTGTTGAGTGAAACTAGATTCATCAACATCCATTAAACCAGGAGAAGAAGGCTCAGGCATAATTTCCCCTTCCTCTTCTGGCTCAACTGCCATAACAAAAAGAATAAATAAGATTCTATATTTAAAGATAAGATGATAAAAAGATGCAAGAATGAGATTGTACCTCCCTCATCGTCCGGAATATCCTGGGTAGATTCCTCTTCGAACAATGGGGAAAGTTTACGTTGTCGATGGGCCGTCTTCTTAATCCTCTTCGATACACGAGTATCTCGAGGAACTTCAGAACTCTCGTGCCAAAATTTGGTGCGCAATTCAGACCCTTGAACAGGGCAGGGTTGAGCCTCGGAAGAAGCAGAAGATCGGGACCTCTTTCTACCAATAAGTGGGGTGACATCTTCCTCTTCTTCTTCTTCTTCTTCTTCAAGGGCAGGCCATCTGACAGTCATTTTATTAGAAGATGATAAGGGAATATTCTTCTCTCTCATTCGAATATCCTTAGAAGGAGCACCGGGTGATCGGGGTGAAGAAGCTCGACGAGTCCTGTAAGCCACGGGAGAAAGAGGAACATTAGCCCCTGCTTCATCTTTGGTTTCATCCTCCTCACTGGATGTTTCGAAGTCGTCACTCTCTTCGGAATCAGCTGCTTGTTTTCCTTAACGGGAGGATGTAGCAGGCTCCTTTCCTTTTTTGGAAGATATAATTCTCCGAACCACAGCTTCTGATTCTAGTTCGGAAAGCTTCTTCTTTGGGACGGGCATGTTGGCGGCTAAAATCCACCGACAATAAAGAAAGGTCATGTGAAGATCAGGCTCAGCGACGGGCAAACTAAATTGAGCTTCAGTACAGCCAGCAACATTCCAGAACCAGGCTCACACTCCATCGATAAGGCCTCCGCAGGTTATCAACCATTTGTTGGGATTCCCGACATATAATTGATCGTAGCCGAATTGTCGCGCAAACCGGCAAGGAAAATAAGGCTCGATCCTGCATAGGTTCCTTGAACGGAAAACATTGTAACCTGGTCGGATGTTCATAAGACAATGGAAACTACCCATGTTGAGGGAAGTCCTATTGGTCCCAGGCATCTCCTCATCAATGAGCGTGTCATTATATGCACCAGAAAACCGAGGGAAACACTTATAAAACTCCCAGCACTTGGCATTCTTAAACTGCCTCACCCTGTCAGGCCATTGTCGAGAGGGATTCAACCATTTACATCCTTCCAAGAGTTGCAGCAAAGGAATTTCTGGATCAGACACGTCAGGTGCTGACATCATGTCTGTTCGATGGAGGACCAGCCACGCCATTAAATATGTGTATGGCAACTCAACACTCGACAGGGGAATCTTAGTCAAAGGCTCAGCATCCACTTTTGTAAAGGTATTAGCCAGGTTACGCAAACCGCTGTGGAGGTCAGCAATCATGGCGGAGAGTAAATATAACCTACCTCGGGTGGCTAATTGCACGACAGGAAAGAGAACCTCAAGAGGAAGCACCTCAGAAGATTGATGCGGCACTACACATTTCTTTAACCATATGGCCAGGTAGCCGGAAAGGACGGTCTCAGGCCTCATTCTCTTTGTGGATTGCCACAAGAAAGTACTAAATTTTGTACCCCTAAGAAAGCCACCTTCAGATGACTCGGTTCTATAAGACTGGGCGTTAATCTTTGTAATCAGCCTATTAACATCAGAAGGGGTTAGAATAGGTGATTCGCAGACAGCTTCACCAGTCGGGCTCTCGAGATTCTAGAATAGGTAGTCGGCGAACTGCTTTAGACTGACTCGAGTTGCCTTCTTACTCTTTACCTCGATCCTGGCTATCGCTATTCGATAATGACAAGTTAACTCCCAAAGAATGTCATAAGCAGGAGAGCCAGCCTTCTTCATCTTCATAAGCTGACGATTGTTGGGAAAATATTCTTGATAAGGGGTATTCCCCAATGGCAATCCAGATACTTTCATCATTTCGTGGAGCGGAAGCCCTAATTCCCCATACTTGGTAAAAAATGTATTGGTCTCTGGATTATAAGACTCGAACAATGCGAGAAAATGATCCACACTTACTGGGAGACCATGCATGCTGGCTCGGATTGGAGCGTATAATCCAAAATTCATTAACTCCTGACCCCAACGATTGAGTACATAGTTGGTCATCCTAGACCACCATTTGTCTGGGAGAGAATGAACCCATCCATAGTATCTGAATCTCGGAAGGGGGAATTCTCTGCCAATCCGAGCGAGCCTATTCTTAATCGTGTTGGCTTTTATCATCACTTCATTTTGAGGCCCACTATCTGGTCCAAGTATTCCCGGGTGAAGGCCGCGAATAGTATGCCTACCATTGGAGCCAGGAGCGCTGACATCCTTACCAACAAACCCGCAATGAATGCGTTCATGATCATCTGTCAAGTACCATGACATCTTCCTCAAAACGGCCAAATTCTGTAATTGCAGAATTGAATATTGTCGAGGGAATGGGGGAAGGAATAGAAAATCACCTTCGTGCTGATTTAACCAAATTTCAGGACCACGGCAAAGATTATCTGGGTCTTCAATCGAATCCCCGAACAAATAATCAGGCTTCTTCAACGGTTCGGTGGAATCTCGAATTGGAGTTAGAGGCGAGTCGGTCAGCAATGCTCGCAGAGTACGACGACTTCCTTCACGAACTAACTCAGGAACACTATCATCACAATTTTCACTAAACTGGCTGGCCTCTCTAACCAGAAAGTCGCCGTTGAAGGAGGAGTGAAGAACGCCACTCTGGCCTGGGTCTTCTCTATCAGAAAAGGCCACAGAAGGAAAAGGATATGCGGACAAAATTGGAAAACAACTGAATAAAAGAGGCTAAGAGAGCAAGGCAAAATGCTCTAAGTAGCCGCGGTGGTATTCACTGTCGCGCGTTACCGCAGAGTATGTTGCCGCGCTCAGCTGCGGCAACACGTGCTGCCGCGGTAACTGAACAGCAACTCCAGACTTCAAATAGCCGTGAGTTCGAGCCAAATTCATGTTTTGGCTGTGGTACATGTCTTGATTAAACAAGATATGTATTTTGTAGCGTCAATCCCCTCGAAGGAGGATGTCAACTCTTCCCGGATGCCTCTCAAAGGAGACAAACGAGGTCACATACATAAAACTATCAATTTTGAACAGGAAAGAAGTTGAAAGCTTACCTCCGAACGATGTAGCGGCAGCCTCAACCTCATCAGACGCCTGGGCTATAGATTTCCCTTTTGGAACCTTGGATTTCTTAGGAGACATGGTGAAATCAACCTAGGAACAAGGAAAATTAGGGTTTGAAGATGAGATCTCGAATTAAATAGCATAACAAACATAAAATACAAGAGATGGGCTCGGTTTTACCAGAGGATAAAAGGAATCGAACTTGAAAGATGAGAAAACTGAAGGAAAAGCTCGAAATCAAGAAGAACCCAAAAAACCCTAGATCTCATTCAAAGGGGAATCGCCCAAATAAGAAGATGTGAAGAGGAGAAGAGCCAAAGGTCACTTTATACGGGGTATTTGAAGAGTTTCGAACTCAAAGAAGCGGGGAAAAGTAACCCGAAAAGGCCCAAACTAGTCTTATAGACCTGAATGGCCGAAACTCTGCATGGCACTCGATACTATCGCGCTCGAGCACGGCAGTCTATGATGGCGCACTCAAGCATGGCAGTAGAGGCTGCCGCGGCAGTTAACACACCGTATTCCACTCTGACGCGCAGAAACACTGTGCATACACAATAATTCCTTGGGTATTTAGAATACATACCCGAACACTCCGATGAGTATACGAGTATAAACTGCATCTCCTTGAACCTCCCAACGGGTATATGAGGTTAAACTATTTCCCGAACACTCCAATACAGTATATGAGTATAAACTATTTCTCCAATCTTCAATAGTAGTTCTAATTCAAGACTTCGACAACGGCCACGCGATAAACGCAGCACCGGAGGAATTTTAGCTATTCTACCAAGCACTGAATAGGCTAGAAGATGAAGAAGTCAAGAATTGAAGCCATACACAGACCATTCTATGCAACTTCCTCAACAAACTACTGAAGAAATTGCAAGAAAAGCTTGTCATATCCAAAGTGTCCCAGACTCCTGCTCAAAGTGATGAGTCTGAGATACTTTGGAGGGAGTATCTGTAGGCATCAAAAAATGCTTACAGACATCCAAATACCACCCAAGGCAAAGAGAAGACGATAAACACCATTCTCTTAATCAGAGGGGATCATTTAAAGGAAGCGAGACAACATGTACACACCAACAGACAGCACATGGCGGCGAGGCTGAAGCGCGGCAGCCCTTGGTGCCGCGGCTAAGGCGCGGCAGCCTATGGTGCCACGGCTATTATAGGGGGTGCTGTGGTGGTTACAAGGCAGTTATTCGATGATTATTTGAAGCCCACGTGGCGGCATATCAGAAATAGAACGTGTGCTGACGTGAACAAGCAGTTAAACCACGAAAAAGGTGGTTAAAGGACGTGGAAGGATAGTTTCAAACACGAGGGGACGTGGGTGTAACTGCCCCTTTAGTCGCGACAGCCCACACTGCCATGCCAATAGCCGCGGCAGTGTTGACTGACGCGGCCAAAGGGCATTTGGTTGGTCAGTTGTCTCACCCCCATTTCCACTGTTGTATACTCCTACCCCTATAAATACCTCCCTAGACACGAAATAAAGGACAGAGAGCAGATTGGAGCAGAAAAGGCTTGAGGTTTTGGTGATTTTGAGGAAGAAAGAGAGAATTTTCACCCTTTGACAAGCATCATTTGGTGATTCCTATAGACCTAAGCTCAGACTTGATCTTTTGAAGAGTGAATATCTTACATCGATAAGATACTCGCTTTCCAATCCCTACTTCGATAAACGAAGAAAGGATCCTTAAACACCCTCACGATCTGTGAATCGGTGGTCCACGAGTCAAAGCACTCACGGCACAGGCAAAGTCCCACAAAAGCAGGAGTTGATAAACAATTTCTGTGTTATTTTCTCGAGAGTTGTATTTTTCTCAATTTTTTTCATTGTAATTCTTTGTAAACGATCGAAGTTTAATGGAATCTACAATGGAAACGACTTTCGCTGAAAACACTTACTTTTTAAATTTATAAAATTATAATGCAATTTGTTATAGGCATGCATTAATGTATTATATGTACAAGCGAGTTAATTAATAGATAAATCACATTCAAATTCGGACTCGCATACCTCACTAGGGCCTAGTGGCCGCGTGCATGATGAAACTCCATTCTTACTTAAAGTAGAATCCTTTTGATCATGTCAGATTTCCTCTAAGTTGCCTTGATGTGCCTCTATATGTTTTCACAATAAATAGACACTATCGAAAGAAGCAAGTTTGTTAGAAGTAGATGAATCAAAAGCATTAAGCACGAATTCTAACACTAACTTGTTCATAGTGAACATCTTCTTATCATAATTGCTCCACTTGGATTTCTCCAAAGTGGGCACAACATAAGCACAATTAATAACTTCTTACAATTCAATATTTTTAGATCTAACAAATAGTTTAAATCTAAAACACCATTGAGCATAAGTGAAATCATAGAATTTAGGAGTAATATCAATAGCATAGCCTACACTAGGTGCACCGTGCATATCCATGATATAAATACAAGTAAGATAAAATCACAAAACTAGATTAGCAATAAATTAAAGTGAGGATCTTTGACTTTAGGCGATTAAGCCACAAATCAAAGAGCACCAAGCTTTGATACCAAATGAAAGTATACTAGGAGAGGGTGAATAGAGTAATTGATAATCTAATCCAATATTAATACTAAATTAAACCTATTAACTAATATATCATGACAATGTGATATACAACAAAATATGTGCAAAGATAAACAATGGATAATAGGCGATATAGATAATAAGACAATAAGAGTGCCCACAGACAAATACAAACACACACACACACAAGAATATGTTCACGGAGTTCGGTCACCCTCGACCTACATCTCCCCTCCTCACCCTCGAGGAGATTCTCCACTATCACAACAAAAATAACTATACAGATCGGTTTTCAACGCTCACCGATAACGTTTACAAATTACACATTGTCAATCCCACAAGACACTCCTCTAAGTGTTAGCCTACCCGTGTCATATTTCTCAAGTGCTTGGAATTACTACCTCTCCCTAGGCTTTGCAACCAATGCCACTCCTCTTAAAATTGACCATGATCTCTCCTAACCACTCCTCTTAAGTGTCATTATGTATTACAACGTGTTCTCAACAATAAAGTGCAAATAACAAGATTTGTTTTCTAAATAAGATGTGAACTAAAATGAAGCTCACTTTAAAAGAATCACTCACCACAACCCAAATATACAATATGTGAAAATACTTAAGCTCAAATAGGTTGTGTATGAAATCAATGAGTAAAATGAAATCAAACTCGAATTAATCTAGCAAATATAAATATAACAATTGAAATATCAACAAGCTAGATAATTAAGTTTAGAAAACTTCTCTAAGAACAAAGAGGACTTTGGATTTGAGGTTAAGATGCCATAATGATAAAATTTCGATTCTCTCTTTGTGAAACTCTTTTCACACAAAACAAACCCACTTAAAACATGGAAACAAACTAAAAAATAACTCTTGAAACTCTTGTGAAAACCCTTGAAAAACTTGTATATATGTAAGGACCATGAATTTTGATACTGGTTAAAATAATTTTTTTAGTATTTAAAATATTTAATTATGATTTTTAAAAGAGTATTTGTATTTTTCTTGAATTTCTATAATTTTCTATGATTTAAACTCTAAGCTTTATATTTATTTAAATGATATTAATATTTATAAATTAATTTTATGTGGTGAAAAGTTATGGAATTTATCTGTTATGTTATCGATGCTGTTACATGTCATTTGAATAATACGTTGTATTATTTTTATTATTACGTATATTTTCATATAATACGTTGTATTATTAATTACGTGTTATTTGTATAATTTGATGTATTATTTCTACTGTTACATATTATCTGTCGTATTAGTATAACTAGTACATTTTACTGTGTACGTAATTGTCCCATAATTATTTGATTTTAAATATGAGTAAATATATTTTATTTATTAATTATTCTCGTTTAATTGTACAATATGGGTATATTTTGACTATTTCGTATCAACTGTTGTATTAGCTCAACATGTACGTTTTTAATTGTAGATAATTATTATGTAATTATTTTAATTTTTAAGTACTCAAAAGTATTTATTTTAATTATTTTAACCTAAACCCTAACCCTAATTACAATTATATATATATATAT
>NC_033796.1:95004858-95030419 GCF_001876935.1 Asparagus officinalis
CCGTCGATGTTGATTCATTCGACGCACCCGAGGCAAGATCCCGAAGCTTGATTATTTTATTTTAATTCTTAGTTTTATCATAAATCATTATGTGACCCGTCATTTAATTTTTTAGATCTGTTATGAGTTAATTAATTAGATTAGTCTATGATATATTATAACCTGCGTGGGATTGTTGACGAACGATACTATATGATATTGATTTCTGTTGTAGTGATATTCGTGAAGAGGAGTATGATAGGTATTTTGAGCCGTATGTGATGAAAGGATATTTTGACAAATAGATTTTTGATTAATTATGATATGTTTTTGGAAGAAAGAATATTTCTAAGGATTATTTTGAATTATTATAGTAATAAATAAGTTAAAAGAATTATTTTGGAAAAAGGATTATTTTGAATTATTAAGAAATAAATTTTAAGGATTTTATTTTGTAAAGGATTATTCTGAATTAATAAATTAATGTCCTGGAAAGATTAGTTTAGAATTAAAAGGATTAATTGATTTATTATATATATATATATATTATTATATTATATTATAATATGCGAATGTTACTGGTGTTTGTCACGTAATACAATGATATTGACACTTTGACACTCTTATTATACTCATAGTATTTAACTTGTTCGATACTGTAACATGATTAGTTATAGTGTATATTGTGATTACATGCGTGAGATTGCTTGACATGAATAGCTGTGTGGAAGCTTGTTGTGTTATCTCTTAGTTGTTACCCAATAGGAGAGACTGTACATGAAGACGACTTCTGTTAAAGTATGATTTATAAGCGTGCTTCAAAGCATGGCTATACTCACTCGACATCGATATCCTGATGTGAGGAGTCCCGAGTTCCCTCGATATCGATATCCCGGTATGAGGTTTCCTTGATTATTATTATTATAGCATTGACTAGACGATGCACTCTTGATCGGACGTGTTGTGGGTCACGGTTATGTTCATAGTTTTACAGAAGTCGTTCCACGGTAACTCCGTGGCTAGTGCACAATATTTCATGTATAGTTGCGTAATTAATATGACAAACATGGGGTTATAAAGGGGAATTGGACGGAGAATATAGCATGTATATAAACGGGCACAACGCTTTCCTATTATCGTGATATCGTGAGTGTTATATACATGGGCCAGAGGGCCAATACTTGACTTGAAGGCGACCCCCAGACGACTTTACGGGGACCCGATTATATATATCAAAATATTCTTCCCCAATTCAAATAACATGTAAAACAAGAATAATATGCTTGCGTGCTTTATGGTGGACCTTGTTAGTTTTGTTGAGATGTAGATCAGTGTTGTTCTTTTCATACATAGATTGAGATTAATATTTAATTATTTACAATTCGAGACATATGGTATATACATGAGGGTTTCCTTATTTGGATTATTTCGCTCGACGTACTACGTCTCGAGTTGTAGATTTTTAGGTATTAATTCCATCTATTGTATGCCCCGGTTTCTTGGATGATTAGACTGATCGCTAGCTACATGATTTCGTTACCTGATCGATTCTGGATGCTTTATGTTATCATGATTTAGTAGTGTTTTCATGTTGATTTGTGGATTTCAATTGTACGTTCTTTTGTTGTTCTGTTATCGTATCGTTTTTCGCATTGGATTTCCATTTGTTCTATTTTCTTTGTAGGGTCGGGTCTTGCCGTGCACCATGCACCTGACGTACACCTGTTTTCTCTGGTGTACGTCAGACTTAGGAGAAGAACAGGTTCAGCTGGGAGATCATCAGGGGCCAGAGGATTCTCAGCAGGAGTGCCTAGCGGATGGAGCAGAAGAAGAAGCTAAAACTTAATTATTGGTCCTCAGTTTTCTTTTGTACTACCTTTTATTTCCATTTGATCAGTGTATTTTTATATTCTCCAGTATTTCATTCAGATAGTTTTGTATAAGGGCATGTTGACCCGAATATTATGTCTGGGATGAATATTCATTGTGATATGTATTATTTTATTCTGTGTTGTTCATTATATTCTTGCTGATTGTGATCGGGGACCTGTGCCTTTGCATTGTATTATTTCCAGACGCTTAGCGTATTGGATTGAGGAGAAAAGAAAAAAAAATAGTGTATATTTCTTCTCAATCTAATACGTCGCGGGCTTGTTCACGTTCCGATTCCCCGGTATTTTGGGAAGCGAGGCATGACAGGTTTTAGTGGTGGCCCATGCAGGTCACGGTCCCGAGTCCTCACTAGTAAGAATATGATGGACAATTTCGATACATATCATATTTCATCCGTAAGACTATAGTTAGCCCTTATCCTATCATCTCGATAGATTTCGTTTCGTCCCTATCTTATCACTCTTTGACTCCGGAGTTTCACGGTTCATGTCCCATCGCTTCGCGATTACCCTCTCTTTGTATCTCTTCTCTTACTTCGTATTGGTCATTATCTTATATGTTATTATTTTTACAACTATATTTTCTTTGATTTTGACTTATGTATCGTTTAAGTGTATTGATTTCTGTATTATTTATTATATTATTTTATGTATCAAATACTATATCATGTTATTGGTCATTATCTTATATGTTATTATTTTTACAACTATATTTTCTGTTTTGATTTTTGTACTAGTTATACTAATATGACAGATAATATGTAACAGAAGAAATAATACTATTTGATATTTTTAAACAGTCATTGTAGCGTGTTTATTATCATATCTACAATCATTCCCTAAATTTTTACATTTTTTGGAATTTATTTGATATTTTTAAACAGTGTTTTAAAATCAGAAAAACAGTTTTCAGAACCAGTTTTTTGTAGTATCAGTTATCGGTCGACCGCACCGGTCGACCGCTCATATGTTCAGTCGTCAGTGGGCAGCAGAGAGTTTGTCGGTCGACCGATGCGGTCGACCGAGAGCTCGAAGTTCTGCTTGTATTCTCAGTTTCAGATCTGGATCGCGGTCGACCGTGAATTTTTTCGGTCGACCGCCGCTCTGTCTTTTCAGTTTCAACGGCTATTTTTTCCAGCTATTTTCTGGGGCTTTTTGGTCTTTTGTTTTGGGGTTTTTGGCTGAGGTTCTTGGAGGCTATAAATACCCCATTGATCTCAGTTCTCAACCTATCCAAGAAAATATTTTTCAAATAGTTTAACATGGGTTTAAACTTGTTTAGTGTTTGTTTAAGTTTGTTTTAAGAAGCTGTTAAGCATTTGAGTGTTTCAGTTTTGTGAATCAATTCCACAAGAGCTTGAGGAGATTATCTATTGAAGTTTAAGCTTCCAACTATCCTCCCTTCATCTCTTGTTATCAATTGAGAAGTTTTCTAAACTCAAACTCTAGCTTTAGCTTCCAACTATCCTCCCTTCATCTCTTGTTATCAATTGAGAAGTTTTCTAAACTCAAACTCTAGCTTTACATTTATATACTTGTTTGATTATCATTGTTCTTAAGCTAGATTTTATATTTGAGTTTGGTTGATTTGATTTATACTCATTGTTACACACACCTACTTGAGCTTATTGTATTTGCATACATAGTATATTAGGGTTGTGAGAAATTATAACATTGAGTTGTGCTTAATTGAGTTCTCATCTATTGTAGAGAACAAATTTATATTTGTTACATTGAGAGTTGTGTAAGGTTTTCGGTGAGCTAGAAAACCGAGTGTGTTGTGAATTTTTCGGTGAACTAGAAAACCGATTGTGAGGAGTGACGTTGATCGGTAAGCGTTGAAAACCGACACAGTGAGGTGTAAACGTTATTCGGGTGAGCGTAGAAAACCCGGTTGTGATAGTGGATTTCTCTCCGGGAGTGGGGAGCGGAGACGTAGGACGGAAGGTCCGAACTCCGTGATCATATTGCTTGTTTGAGTTTATCTTTGGCGTATTTGTTTTTGCATTTATCTTATATCGCCAATTGTGCATTGCTCATTTATTTCATCCACTATCTGTCCATTTATTTACCCTTGTGTTATTTACATATTCCTTGCATATATCCATGATGTATTCTCTTTGGTAGGATTTTTATTTTAATCCAGACCTTGTGTTTGGTTTTTATATATCCTTGCACATACATTGCCTATATCTCTTTGTTAGGATATATCTTGTTGTTCATATTGCTTATCCTATCTTATATAACTTGTTGTATCTCATACTTGCTAGGATAACTTGTTAATTAATTTTAATTGGCATTTAAATCGGATTAGATTAGCATAAGACCCTAATCACCCCCCTCTAGGGTCTAACAAAAGAGAGTGAGTCGGTCGGATGAAGGAGGTTATCTCTGAAAGATTGGGTAACCTAAGCAAGCTCGATTCTTCCTTAGCTTCTGCCGACGCTGAGATAGCGGAACTTAAGCAGAAGCTTGCAGATGCGGAGAGGCGAAGGGCTATTTTGGAGGTCGCCAGGGCCGGGGAGGAACATGGCAAGCTTGTGATATCCAGAAAAGTGATGCTCTCCGAGGAGAAGTTAGCCAAAATGGAGGAGGAAGTTGCAAGGACTTTATCTGCCTCTGAAGAATCTTTCAAGGTGGAACTACAGTGTGAACTTGAGCGGACTTATGTCGAAGAATTATCCAAATTAGAGCAACAAATCCTTAGTCACAAGCTTGATGTAGAGTGACTGCAATTATTGTATCTGAACACTTGATTTCATTAATGAATATATATATTTGTTAAGTGCACTTTCATTCTTATTATGATTTCTCATTCTGCTTAGAATAATTAACCATAATACTTATAGGATTTTTGGCAAATCCTCAGCCCTTAACGGATTTGATGAGTCTTTACCGACTAACGTTTGAGTCGGGCTAGCATGTGAATTGTCTAAGTCCGTTTTACATGTAACGTTGCGCTAACGGAATGAACTCCCTTAGACTTAGTGCTATGAGTTTGAATACGTAGACTTGGTTATTTTTTTACGGGAATAGACTACCCGACAACGCGTGTTAGGCGTTGATTTATCCCTTCTTAGAATTCAGGATAAAGTTCCCAGACTTGTATTCTGATGTCTTTGTCACTTGGCGAAAGACTAAACCGACAGCGCGTGTTAGGCGCTGACTTATTCCTTCTTAGGATTCAGGATAAAATTCTCCACGCGTATAAGGCACGGATTATTGATGTTGGAATGTGGTGTCTCCTCTTGGGGCAATGACGAACCCAACACCGAAGGGGAAGAATTTTTTATTCTATCTCCGGGCCTTCTTTTGGGGTAGAAGTAGACCTGATACCGGAGAGGAAGAATTTTATATTCTATCTCCGGTTGTAAAAGAAACTCAAATTAAGATCTCATTTTCGAGAATCCGCAAGGTGAAACTAAGAGTGGGATCTCTACTCCGAGAATCGAAAAAATTCAGATGAGTTTTCTCATTTATCAAGATGAACTCACAACTTCAGCCCTAACTTTTATAGGATTGACTTAAGAGAAAAGGATGGGAGCTTTTCGTTTATCGAACAGAGATCCCATTTTTAGCCATAACTGTTTGACAGTTTTGACCGATAGAGGATATTAAGACGACCCTACCTTTTATAGGTTTGGTCGTTCAATTGGAGTGGAGGCCTTTTGTTTATCGAAAGGGGAGTCCGATTTGAAAGTGTGCCTCTCGTCCATTGAAGGAATCGAGAAGGGAATTTGGTTGTGGTCCTAACTATAGAAAGGTTTGACCAAATAACCAGTGGGAGTAGGATACAAATAACAACATAAATTTTGATTTGTATGACTCACTTGGTTGGGGTTTCTGACGTCAAGGGACATGTACTTAACGTGAAAAAGGGATTTGTTAATTGCCATGGATTGGCAGCTTAACCTTTGAGTACCGTGTTAGGATTTTAACACTGGGAGTGTTAAGTACACAACAATAGTGGGAATTTCGTGAGGGAAGGTTGACCAAATAGGGTCATCAGATCTCATCTTACCAAAAGAGTGCTCGAAAAGTCATAGCAGAGGTTTCAACCACCTTGGAAATGATTACGTAGCCACCGTAGGAGGTTCCTAATCACTTCTTATTCATGATTAATGATGATTGTTCAGATGACGGGTTTTCATCTTGAACAATCAGCTAATCTCGGGTTATCCTTAAGAATACCATGTACAATATTCTCCAGGAACTTCTCGTTTAATGAATTATCCTGAGCATGCTAAGGATAGTACTTTTTTAGGAACTTTCTATTTATTGGCATTATGATCTTATCACCATCTTAGGTGATTAAGCGATATGCACCATTTGAGTAGACTGTCTCTATTACAAACGGTCCTTCCCATTTGGGTTAGAGTTTGCCTTTCTTCTTAGAGTTGAGTATCATTGGCCGCCGGATAGCGAGAACCAAGTCCCCTTCCTTGAAGCTTCGTTGCTTGACTTTTTTATCAAAAGCATGAGAAATTCTGGCTTAGTAAAACTCGATTTGCTGCTGAGCATCCAAACGCCTCTCGTCCAACATCTTAAGTTCTTTGAGAGGTTTCTTATATCGTTCCTCCGTCATCATCTCTATTGCGAGAGCAATATGAAGGGATGGAATTTGAATTTCCAAGGGAAGAACAGCCTCGCATCCATACACTAGTGAGTACGGAGTCGCCCTTGTAGGCGTGCAGATTGTGGTATGATAGGCCCAAAGGGCTTCACCAAGTTTATCATCCCAGTCTCGTTTGTTGGTTCTAACAAGTTTTGATAAAATCTTTATGATTGTCTTGTTAAACGCCTCAACCAATCTATTTGTCATGGGATTATCTGACGTCGATGAGACATCTTCAATTCTAAACTTCCCGCAAAATTTGATGAAAGTGTTGCTCACAAACTAAGGACTGTTGTCATGTATGATTCATCTCGGAACTCCATATCGATAGATGATATGGTGTTTGATGAACTTGACGACGTTGCTAGTCTTTACTTCTTTTAGCAGAACTGCTTCAGCCCACTTTGAGAAATAATCGATGATTGGTAAAATGAAATGGTCACCTTTGACTGATGGTGGGAAAATAGGACCAACGATATCCATTCCTTATATCTCGAATGGACATGAAGTAGCCGATGGGTGTAGGTACTCCGAGGGTTGGTACATGTAATTTGCGTGTATTTGACACGCGTGGCACCGTCAGACGTAGTCAACTGCATCCTTGACCATGGTTGGCCAATAATACCCTATTCTTCTGAGACAATCGTAGAGCTTGGGACCGGGTTGATGTGCACCACAAGTTTCGTCGTGGGCTTCTGTGAAAGCCTCTTCCACCTCTTTGGTTGAGAGGCATCGAAGTTGTAACCCATCGTATGCGTGATGATATAATGTCTGGGTTATTGAGTTGTAATAGAATCTCGGTGCCCTTCGTCAAACCGAGTCTTTTTCTTCTATGTCTTGTGGAAAAATTCCATGCACGACGTAGTCGATAATGGGGAATCGCCAATCTCGAGGTTCGAGTTCAATTTTGGATGTGTGTGCCTCTTTGATATCCAAAACGCATTCCAGTACAAAAAGTTGATGAGTTCTAATAGTGACCCATTGTTCTGTGTCGGGAGGCTATGCCAAAGATACTGATAATGCCGCTAACGCATCCGCATATACGTTCTGGAAACGCGAAATGTATTCGATGAAGAATTCTTTGAACGAAGATGCCATCTCGATGGCCACCTTGTGGTACGGTATCAAGTATTGATTCCTAACTTTGTACTCTCCTTGAATTTGATTAACTATCAGCTGAGAATCACCAAAAGCTTCAAGATACTCAACCCCCAGTTCTTTGGTGAAACTGAGTCCAGAAAGCAGCGCGTTGTATTCTGCAACGTTATTGGAGCATTTTCCTATCAACTAGTAGGCTCAGGGTATCATATGCTTCTCTGGGGAAACTAGAACAACTCTGGCTCCTGCAGAAATTCTAGAATTACCGAGACCACTTTCCATATTGGTTGCTCGGGAAGTGCCATCGAAGTATAATTGACATACATGTTGATAAGAAGTAACGTTAACTTCGTGAGATTTATCTGGCAAATCTTCATATAATTCGGCTGCATCCATTGTAGGGTTAGTTGCCAAAAGATCACAAATCGGCTGTCCTTTGACCAACTTCTGCTGTTTGAAGTGCAGATCGTATTAGGATAGGAGTAGGGCCTATTTTGCTAATCTCTAATTCATAGAGGTAGGTTGCGACATGAATATTCGGACTGGGTTAACGTTGGAAATGACGTCGATCGCCTGTCCAACGAGATAGTGCCGCATCTTTTGGATGGCGAACACCAAAGCGATGCATTCTTTCTCAATCATTGGATACCGAGATTCAGCACCTACCAAAGTTCAACTTAAATAATAGACAGCTTGTTCGTGACCGTTGTCATCGTCTTGTACGAGCCAAGCACTTAATGAGTGGTTCATCGCCTTAATATAAATCAAGAATGATTTACTCGACTTCAGTGCAACGAGAACAGGAGGATTCACCAGATATGCTTTGATATCCTCGAATGCCTTTTGACAAGTGTCATCCCAAATGAACAACACACCCTTCTTGGTGAGCTTGGAAAACAGTTGGCATTTCCCGGATAGATTTGAGATGAACCGACGAATATAGGCTAATCGCCCTTGCAATCCTCTGAGTTCTTTAAGGTTTCTCAGGGGTTGCAACTCATTTATTGCTTTCACTTTCTCGAGGTTAATGCGGATACCCTTCATGGTGATGACAAATCCCAGAAACTTACTGTTGGACATTCTGAGGAAAGACTTGGTGGGATTCATCTTTAACTGGTGAGTTCGCATGAGATCGAACATCATCCTCAAATCTTTGATATGGTCATCTTTGTTACGACTTTTCACAACCAGGTCGTCGACATAGCATTCAACGGTTTTCCGGAGATGTTCCTGGAAAATCTTTGACATCGCTCGTTGATAGGTGGCGCCTGTGTTCTTCAATCCAAAAGGCATAATCGTATAGCAAAAGACACCGAGAAGAGTTCTGAATGCGGTGTGTTTTTCATCGTCTGGGTACATCTTGATTTGATTGTAACCCGAAAATCCATCCATGAAGGACATTCTCTCAAATCTGCATGTGTTATTAATAATAACATCCGTGATTAGAAGAGAGAAATCGTCCTTTGGGCAATCCGTGTTTAGGTCTCTGAAGTCGATACATATCTTGATTTTCCCATTCTTTTTAAGGACTGGTACGATATTTGCCAGCCAATCGGAATGTTGCTCTTTTCTAATAAAACCCGAGTCAATCAATTTCTTGATTTCCACCTCAATTGCCTCATAATCTGCAGACGAAACTGTCTCTGTGCCAGTTTGATGGGTTTGGCATCCGATTTGATGTTGAGGCGGTGCATCGCTACGTTTGGATCAAGTCCTGGCATATCCTCATAGTTCCAAGCGAAGATGTCTATGTATTCCCTAATAAGGGAAATCAACTCTTCTTTCTCGTCTGGTGGAAGACTATCACTGATGAATATGGGTTTCTGATTCTCTTCGCCTACTATGTTCACCTGGACCACTTTGTCTTTGGTGGGTGGTTCTCTTTGCTCGAACCGATCCCTGTACTGAATATTCAGTTGATAAATCCACGGCTCTTCCCAAGTGGGCAATTGATCTTCCTCTATTATGGCAGGATCGATCGTGGCCATATTCGACATCAAGCTTTTGAACATCTCTCCAAGACTAACATCGGAATCCCAATTGAAAAAATCGGATGAGTATCCATCCTTATTTGCTAATTGATCGAGGACGTGCTAGCAACATTCTTCATCGGATGAAGAGGCGTAGCCTAGACCCCTTTTATAGCCATAATAGTTGCCGGGTTATCCTTTTGGTACATAGGTTGGATGAGGTGGAACTCGTGGGCCTCGACCAAAACAAAGACCTTCTTGAAGTGCGAAATTATATCCCCATTTATTCACTAAGTTTCACGATTGTTGACTGTACTTGGAGAGATGAGGTCCTGGTTTCTCTTGGTCACTATTTTCCTTCAAAAGTGGGTTTAAGGGTGGAAATGTCTCCCCTTTGCCAAAAACCAACTCTTTTCCACCCCATGCCTTAGCAGCAATGACAAAGGTTGTTCCAAATGAGCCTTGGACATTCTTCGTCATCAAGCAAGATGACCAAAGTGGCATGCGTATGTCAGGATTCTCATATAGACCCTGCATTACACTATCAAGACACGACGAATACTCTAAATCGTTATTTATTACTTCTTTGGCAAGTTTCCAATTACAATTACCGTCTAATGATTCACCATCATCAAAACTGATTACAAAGGGTACAATATCATTTAGTACAAAACCACCATTATAATCAAGCCTAGCTTCGGTGTCATCTTCCTCTCCGCTGTCCATACCTTGGGCCAATGATTCAGTATCGGATTCAGTACCGTAACGAAGGGGATCAGTAAAGTAGTTTTCTAACCCCTTAAACAGTTGCCTATCTGTGACCATCGTCTTGATCTCATTATCAGCGTCTACATATTTTAAACACTGATGGAGAGTGGAGGGGACTATAAGATTACTATGGATCCAGGGTCGACTCAATAGTAAGTTATAGGAGGTTTCAGCATCGATCACGTAGCACGTGACTTTGGACTTTAAATCTACAAGTTGGCATTTTATTCGGATTTTGCCCAATGGTCTGGACCCACTGGTATTGAATTCGTAGATGATGGTGCATGTCAAAGATAACTTGGTTGCAGGGATCCCAAGATTGTACATCAGTTAGAATGGCATGATGCTGACAGCGGAACCCGGATCGGCTTGGATCCGGTTGATGACGCTGGAGCCTATGTATCCGGTGAAGTATAAAGGCCTATCATGCTTTGAGTTTCTGACTTGCAGATCATCTTTAGTGAATGTTATGCAAGGGAACTGCTTGGCCGCCAAATCGCAGTGTTGAATTGGTGGTTCCGGATCTTTGGAAGCTGGTTTGATGTGAGCGAGGAATACGTCGGCGTCAGCCAGTGCTTC
The DNA here is from genome assembly GCF_001876935.1 of Asparagus officinalis. Classification (NCBI taxonomy): domain Eukaryota; kingdom Viridiplantae; phylum Streptophyta; class Magnoliopsida; order Asparagales; family Asparagaceae; genus Asparagus; species Asparagus officinalis. The sequence continues at coordinate 95,015,760 of NC_033796.1, forward strand.
TTGTAAGGCTTCCCTCATGTCTTTAGAGAGACGCAACAATTCGTATAGGGTTATTCTCGCTGGGATGTTAGCTAATTGAGTCATAGCGTCGAAGTGGTATGGTGTGCTTGAACTCCCCGATTTATCTCTCCTAATCGGGCAATTGAATCGAGACTGTTTCGGGTTTTGAACCTCCTGGTGTTGGGGTTCTTTTCCTTTCTGCTTATTAGCTGGTTATTACTGGTATTTCCTTATAGGTGCAAGGGGAGTTGTAGCCACCCCCAGCTCAGCTAATGTTTTAGCATTTGGATTAGAGGCTTCAGAATACTCGTAATGGTATTCGTTCCCACCCCTAGTAGCGAAAACTTCTTGTTCGTCCTCAGACAAAGTAGGGATACCTTCATCATCTTTTTTAGGAATTACCGTAGCGGGACAACAGGATTTCCTCCTACTTTTGGACTTCTTCTTAGATGAGGAACTTGCCAATTGCTCATCATTGAGCAAATCTAGATGGACCTAAAGAATTTTGCCATTAGGAGCCGTGTGCTGCACAAGTCCCTTATGGCGTTGTCTGTGAGGATCATCGTTAATAGTTTTTACTTTCACTTTTGACATCGGCTCTGGTTGAAACCATGATAGAGGGACTGAGCCAAAGCTGATAGAAACTGCATTTGTGCCCACCTTCTTTTCCTTGGGCTGCTTTGGAATGATAATACCGACATCGATTAGGGCTTGCATTTTATCTTTAAGAGCATAGCACGTCTTTGTGGGATGATGGACTGTTCTGTGGAACGCACATTATCGCGGATCTATAGTCTTCTTAGGTCCCTCATGATCAGTGATTGGGGGTAGCTTAATTTTATCGTTCTCCAATAAGTATTTGAAGATACGAGGAACCTCATCTTCCTTGAATGAATATTGCTTTGGGAACTTCGGCTCAGAAGTCTTCTGCTGCCTTGGAGGTAGTTGTTGCCATTAAGGCGTTTGCTGTTTTAGTGCTTGTTGTTATGGCTGCTGTTGGGGTTGCAATTGGAATGTCTGATTTGTATCTACTTCATTTGCCTGCGCCTTTCCTTTACCATAGGGGTGAAGTTCTGTTTTGGGGTGTTATTTACCGGCTGACCCCTTTTAGCTTTCTTCCTCTTGAGGAAGCGTTCGGCCTGCTCCCCTCACACCTTCAACTCTTTTCACATTTTGGATGGTGTCATGCCCATAATTCTAAAATGTCTAAGGAGAGATTGTTGTGGCATGTTTGTAGAATGAATTCCTCTGTGACCGGATCTCGGTAGTTTATTGCCCTATTCTGGAAGTGTTTGACGAAGTTCTCAACCAGTTTCCCGTCTTTCTGCTTCTCATAAAAAAGTGTTCCAATTGATACTTCAGTGTCATCATCGAAGAAGTTGGTGAGAAACATGCTCTCCATGTTATCCCAGCTATTGATACTTCCCAGCTTAAGACGACGGTACCAATCGAAGGTAGCTACACGAAGGGTTCCTACAAATGATCATACCATCAGGGGTTCATTGCCTGAAATGACCCCTAGATGAGACTTGAAGTAAATCAAGTGTTGAGTGGGTGAACCCTTTTCGTCGAACGGTATGAAGTTAATTAGGTTAAACTTTGCCAGGTACGGAATTAATTCCCACTCCCTTGGATAAGGACGCGGAATGTCGGTCTTCTTTACCTCTTGAGCATACATCAACACATTGATTTTGCTCTCTAAGTCCCTCATCTTCTTATCCTCGCTCGTATCTTTCTTTGAGCTATCCTGGGAAGGAGCGACACAGTTCTCTTTTGTATTGTTATTATCTTAGGGACCACACCCCTAGCATTGTTGTCAACGGGAGGGGTATCCATGTTGGTATTCTCATCAACTTCCCGATCGCTATCAACTTGGTTAGGATTATTACGATGGCTGGACTCTCCCTGCTGATTTTTCAGTGCTGCGATTTGTTGGCTATGCATTTCTCTCATCTCTTGCATAGCCATTTCCATTTTGAATTAAAAATTCTCTTTCTACTTGGCTAAAGTGTCCTCGAGGATTTTAGCCATTTGCTCGGCGTTGATCATAAATGACTCATAGGTTTGTCTTATGCTGGATGCAGTGGCATATGAAGCAATTACAGAGTTTGCATCTGATGCTTCATCATCTGAGGAATGCCCTCTCTGAACTCTCCTATAATCTCTAGGCTTGATAGCCCCGGTTCGCAGCTGAGTCATTCGCAGAGATATTTCTAGGAAATGTTCGGTGTTAAAATGTCGTGTGGACTTTCCCTTGTAAGCCATATTGATTGTGACTTCTAAGAATTTATTATCTTGAATGACTGGCTTTCTTTTGCGAAAACGCCTTGGCTTGGGTCTCAACGTTTCGGTGGAGAGTCTTTCAAACACCGAGACCCTCTGTGGAGCGGTCTTGGGGTAGCTACACTCTGATAATACTACCCTGATAATCTTGGTACATAAGTAATGAGAATCCATTTCCCGGGTATTTCTCTTTCGAGATTTGTTCGTACCCCCAGTCTGATATTACAACTCATCGGTATGATTACCAGAGCAACCTATCATATGCGGGTATGATTTTCCAAGTCTAGCGTCGTCGTCTTCTGACGAACATGCTTCACTTTGAAGATACAACGCCTCATTGGCGCTCTAAAGAGTCATTCATTTAGAACCATGCCTTGGTGAGCGCGAGGCCCCAACAGGCTCTTGGACTTCAACTCACAATCCGAGGCGAGCGGTTACAGGTACTTTCTTGACATAAGAGGCGTTTGACTTGTTGGGAGGATGCGTACGACCTCCAGTCTGACAAGTTGTTTGGAGTTCATTCGCCGGAACCAAACATTCTTTAATCGGAGTTTCTTCTTGATCTTCGTGTAAATGACCGAGACGATCTATAATCTTCATTTTGAATCTGGATAAGTCCACGCTATCATGAAGCTCCAAGGGAGGTGTGGAACTTGTTGGGACGGGAACAGGGGTCATCAGAGACTCGAAAATGACTGTAGGAGGTGAAACGGGCAAGACGGGCCATGGCCGAGCCAGTGAATGGTGGCTCAGCCCTGGTCGAGCTAGTACATGGTAGTTCTGGTTTTTCGATGATTTCAGGCATTGTTTTGGCCTTTTTTCTCCATACTTTGCGTAGTTTTGGTGGTTTTTGGGCCACCTCTTCCTTCTATAGTTTTTTAGCTTCCTGCAGAAGGATTTTTGCATGCACAAGCAATGCGCAGCGCTTCTGAATACGTTCGTCAAGGGTTGAACGGGTCCTTTTGACACGGACCCACTCATCCGTTGCTGGTTTGGAGGAGAATGTGCTCGCTCGCTATTGTGGTATTTGGCGCCTCCTAAACCTCAGGCCAGCCGCATAACGGATCCCGTCAACTGGCTCCAAAACCTTGGCGAGTTGGCGTGTAAGGCGTTGGCGTTGCCTTTGACGTGCTCTCTTTGATAGAATAGGCACGCCTTCAACAGTAAGGTCCTTGACAAAGGAAAGGTTTAGATCTAAAGATCCAACTTCTTTAGATATCATAGGAGCATTGGGTGATGCAACTGCAGTAGCGATGAGGCAGAGATCATCATCTTGGGTCTTCAGATCTGAGGACCATCAAACTTTCCTTGTGGAAGAGATCCTCTTGCTCTTCTGAGGGGAAGATGATCTGGAGGAGGAAGACATATACTCTTCATACTTCTGTTGGTCGAACTCGTATTCGACCTCTTCATCAACCGGGACGAGGACCCTTGGTTGCGACACTACAGCCATGTAGAAAGGCTGTCGGCTCCTACTGTGGTCGCCAGTTTGCTTTTGTCAAAAGTTGTCGTTTTCATTGTTGTCAAACTTGTTACACCGTTTATCAATTACAAGTTCAAACTGAAAGGCAAATCGATCTTTTTATAAGATCTTCTTACACAATGAAAATTAAAGATTACAACTTTATCCAAAAAACACAGCAGTAGTTTATCTCCTGTTGCTTTGTGTGGGATCTTTGCCTGTGCCGGAGATGCATTAGTCCGTGGACCGCCACAGATCAGATCCGGTTGACAAGTTTAATTAAGCTCTTGTTTCACGAAGGAAAAAATTACATCGGTGATAATTATGACCAAGCGAGATTGTGACTCTTCTAGAGATCAAAACAATGTTTGATCCGAAGGAAAGACGGAGAGAGAATCTCAAATCTTTCGAAGGCTTTTTCTTTATGAAAAAGTTCACCAAGATCTGCCAATTCTCCTCTGAAATTCGTGGTTTACTGCTCAATTTGACAGCACCTCGCCCTCAGATTTCAGATCCTCTCCAATGAAGACCCTGGGCTTCTATTTATAAGCTTTTGTCGCCGCATTTTCTGATAAGATCAAGTATTTTGCCGTCATCTGTAGTTGATAACCGTCTAGGCGCACTTAAGGATAGCTTCAGAACAGTTGGGGAGGTTCTGGGACGAAAGAATTCTAATAAAATATCAAAATCTGTATTTTGGGAGGTTTTGGGAGATCAAAATAGTTGTGGTGTCTCGCATGCGTGTGAGTCACCATTGTTAGATCCTAGAGGGGGGATTATTAGGGTTTTATGCTAATCTAATCCAATTTTATGCCAATTAAAACTAATTCAAATATTATTCTTGCAAGATAGATATACAATATATTATGAGTAAGAATATATAATATGAACAAAGAGATATATCCTATATGGTGAAATATATGCAAGGATATATAAACAACACAAGGGTAAACAATCTAAACTAAAGATATAATTGTGATAGGGCAATATAAGCAATGCAAACACACAATATGATCACGAAAGTTCGGACCTTCCATCCTACGTCTCCGCTCCCCACTCCCGGAGAGAAATCCACTATCATAACCGGGTTTTCTACGCTCACCCGAATAACATTTACACATCACACTCGGTTTTCTTGCTAACGAAAAACTTTACAATCCATACTCTTGTAGTCCTACTTTACACCCTGAGAAGTGTTGGTCTCTAGCCCGTGTCTCCCTCAAGTGTTAGGAATTATAACCTACCTCTAGACATTACAACCTACCTCTAGACATTACCACCTACTGCACTCCTCTTGGGACGATCCCGTCTCTCACCACACACTCCTCTCGATGTACAAGTGTATTACAAAGTGAATCTCATAATACGCACAATACAACATATGATTGTTCTCTAATATGGATGAGAACACAATGAAAGCTCACACTCTAAGTCACAAACCCACAACCCCAAATTATACTATGAATGTAAATACAATAAGCTCAATAGGTTGTGTGTGAATAAAGAGATAAATTAAATCAAACCAAACTCAATTTAAATCTAGCTTATGAAAATTATGAACAAAATAATATATAGCTAGAAATAGAGTTTAAAAAACCTTCTCTATGATAACAAGAGAGAGAGAGGGATAAGAGTTGGATGCTTAAACACCAATGGATGATCTTCCTCAAGCTCTTGTGAAATTGTTTTCACAAAACAAACTCTCAATTGCTTAAAACACCAATGGATGATCTTCCTCAAGCTCTTGTGAAATTGTTTTCACAAAACAAACTCTCAATTGCTTAAAAGCTTTTTAAACAAACACTAAACAAAACTTTAAACCCTTGTTAAACCTTTTTAAAATATTCTCTTGAGTTATTTGGAACTGAGGATATGTGGGGGTATTTATAAGAACCCCAAAGCCAAGAGAAAATAAGGCAAAAAGACCAAACATCTAAAAACAGTACAGTCTGGAAATATAGCCGTTACAGTGTTATAAGTCGACTCGGTATTGTTCATGAGTCGACTCATAAGTAGCCATTACAGTCTAAAAACCAACTTATGGGTTGACTCATAAAAATCATGAGTCGACTCATCATACATGGATCGACTCATGAAGTCATGGGCCGACTCAGCAGAAAGAAAACACACTTTCCAGCACAGTTTATGAGTCAACTTATAACGGGCATGAGTCGACACAACCTGATGGGTCGACTCATGATGTTATGAGCTGACTCGTCAGAAAAAAATGTAAACTATACAACAGTTTATGAGTCGACTCAACACTGTTCATGAGTCGACTCAATACATGCACACAGTCTGTTTTGAACAGAAATCTGATTTTCAAACCTCCCAAATAGCAAATAAAATCAGAAAAATGTAAAACTTTGAAAAATGATTTGTAAACATGATAATAAACATGCTATAAAATGTAAAAAGGACCTCCCAAATAAAAAATATCATCATTTTACAAAATAGTCTAAAACATGAAAATATAAACACATGAGTTTTGACATTTAGCTTAACCATGTTTTGAACCATTATAAAATGATTTTGTAGACTTAATAAAAGATATAAAGTATTGTTATGAAGTCTATAAACAATGAATACAATATTGTCACAAATACAATAGAATATGAAACATATGAGTATGTATATGAATATATATTTGTTTCATATCTATGAAATTAAATCAAACCAACTTATCCACGTAAAAACAAACATGTATGAATATAAATATTTATTTATATGCTTGTAAAAACTAAACATGTATGAATATAAATATTTATTTATATGCTTGTAAAAACTTTGTTTGTTGATAAACCAAAAGCCAACAATTAAAGTGTGTATATATATATAACTACATATATATACAAAGAAACCAATAAAATGTGTGTGTATATATGATTGAGCTTAAAGTACTTAACACACATAATATAAACTCCTAAACTAATTATACTTAAGTTTGTGATCTTCAACGAAGCTCTATCTTGGTACACTTGTGGATGAAGCTTGAACTTGGATCTTCTACTTGAATTGCAAGGCTTTAATCACTATTTCCACCAACATCCATTTGATATGATCGTTATGGTACAATTCCATTCAACCTCCAACATGTTGTTTGTCTATAATAAATAGATAAACACAAACACTAGACAAATAACATTAGTCATAAATTGTTTGTTAAGCATCATCAAAACAAGAAGATCAACAACCATTTGGTGGCTCGCATGCGTGCGAATCACCATTTGGTGACTCGCATGCGTGCGAGCCACCATTTTGTGGCTCTCTCTCATGCGGGTCTCCTGGCTTGTTGTTGTGTCTTTTTAACCCTTTTTGCTATTTGTATCTCCTTCGTTTCACTTGCTTTCCCCCTTTACACACGTTTCATCACTTCGTTGACTTGTGCATTTTACTGATTCACTTCATGCGTTTATCGGTGTCGAATAATCTTCCTTGACTCGGATAATAATGTTCATCGTCTTCTTTTTTGTCTCAAACTATGTTCGGAAACCTATAGGCAATTTTTTAACACTTACACTAGTTCCAACGAGCTTGGTGTCGGATTGTGCCACTACTTCTTCATCAGTGAAAAAGCAAGTCCCCAATGGAGTCACCATCTTTTGTTTGGTGGGAAAGTTCAAAGAAGAAAATGGAGAATTAAATTTTGTATTATTCTCTTTGACAGGCTCAGAAAAAGAATTAATTATAATTCTCTCGATACAACTTCTTTCTAACAGACTTAGAAAAGAAATTATAAATCTACTCGATTGGTTTTCCGATTTACAAAAGAGAGAAGGGTCGACAGAGATCCTTCCCTTTGTTTAACCTGGGTTTTTTCTTAGTGTCGATGAGATACCTCCCTCGAAACTCGTGTTGAATTTTCTTCTCATTGATGATCTGACGTTTCACCTCACTGGAACGTTGTCTTCGCCTCTTGACTTGATGTCTTGGATGAACTTTAAAAGCAAGCTTGAAACTCTTGACGAGTTGATAACTCTGAACGAGTTTGAAACTCTATGAAAGAGTTAATTTAACCAAAATCGGTTTGTAAGCCCAGGATGAAGAAAGCTCCTGTTGCCGAAGAATGCTCCGAGCTCTTCAAGGATAAATGTCGATCTCCCTTAAAGATGATCTGCCAAAAGATCTCTTCTTTGCTGTAGAAAAGAGGATGAATTAGAGACCTCTTTCCTGATCTCTAGATCCAAAAATGCTCAAAGATGTAAAAGATCCGAACTAAGCTAATCTTTCGGCTATTTATAAGTGATTAAGGGTGTAACCACCCCTAAATTGGCTCATTTGTATGGCTTATAGGATGTAATTGCCCCTTAAATCACTCTTGAGTGGAGTTGTGATCCCCTCAGATCGTGGAAAATGGTTTTGAAACTGTTTAGCTCATGTTTGAACGAGTAAAATGTAAGAATTGCATTCTAGGCACGAATTCTGCATTCTGGACCTGGGACACAGAGTTGGGCTCTACATTTGAGCCTGAAAATACAGTAATGAGCTCTGCGTTTTGATTCTGGAACGCAACCACAAACTCTACGTTTTGAGAATGGAACGCAGCTACGAACTCTGCATTTTGAGTCAGGAACACAGCCATGAACTATGTGTTTTTGTTGTTAGGACACAGAGATGAACTCTGTATTTTGAGTCTGGAATGCAGAGGCAAACTCTGTGTTTTTGTTGTTGGTACGTGAAGGAAATTCATGCTAAATACATGTAAAATACGCAACGGAAGACTATATGTATAATTATGCTAAGCATTGAAGGAAATTCATGCTAAATACATGTAAAATACGCAACGGAAGACTATATGTATAATTATGCTAAGCATGTAGAGAGCATGAAATACATAATAGGAACTATATGTATAATTATGCTAAGCATGTAGAGAGCATGAAATACATAATAGGACCATCCTAATTAAATCAACATAATCCCTACATTAAAGAGAGCATTCAAGAGTTAGAAAGTCATACTTTCGAAGCGTGATTCGATGAAAGATCGAATAACCCCTAGCTCTTGCTCCTTGTAGTAGAAAATCTCCTCGTAGTAGATCTCCAAGTCTTCAAGTGGGCTTGATAAAATGAGAGTCTTCTTGAGACACAAGGCAAAATATCCACCCCGGGGTTCTTAAAATCCTATTACTTTCTCTTACTCAAAGATTGCTAGAGTTTAGTAAGAGGTAGAGCTATCTTTTATTCTCTTATGGGAGAGCTCATATTTATAGAGTGAAATGTGTTCATGACATGAATGACTCATCCTATGAGTCATGCAATGAATCATCAAATATCAACGATTAATCTAGTGAGTCATGCAATGAATCATCTTATGAATCATTACATTTCAAAACCATGTGCTAATAAACCATGTGCTCAAACCATACCACTAAATAACTCATCTCATGACTTATTATACATGGTATGTATATTTCATAAATGAGAATACCAAATCAATATTGTATTTCATAAATACGATATTTTGTAATTTTCCAATCATTGATTAATAAGTCATCATATGACCAAAAAGTCAATGAGTTGACCAAAAGTCAACTGTTGACCAAAAAGTCAACTAGTTGACTAAGTTAACTTTATAGGAAAAATACGAGAATTTATTTCCTAAGCACATAGCATTTTAATTTTATCGATATACATAACCGTTTATGTGTATCCGGTAAAATCATATATGTGTATCAATCATACGCATCACTCTATAAATTGTGTTTCATAGGATTCAAGTACGCGCTTGGTGTGACTCTAGGGCCCAACTTAAGAACTCGGCAGTGGATCATATCCATAAGTACAACAGAGGTGCTAGCTACACATGAAGACTACCCGGGTATAAGTTGTGATAAATGTCTGCAAGATGCTAACACAATTATATCAGGACCCTCTTTGTCAAACCATGTCAAACTAGGGTATGGAAAACTGTCAAACCCTAATTTCTCAATTAGTGTTTGTAGATATTAAACTCATAACCTATAAGATCAAACTGACACTCAGTTTATCTTATTTACCTCGGCCAAGGATTTCCAGGCTATAGTTATATCAAACAATCTTATAACATCGACCTCTATACTGGGGGAGACGAATCCCTTCTTGGCATCTCAATATCTACTTATGTCTCGGGATGTACCCAACAAGAACCGTTATGCACAATTCAATAAGAACTGTGGTTAGGTAAAAGTCTAAATACATCTTTACTGACATATAAGATATTGCACTCATGCCTCAGGTCAAGAGACTACTATGTACTATATCACTTGAGAACTTCTATTTGACAGTTAAGTATATTACCAACTAGATGTTCTCGGCGAGTCGTTCAGTCAACTCATTCACTAATGAGTCACCTGTATACTGTATCTTGATGTCTCACATCAATGATCTAAGAGATTGATCATCTCCTTCAAAAGGAGAAATAAAGCATACACTAGTCTAAACCAAAGTGATGATGTCCTATCTCAACACTTCATCAACTAGGAACATTTTAGAATATACGTTACCGACTAATCAGATCTCTTCATTACGATCACTATCCGAAATGTCTGATAGTCTAGTATTTATTCTAAGGACATATAAATCTGACCAAAATAGCATACTATTATTTTAAACAAGGATGTTATATTCATATAGGTCCTGTTACAATATACAATTATTGCCTGCAGGGCACCTATATCCAACAAACTCCCACTTGCACTAAGGCCAATCATTGTAGTATTTAATACCCAATAGCTCAACAAGTTTTTCAAATTGTGTACGAGCAATTGCCTTTGTGAATGGATCTGCTATATTATCTTTTGTGTCAACTCTTTCAATCTTGATCTCTTGGCGATCAACTATCTCCCTGATCAAGTGATACTTCCTCAGAATGTGTCTGGACTTATGGTGAGATCGGGGTTCCTTTGTTAGAGCTATTGCAGCATTATTATCACAGTATAAAGGTACTGGATCTTTAATGGTGGGAATAACTTCCAGCTCTGAAAGGAACTTCCTCATCCAGACAGCTTCTTTGGCTGCATCATTTGCCGCAATGTATTCGGCTTCCATAGTAGATTCTGCTACTGTGTCCTGCTTGGAACTTTTCCAACTGACAGCCCCTCTATTGAGGGTAAAAACATATCCTGAAACAAATTTACTATCATCGATATCGCTCTGAAAGCTAGAGTCGGAAAAAGCCTCCATTTGGAGGTCACTTTTACCATATATCAAAAATAACTCTTTAGTCCTTTTCATGTACTTAAGTATATTTTTGACCGCTTTCCAGTGCTCTTCTCCATGATTAGATTGGTATCTACTTACCAAACTGAGTGAATAAGCGATATCCGGTCTAGTACATAACATGGCATACATGATCGATCCTACTGCCAAGGCATAAGGAATTAGACTCATGCGTTTCCTCTCTTCATCAGTCTGGGGAGACATCTTTTTAGAGAGCGAGATTCCAGGAGATGCAGGTACAAAACCTTTCTTGGAATTTTCCATGCTAAACCGCTTTAGCACTTTGCCAATGTATCTAGATTGGGATAATCCTAATATCCTTTTAGATCTATCTCTAAAGATCTAAATACCCAGTATACAGGATGCTTCACCCAAATCTTTCATGGAAAATCTTTTTGATAGCCAAATTTTAACCGCTTGTAATGACGGTATGTCATTACCGATTAAGAGTATATCGTCTACATACAAAATAAGAAACGATATTATACTCCCAATTATCCTTTTATGCACACATGGTTCATCTGGATTTTTGATGAAACCAAACTCTTTGATAGCATCATCAAAACAGATGTTCCATCTTCGCGATGCTTGCTTCAGTCCATAAATGGATTTAAGCAATCTACATGCTTTTCCACTGCTCCCACTGACTACAAAACCCTCTGGTTGCATCATATATATGCACTCTTCTAAATCACCATTTAGAAATGTAGTTTTGACATCCATTTGCCAGATCTCGTAGTCATAGTGAGCAGCTATAGCAAGTAGGATCCGAATAGACTTTAGCATAGTTACTGGAGAAAAGGTTTCATCGTAGTCTAAACCAGGTCTTTGATGAAAACCTTTAGCTACCAGTCTAGCTTTAAAAGTTTCTACATTCCCATCTACACCCAACTTTTTCTTAAACAACCATTTGCAACCTATGGGTATTACCCATTTAGGAGCATTGTCTAAGATCCATACTTTGTTGGTGTACATAAAGTTTATTTCGGATTTCATTGCATCTTGCCAAGCAACAGAGTCCCTACTCTGAAAGGTTTGCTGATAACTCAAAGGTTCGTCATCTTCTATGACGTGATCTAACATGCAACCTTCAATGAGAAAATCATATTGTCTCTTAGGTGCATGAGATCGCCTTGGATATCTATGGAGTGGTTGTGGTTCTTCTGGTATAACTAAATTTTCTGGTTCTACTAATTTATCAGTATTGATTTGTATATCTGAAATTTCTTCCAGTTCTACCATGCTCCCACTAATTTCTTTTTTAAGAAATTCCTTCTCCAAGAAGGTAGCATACCGAGAAACAATTATCTTTTGTTCATCGATGTGGTAGAATTGATATCCTTGGGAATTCCTTGGATATCCTACAAATTTACACAATACTGACCGTGCCTCTAATTTTTTGGGATCTTGCTTTTTTACATAAGCATGACATCCTCAAATCTTAATATAATTAAGATGTGGTTTCATCCCATACCATATCTCATATGGAGGTTTAGGCACTGCTTTAGTTGGAACTTTATTCAGTAAGTGTGCTGCTGTTTCCAACGCATACCCCCAGAATGAAAAAGGTAACTCAGCGTTACTCATCATGGAACCTACCATATCTAATAGGGTACGATTCCTCCTTTCTGACACGCCGTTAAGTTGTGGTGTAAAGGGTGGAGTAACATGAGAGAGAATCCCATTCTCTTTTAAAAACCCTAAGAATTCTGAGCTCACGTATTCTCCTCCCCGATCCGATCGAAGAATTTTAACTTTCTTGCTTGTTTGATTCTCTACTTCATTTTTATACTTGATAAATTTCTCAAATGCTTTAGACTTGTGTTTCATCAAAAACACATGTCCAAATCTTGAAAAATCATCAGATAAATTTCTCAAATGCTTTAGACTTGTGTTTCATCAAAAACACATGTCCAAATCTTGAAAAATCATCAGTAAAAGTAATAAAGTAGGAGTTTCATCAAAAACACATGTCCAAATCTTGAAAAATCATCAGTAAAAGTAATAAAGTAGGAGTAGCCACCACTGGTCATTGTAGACATAGGACCACATACATCACTATGTATCAGTTCTAAGAGTTCTGTAACTCTTGCTCCGGTTCCCTTAAATGGAGTCTTAGTCATTCTACCTTTAAGACAAGACTTGCAAGTATCATAAGACTCAAAGTCAAATGGATCTAAATATCCATGCTTATGTAGCTCGCCAAGTCTTTCTTTATTAATATGACCAAGTATACAATGCCATAAGAAAGCATCATTCACAACTGAGTGTTTTCTTTTATTAGTGTGATGAGTATTCAGAATTGTGTTTTGATTAAGAATATATATGCCATTACACAATGTTCCATAAACAATCAACTTTTGATTAAATATGATATTCATAACATTGTTCTCCAACTTGAATATATATCCATCTTTATCTAATAAAGATACAGATATTATATTACACATCATAGTTGGTACAAAATAGCAGCTATTCAAAATCAAAACGTTTCCATTTGGTAAAGATAGATAAAAATCCCCTACTGCAAGTGCTGCAACTATTGCACCATTACCAACTTGTAAGGTCATCTCTCCAGGTCCAAGTTTTCTATAGCTTCTCAATCCTTATAACAAATTACAGATGTGAGATCCTGATCCGGTATCTAATACCCAAGATGTAGGATTTATAGAAAAATAATTCTGAGTAACAAACACACCTAAAGATGAAGCATCAACTTGCTTATTCTTGATGTGTGAGGCTAAGAATTCTGGGTAGTTTCCTTTAACATTTCTCAACCAGTCTATGAAATTAGGATTGGTTAACTGATATGATTTTTAAGCCAGACATAATGGCCTGAAAGAGAGAGAAAAAATTATTTTAGCAGATGTTCAATACATAAAATAGATTTGGTTTATTTTTATCTAAGTTATGCCTCCCACTATTTTTCAAGTCCCTTAAAACCTTATAAGAGGTGATCAGAAAACAACCCCTTGTTTTCAAGTGGGATCAAGATCCAATTATCATTGAATGTATCAACCTTAACGAAAGCTAACAAATTGATACACTCAATAATTGGTAGACAACTTTTATCTTTTACACTCTTGTAATTCTTGATATGATTTTACCCCTAGTCTTTTATGACCTTGACGATAGCCAACAAATCATAAAAACTAGTCAAGTTTGGACCCATCATTTCTTGACTGGCTCAAATTTAACTTATGCAAACTCTTGATGAAAGCCAACAAAGTCGCATAACCAATTTAAGCTATCCTTATATCTTATATACAGATGAATACTACTTAGCCATAGAATAGTATTGCCTTAACGATAGCCAACAAACAAATTATTTATATGCTTAGTAGTATTCAACTGAAATGATGGAGGGCTACGGAAGATTTCATAAATCTTTTATCGTAATCAAACTTAATATAGTTAAAAGATTCTTTATATTTATACTTGCAATAATTAAACTAGCCAGGAAAGTGCAAGATTAGTGGGAGGGTTCCGAGCTATTCACCGGGAATATTCATCGGACTTTAATTAAGTAACCATCGCTCTTTAAGACTATAACGCGAAAGATTGGGCATCACCCCTTATCTTAAGTTGGGCATCACCCCATGAGTTATATCTCATAATCACTTTCCTAGACACCAGTTAAAAGTTCATTCTAAATACATCTCTTTTAACTACTTTAGGTTTATTTATCTTTCACACTAACACTATGTTAATGTCGA
>NC_033796.1:95031419-95141429 GCF_001876935.1 Asparagus officinalis
TCAATGTTTACACACACATTTTATTGTTTATCTTCTCCTCTCTCTCTATATATAATTATATAGTTATATCGTATATATATATATATATATATATATATATATATAGTTATATTTACATATACATGTTTTGGTTTTATAGTTTTCAAGTTTATACAAAAATGATTTTGTGAAAATATTGTTTTATTAGTTTATAGACTTAACAACCATAACATACATCTTTTATTAAGTCTATGAAATCAGTTTATGAAGTTTCAAAACATGGTTTAGTCAAAATGACAAAACAAGTGTTGCTGTATTTTCATGTTTTGGACTTTTTTTGAAAAATGATGAGTTTTTACTATTGAAGTGTAATTCCAAAAATTCTTTTTGTAACATGTTCATTTACATGTTTACAATGATTTCTCAAAGTTTTATATTTTTTGGAATTTATTTGCTATTTTTAAAGGCACTTCAAAAATTAGTTATACTATTCAAATCAGGCTGATACAGTGTTATCATTCGACTGTTGAATGTGTTCAGTCGACTGAAGAAAGCGTCTGGAATAACAAAAAGTTTTTGTTTTGTTTTGGTCGATTGACCAGTCGACTGATGAGGTCATCAGTCGACTGATAAGGTCCGTCAGTCGACTGATGAGCTGGAAAACGCCTCTAACGATCAGCTCATCAGTCGACTGATGCTGTAACAACTAGTTTTTTTAGCCTTTTACATATTTGGATTTTTGGTCTTTTTGCCTTGTTTTCTCTTGACTTTGGGGTTCCTATAAATACCCTCACATATCCTCAGTTTCATCAAGTTAAGAGAATTGTTTAAAACAAGTTTAAGGATGTTTTGTGTTTGTTTAAAAGAGTGTTTAAGAGTTTTTTATGTGAAGCAATTTTCATAAGAGCTTGAGGAAGATCATCAATTGTGTTTGAGCATCCAACTATTATCCCTCTCTCTCTCTTGATCTATAGAGAAATTTTTCTAAACTCTTATCTAGCTATTTATTTGTTTGTTTTTCATTTCCTTAAAGCTAGATTTATTTGAGTTTAGTTTGTTTTATTAAATTTCATTGTTACACACACCCACTTGAGGTTTTAGTATTTTCATACATAGTATAATTGGGGTTGTGAGAGATTATAACTTTGAGTTGTGCTTAATTGAGTTCTCGACTTGTATTAGAGAATAAATCATTTGTTGTGAGCTATAATTGTGAGGTTCACTTTGTAATATACTAGTACACCAAAAGGAGTGTGTGGTGAGAGACGGGGTCGTCCTAAGAGGAGTGAGGTAGGTGGTAGTGCCTAGAGAGAGGTTGTAATTCCTAACACTTGAGGGAGACACGGGCTAGAGACCAACACTTGATGTGGTAGTTAGTGTAGTTACATTGTGAGTGATTGTGAACGTTGATCGGTGAGCGTTGAAAACCAACATTGTGAGGTGTAAACGTTTTTCGGGTAAGCGTGGAAAACCCAGTGTGATAGTGGAGATCTCCTCGAGGTGAGGAGCGGAGACGTAGGTCGTGGGGACCGAACTCCGTGATCATATCGTTTGTTTGTGATTGTATTGGCGCACTTATTTTTGTGTTCATATCTTATATCGCCTTTGTCTATTGCTTATTATTTATATTCCCACTATCTTGTTTGTTTTCATATTGCCCTTAGTTTATTATCCTTGCATATATCTTGTCTATATCTCACTTGCTAGGATAATTTGTTAAGAAGTTTTAAATTGGCATAACTTGGATTAGATTAACATAAACCCTATTCAGCCCCCTCTATGGTTCCTTCCTAGTGGCTTTAGGGTGCGTTCAGACTCGAAAGACGGTACTTATCGGTTCTCTTGTCGAAGACGACCCACTACGAGCTCACTCGACCAGTTATTTGACGCCTCGTGAGGTTGACTTGAAAGGCATTACTTCTCGACCAAGCTAAAGGACGACTTCAACCTCGAGTCTCTCCCACTGACAATGCGTCAGCGTGACATTAAATGCTTGGCAGGCGCTATCATTCCTCTAGCCCCAATAGTCTTCATGACACATTGGACCACGACGGCACCACCATGCCCCTAATCACTTCGCATTAAATACCGAGGTGTCATCTCCTCCACTCGTTGACCGACACCTGTAAAGTAGGTGCTGGCGTAGCCGCCATGCCATACTGTATTCGGCCGAGATTATCGTTCTATCCTTTTTTTCGCCAATATAAATAGATGTACTATTCCAAATACCAAAGTAAGCAATATCTGAGAATTATACTGCACTACACATTTTTTTTTGTTGACAAGGGAACCTTGGTCAGTACCTCCACTTAAACTCCCTTTGGAGTCCGCCGCACCCCGGTTCAAATCCCCCCAGTCCCCAACAATCTGCAAGGAGCTACCCCTTAAAGTACCAGGGGGCTCATCCCTAGCAAACTTAAGAACTCACACAGTTCATCATTTTCCCATTCATGTCCATCAACTGACTTGATCGCCGGAGGAATAATGGGGGAACTAGTCCCCGTCCTCTCATGAATTTCTATTTGTGCAGGCTAAAGCTACTCAACTCAAGATCATATATTCGAAGAAGTTAACAGCACCCCAATCAACCTCACCCCCATTATAATATCTGTTTGATATTAACATCAACACAAACATTAGTTGAAAAGATTAAGTTAAGATTTTAGATTTCTAAAAGAGAATGACCATAAAATACATTTGATAAGTTTTATGTTTTATGATACATAATTCTCCTCACTATCACCTATAAATTAAAGTTTTATCTTTTTTTTATCCGAGGTAAGATACAGATTATTTTTTATTCACAAATAAAAACAAAATTGATAATTGCTAAAAGACACGTGCTATATACTAGTAGTAATTTATTAATGATGGTTAATATTAGTGATGATTAAAGTCTAATTTGTCATGTGATTCATGGTTTAAACCTTTCCTTCTCGACGTTCTCACGCTTTGACTTTACAAGGGGCGGCATTGCTAATCGATTTCCGCGCGTGTTAAACTTCTCGACGTTCTCACGCTTTGACTTTACAAGGGGCGGCATTGCTAATCGATTTCCGCGCGTGTTAAACACAAATTTCCACCCCAACTTTTAAAAACCAAAATTATCGAATTGACCACGTGGGCTTAATCAACGAGGGGCTTAGCTAAATGGGCGTTTTCCTGTCAAATTCATTAGAAATTCCCAATTCAACGCTCATAGAGAAAAGAGGAAGCGGGGGGGAAAAAGTCAAAATTTTTTCGTTTCTTCTCAAAAATTTTCGTCTTTTCTCTCAGGCCATGATCTTAGATGGTTTCTACTTGCTTTTTTCGTTTCTTCTCAAAAATTTTCGTCTTTTCTCTCAGGCCATGATCTTAGATGGTTTCTACTTGCAGAAAGAAGTAAGTGGTAGTAATAAGCGAATTATACCTTTTTCTTTCGTTTAAGAAACGGATTATTATGGTTTCTTTGGTAACTTGCTGTTCTTCGTTGTGTGAAATTAGGTTTTTGTGGTTGTTTGGATTGACTTCTTTCATCCAAAGGTGTTTGGTTTTCATTTATTATTATTATGGGGATGCTGAATAATTTGGTTAAAATTTGAAGAAATTCGCCAACTTATGATCTTTGATGCAGTAGGGGAAGTTTTAGATTGGCACTGAAAGATGCAGATAAGGTGTTCGATGATATATATGCTGGAGTAGTGGAAACAAAGCAGATGCGGGGTGGATATAGGTAAATTGCTATTTATCTTACGCTATTGCTTTTAGTGAACATCATGCTTGAATTTTAGCACTTAGCGGGGCATGTTAAATTGAGCAACTTGTTATATGCTTACTCTTAACTCTTGAGTATACATTATGTTGACGTTACACCGAATATAATCTGCAAGTATCTGTTGTTTTATGCAGAGTTTGTTTCTAGAAGTCATGAATGTGTCAAAAGATCTAAGAGTAGTCATGCTTTTTCCTAAACATGAGTTTCTTTAGGGAGACGACATGCGCAAAACCTTATTATGCTTTTGATTCTTACGTAAAGGTTGTACAGAGTTGTCCTGGGAGTTGAGATATAGAGTTATGTGGGAACTGCTTTTAATATATAGCATATAAATATGAACTTTTAGTCAGTTTTGTCTAAATTCAAGGATGATGTATGTGCTTCTCATTGTTTAAATAAACCCGTTATATAACCCGTTTTGTAACTTAACGGTTCCAAGAAAACACGTTATATTGCGTTAAATATGCGTTACGTTATATAACCAATTAACAATTAACATGAGGTTTTTAAGGTTAAATTGCATCTCTCATTAGGACGTGTTGATGCATCTCCCACCGTCCAAATCATTTAAACTCTACCATTGTAGTCCCGATCACCCCATTCTCTTTCTGCAAATATACGATCTCTTCGCCTCTTCCAACCCAAACTCTAGCTTTTTGCCTCCTCTAAAACTCATCCAGCTATCAGCGGCTTCTATGATTCTAATAAGGTAAATTTTTTATTTTTCAGTTATATATCAGGCATCTCAGTGTAAATCCTTTCAATAAATAGTGATTCTGAATTACCTTCCAAATTCCAATCTTTTTTATTACCAATTTACCATTAGTCATATCAAATCTGTTACTCCACTACTTTACCCTTCAAAATAATTTTTTAAAATCTGTCACAAAATTAGAATACTGAGATTAATTTGTGGGTTAATTGTGTTAGTTAGATAATTACTTTTAGTTATTACTTGATTTTGATTAGGTCTTAGTTTTCAGTTAATACTAGAGTTTGTGAAATTAAGTTTGCACGCAATCTCTGTGTATACAAAATTTCTTACTGTTGTTACATAACTATGTTTAGTTTGGTTGACATAGTGAACTTGATTAGGAATTATAATATTTTTGTGAAGTTAAGAACTTGAGAGTTGGAAGTGTTTAGACTTGTTTTTATTGCCTTAAACTTGACGATGTTAATGTATTTGATCATTTGATGACGCTTTTTGGAACGGTTGTTACTGTCATATATGACTAACTTTTGTTAAGAAATTGTGATGCTATAGGTTTATATTTGATAATTGTGATGATATGTTTGAAAAGTTTGGTTATTCTAAATATTAAAGTTATTATGTATTATTAGTATTTATAAAATATCTAAATAATTAATAAACAATATAACCTAATTTATGTGTTACGTTTTTTTCCTTAACCCTTAACACGAGGACAAGGGTTACATAACCCATTTTTTATTTTCAACATTGGTGTTCTTTCTTGATGCGTGTGAAGTTTTAAACTTCAGTCAGGGATATGGACAATCTATCAAAAAATATGGTTAGAACATTTCTACGGAATGTGTTTAACTAACTAACTACTTTTTAGTCTAGCTTCTTTTGACGTTGTTATGAATTAACTTTCATCACTTTATCACATCAATAATTACAGTACTCTAACTCCGTACAAACTATTACTTAAAACAAACATATTTGGTCTCCCATCTGTTTTTTGGTGCCATTCCCACACAAATATGGTTTTGCTATGTACATTATTTGGTTTAATCCCCCCCCCAAAAAAAAAAAATTAAAATAAAAAATAAAAAATAAAAATAAAAATAAAAAATTCTCTAAATAAAAAAGAAAAAAAAGCACTAGTCCAGGTTAAATTCTTTGCACGTGTTCGATTTATTTATTTTATTGGTATATGTAAAAATTTAATTCTTGCACTGTAGATTTGAAATGTGGAGTTGTTGACATAATTTTTTGTCAATTATCTGCTGGATGTTCATTTTCCATGTCCTTAAACTCAGAATAGGCATCTGTTCTCTTTTTCAACTCTGGTGATCTCTCCAAGATGTATCAGAGGTAAACTATCTTCCTTACTAAATTCAATCTCATACTAATATGTTAGTCAATGTACGGGTTGACATGCCATCAGTGCAATGTGCTAAAGAACCTAATTGCTAGTTTTTGGCTCCACATTTCATCTTTTTCATTCCTAAGGCAGTCTTGAGTTCAGATCACAAGTTTAGGACTATTAAGCTATAGGTATGAAGTGTCTAGTTCATTGACATAACTCGGTCTAAAATTAGATTCTCTAGATAACAGACTTACGACCCTGTCTGCAATCTGTTGTATATGAGTATTCTGCATACTCAAGATTCATTATGGACCTTTTTCTTTCGTGGGTTTGTTTTTTGGTGAGAAAAAAGGTGGGTGCGACCATGCACTCCCCCCCACCCCCACCCCCACTTCTCTCTGTTTCATTACTAAGAATTTGACAAAACATCAATGGAAAAAGAAAGCCGAAGTTAAGGAATAAAAAAGGAAAATATTACAAGGATATAAACTAACCAGGCAAGGGTGACCATTACAGAAGATAAAGATTAGGAGCCAAAGTACGCAATACTCCTGAGACCCAAAAGGAAACTTTTAAATGGATAATTATATTTAGTGTCTCTCCATGACATTGTCCTGCTACACCCCTTGCTCCAGAGAAAATTATTTTAGTCACTCCTAATAGATTAAAGTTGGAGGAACTAATCTGCACGCTCCTGTCCCCTCCTGGAAGAATAGACGACCAATGTATATTGTTATGATACTTTAATGATATGCGAGACAACAAAAGCATTGAATATTGCTTTATTAGTATACTTCCCAATTCCTCAAGGGACGTAACCTCACCCAAATCCCAGAACAATATTTTATTACTGTTAACATTTTGATTGTTCCCTCCCCAAGCATTTCCTGGATGGAAGCTTGTGGAAGCTTGTAGTGCATGTATCCTAAAATGGATCAACAACTTATCCCAAGTTTTTTACGGATAAGACCATTTCAGAAGGTGATGAATGAATTTATTGTTTCTCCTTCACTTCTATACAACACGCATATGTTTGGTCCTTGCCATTTATGTTTTAGATGGTTATCCTCAGGAAGAATGGCGTTTTTCATTGTCAGCAGATAAACGCTCTGAGTTTAAGAGGAACAGCAAGTCCATAGAAGTGGAAGTTCCTCTTACAGCAAAGAATCCTTTGTTACACTAAGTCCATGGAGGTGTTATCGTCTAAGGTAGATAGTTCTGGCCGAATCGAGTTTAATTTGTTTAGAAACTTATCTTTTTTATTCTCTACAACTATGTCAAAGTCAGTAGTGTCAACAATCCGTCTGCCTCTTTTTCGGAAAGATGCTATCTGTCCCTATTTGCTAAGTCCTTGGGAGCAAACAAAAAAGAATTTCTGTGAAAAATACGTTTAATCGCAACATTTATTCTGCAAGAAATTAATTGTATCCCCATACCCCACACAAAGGAAATCATTGACATAAATAATCATCGACTCTCGAAAATCATTTTCATAGTAAGGATGAATTACATTCATTATGATCCTGTTGTTGAAGGTTGAACACCTTGATTCCAGTCCATTCCAACAACAGATCTCCAAATCATACAATAAACCATACGTGGTGACCACTCTAATTTTGAGTCACGTATTGCATTGAACAAATTTGGGCAGGTTTGAGGTCAGTGGCGGAGACATTCATTGGCAAGAGGGGGCCATGGTCACCCCCAACCAATCTAATTTTTCAATAGGAAATTTATGTGGGCAGTTGGTTTTGTATAGGCTAATGTTTCATTGACTATTTCAATTTGGTCCCTCTATCAAACCAAGTCAATTTGGCCCCTCCACTCCACCATCAGGTTTGACAAAACCTTCACCCACCCAAGTCAAATTAGATTTAATTTAATAAACAAACAAAAATAAAAATTGAAGCTACCATGCACTAGAAAAAACAAAGAAAAAAAAGTCTTCTCAAATTTCCTTTCTGTACTTCTCTTTCACAAACTTTAATCAAAACTATTCATAAATCTCTCAATTCTTCTTTCCCCTTTCCAATTTTCATTTCTATTTAACAAATCTAACCTTAATTGTCACTTACCTCATTGACTTGGGCGTCTGAACGATTTTTTTGTCGAATCTTGAAAGCCTTTTTTGATTAAGGTGAAGAATCACTATATACCTTGTTTAATATACTTATTTGTTCTAATTTTTTATTTAGTGGTATTGTGTTAAAACAACTTTGCCATTAGTAGCAAATCGAGACAGTATTTGCTGTCTCGCTCAGCGAGACAGTATTTGCTGTCTCGTTGGGCGAGACAGTATTTACTGTCTCGCTCATCGAGACAGGGGGTATAAAACTGCGGACTTAGGGTTTTTAGGGCTTTTTCACGTTACTTTCTGGGCGATTTTCCGGCGATTTCTTGGGCAATTTTCGACCAATTTTTCTCTATTTCTTCTCCTCTTTGTGGCCGATTTGGATAGGGGCTTCGTTTGGAGAGATTCCACTTGGCTTTGATAGGTTTGATTTCCCTCTTCTCTTTCAAATCTTTGTTTGATGCATTACCAATTGATTTATTTAATATTTCTTTGATGCATTGCAAGTTTGCAACTATATATTCGTATTTTAACCAATAGATACTATTTAATATAATATTTTATTTCATTCTGATGTTTATATATATATTGGCCTCCCGAACTAGGAATCTTGGCTCCGCCACTGTTTGAGGTCCCTTATGGCCCTTGGCCAAATGATTGGTTTGACCTCCTTAAATTTTCACTCCAACTTAACCATTGTCTTTAATATAGGGTATCGGACATCTTTTTACAAATTCGCACTGCCAGTTGTTTTTTGAAAGCTTCAATTGTGTTAACTCCTGATTTCTGGGTATGTTCTCTAGAAACGCACAGCACTAGTCTATGAATAATGCTGGTTTTGGATCTCATTTAAACTGTTTCTTTGGATAATATTTACTTATGTCCCCTGTCTTAAGAGGATAGACCATACCCACAATTTACTTCAAAAAAAAAGTAACAGAAAAATAAATAGAACTTCTGATGCCTAGCTGTATATAAGGTGTTCTAAGCTTTGATTCAAATGTATATAGAGTTTGCCTTCTCATCAGAAGCTTGAATTTCTTTTGGAAACTTTTAAAACCCTTCAACCTCCCAAACATACTTGTGCAGATTCAGACTGCTTGTTCTAATGTTCCTGCTTCCAGAATAGAGATAACGCGGAATACTGGGAAGTGAGTTTAGTAGGTGAAGATGGAAATGCTGCAGGGCATTTGGCCTTGCAGGTAGCCAATATCAGATACGATAAAGCAATAAATGCTTGAATGTTTCTAAGTCACTTAATGGAAGGTATATACAAATACACCCTGTCATCGTAAATGATAATGTACCCTACTGGCACAATCTTTTTAACTTCTGGCCTTATAAACTATAATAATGCGAGAATGCAACATCTGATACATCTGTGATTGATAACCTAGTATTCACAATTTAGGATATGTAAACTGCTTGCATTTGATAGACGACAGCAGAAAAACCCAACCCCACATCATAAACCCTGAGTATCTTACTTCAACATATTTGTTACATATATGACATTGGTGTTTCATCTATTGTGAAAAGAATCCTATTTTTAATGACGCTATCATATCAAATTTCAAAATCCTCAGCTGAAATTCTGAAATAAATCTGAACAATTGTCTGCACGAATTAGCATGCACCTCCCTTGAATTATTATGTTTATATGCATCTAGTTAAGAGTGTTAATTGTTTTTCCTACATGTAATGTCTAGTTCGATATTTATTCGCTTAAGTATCCGGTCATATTTGATTTGATAGTTCATTAAACAATAAATGAATAGTTTTTGGTATTCGGTTCATAAACGAATAGAATTTAACCATAGGCATAGTAGCCGGTTCATTCTGATTCACGGGACAAGTATGGGAACATGGTACACCACTCATTAGGAATCGGGTATGAGGGTGTAGGTTTATATAGTACGCAAGGAAATGTGGTACGCCTAAGGTTCAGTTCTTAAATGCTACTTGATATTAGTAATAGTAAAAGAACCTAAAGAATCATGTCGCAATTAAGATACAAATACTTTATTTGCTTAATTTCTCATGTTTTTTAATTGTTTATTCTTTTAAAAAGAGTTATTTTTTTCAAAATTTTAACTAGTTTGAATTCCAAATCGGGTCAGTGGAGTTGGGTGAATCGGGTTGTGTTCCATGTGAATCTGGGACGATTGCACTGGGTCGTGGTTCGCTATAGCATACCACGTTCCCGACTTCTGTGACCGTAGATATATTCTATTCATTTGTTTAATAAACTATTCATTTATATATTATACTTTAGACCTATAATTTATAGTTATTATATTTCTATGCATCCCTACACATAGAGCCTTATATAAGTAGTTTTGATTTGTGAATATTACATTTATCTCTAGGTTGCATATTCATTTGTTGTATCATGTTTGGCTCATGCTTGATTGCATTATAAGACTAGGATATGATAATGAATATTTATCAAATACTTACCTAATATCTAACGAATATGAACCAAATAATTCACAAAAGACTACCTAAAAACCAAGAATTGGCAAATAGTTGTTGAATATTCGAATACTAATCGAATCGAATACGATCATACATTTCCTACTTCGTTTTGAATGCGAATAGTCGAACATGAGCTGGATATGGATACGAATATTGTGGTATTCGATCCAAATTCAGTTCATTTCCACCCCTAGACTCAAGACATGTAGTGTCTGTCATTTTATACTATTTAATATTGGTGTTTCAGTTTATCCTTGTTTTTTTTTTCTTTCTTTTGAGTGGGTTCTCAAGTATGTTTAATCCATTAGTAGAGGAATAGATGCAGGAATGGTTATGAAAGTTAACACACATCAACTCGCTAAAAATGTGAAAATTTCAGTCAACTGCATTATGACATTTCATATGACTTACAAATTCAAACTTATACAAAGCTCTCTTTCTTTAAATCGCCAGTAGATAAAAGTGCTAGAGCAAACGAGTAGGCAAGGCATAAGTAGAAAATTTTAAACTTGAATAAGATATAAATTTAATTGATGACTAGAAAATTCTAAACTTGAATAAGATATGAAATTTAATTGATGACTATATGTAAGGAAGGTACTTGATAAGCTGTTATAAACATGCCATACCATGAAGCGAAGTGATTTTGTGTTCTTAATTAAGCACCTAAAAATGGCGAAATTATACTTGTAATTGCCGAAATTCAACAAATCAAGCAAAAATCCGACGAAATCCCATAAGAAAGGCAGTGATTTCCCCAAAATTAGAAGCAATTAGCACAAATCAGACAGAAATCAAGAACATATACTAATAGAGAAAATATACTAATTCACTTTCAAATTTAAACAAAAATTAAGAACATATACTAATTCAAATTTGAGGATTTACCTTGTCCAGTAAAGATGTAGAATTTTCAACAAAGATCAACCGAGACAACAAAGCCCTAATTTGTAAAATCAAATAAAATTTTTATTAAATAGAGAAAAATGAAAATTTGAAACCCTAGGTTTGATGATTGAAAAGGAGAGAGATAAGTACCCCAAATCATAGGAAGCTAGAGAGGGGATGACCTTTAAATCGACGAACTTGTCGGACGAGAGGAAGTGAAGGAGAGGAGCGGCGTACGGGGGAGTCGACGAGAGGAGGAAACGAAGTCGAGGTGGCTCGCGGACGCGCGGGAGTGCAGGATGGCGAGGAAACCCTAGAACTCAGCGAGAAGTCTTCGGGGGGATTTGCTGCTAATCGATCGGGTGAAGAGCGACTGTATATACGAGAGAAACAAAATAAATGCTCTTTTGTTAAAGTTTGAGTGTGAACTTAAAAAGCCCATAATAAAACCGTCCCTTTACCCCATAATAAACCGTCCCCTTAGTCCATTGTAAAATTTTAGACTAAGCCTAATTCAAGCCCAACGCTTTAGTTTAAAGCGTTGTCTTAGATATATTCGTGACGGTTGGAACTGTCACAGAACCGTTCCCTTAGGTAGCAACGGGAACGGTTTTAAACCGCGCCCCACGAACCGTCCCCATAGACCCATTATGTGGTGATAGATTTGTTGAAATAATGTCAATGTTCTAAAATAATAAGTGCTGATTATTGTCTAGTATTTCTGGTGATTAACACATAGATCTATGGAGAAACAGGATCTCACCAAAGTGTAACTCCTCATTTGTGGATAACAGATGCCTAAGTAGTGAGAGATACAGAAGTCATAGCCAGTAGCTGGTCAGCTCTGTGCTACACTAGCACCCCCAAGACCGCAATATAGTTGATAACTTGCTAAGATGATAGTGTATTGAAATCTATACTCTCAAATCTATACTCTCATATACCGTCAGTTCTTCATATGGTGTTACATAATGCAACCGTCAGTTCTTCATATGGTGTTACATAATGGGACAAATTTTCAAAACCATCCATTTTTAAAATTTATTTATAAAAAACGACCCATTTCAACTTTAATTACAAAAACAGACCCAGTTAGATGAAACTAGGTCTGTTTTTGAAAAAAAAAATTTCAAACTTCATGGGAGTTGAACTCCCGTGAAGTTTTGTTATGAGAAAAAACTTCACGGGAGTTCAACCCCCGTGAAAGTTGTTGAATTTTTTTTCAAAAACGACCCAGTATTCATCCAACTGGGTTGTTTTTTGTAATTAAGTTTTGAAAAGGTTTTTTTTTGAGAATAAATTAAAACCAGCATGGTTTTTGAAAATTTGTCCTTTACATAATCATCGTAGTTCTTCATATAGTGTTTAATAATGCATGATGAAAATACTGCTGATTCTGCATGATATATATATATATATATATATATATTATATATAATATATTATATATATAATATATATTATATATTTAGAAATAAGGTATGTTTGGTACCAAGCACAAAAATTTTGCTTGCGTAGTGAGGTGCGCATAATCCCCTCCCACTCATTAAATTGTTGCATACCCATGCAACTCCTCAACTCATTGGTGAATGTGATCCCCTATTTGAATGAATGAGGCGATTGTGTCCCTCACTACCAAGCACAAAACACTCATTCAGATTGTTGCATTATCTCATGCACTGCTTCAACCTATGTGAATGTGGTCCCCTATTGATGAATGGGGGGATTGTGCCCACGCTACATTACCAAGCACAAAATTGTGCTTACCCATATTATTTCTCTCTCCTCTCTCTCTTTATAATATTAATATATATATATATATTAGTATATTAATATATATTATATATATAATATTATATTGTGGTGTCGTGTGTGGGGTGTGGGGGCGGCGGTGGGGGGGGATTGTTCCTAAGTGTCACGCTTAGATAATCATATAAGATATATATATATATAATATATATATTATTATATATATATATATTAATATATATATATACTAGTAGAGAGAGAGAGAGATGAGAGAGAGGAGATTATGAGTATCCTTGTCATAGGAGGGATTTCCTCCTATGTGCCTCTAAAATCACATGGAGTTGAGCGACATGTTGGGATGGTCCGCTCCGTTGACTTGATCTACATATTCTAAAACACCACACACCAAGTTTTGGGGTAAAACACGTCGTCGTTTGACCTCATCATTCGTATCAATTTATAAGGGTTTTTGAATAAGTAGAACTTTTCACATGGCTCGTGGGGAGTCAAACGACGACGGATTACCCAAACGTTGGGTGTGTTTGGCGGTTTTAGGATATTTTATTGGTAGACCAAGTTTAAACGGAGCGGATCATATATGTCGTCAATCATTGTGATTTTGAGAGTCAAGGAGGAAATCCCCGTCTATGACAAAGATACTCATTAACTTATATATATATATATATAATATATATATATATATATTATATAGAGAGAGAGAGAGAGAGGAGAGACGAGAGAGAGAGAGAAGAGAAAATGAGTATTCTTTGATACCAAGCAAAAAGTTTGCTTATAAGGTAGTGACGGTGGCATATCCATCATTATTCAAAATGGTTGCCTATCCGCATGCCATACCTCAACCCATTGTTGATGGTCGGTCCTCCATTGATATGATGAGGGGATTGTGTCATCCCTACCAAGCATACCAATATTATCTCATCATTATATATATATATATATATATAAATATATATAGATTTGAATTTATCAAAACAGTATCACTATAAGTTCATAGAAACAGAGGAGAAGATTTGAATCACGAAAAGTATTATCTCAAGAAGCTGTGCTGCTGATAGAAACATGGTTAACAGTAACAGCAGTACCACCCTAGCGAGAGCACTTGACTAAATTCATATTGCAACAAAGTCGCAATTAATTTTCATAGTCAATGACGACGAGTTGGTGGGAACTAAAGGGAACTATTCATTTTGCTATCACCTTCATCTATCACTCTCAGAAGAAGAATTGTATTATAATCCCCCCATTTGATATCCTAGAAATTGCGTGGAAGTTGTTAATCCCCACATGACATTATTCTAAGTCCTAACACCATCAGTATAATAGCCCTTGACCCATGACATTATCTTGAAACCAATTTTCTTAGGATTGGGACATGTGTAGACATTTGCCAATTGCCATGCGATGTGGTTTCCACAATTGTGACAAATAAAATGATCTGAATTTACCTGCTCAATAACTGATCTAAACTTGACCTGAATTCTGTTTCAAGCTTGGATACTTTGGTGGGATTGCAGTTGTTGATTGAATCTGAGTATCGTAGATTCTGCACTTGATCAAACTCATCATCCGATAAATTGGCTAGGGTTAAGTTTGATCTTTATTGAACCAGGGGCAGTTTAAATCCGAAAACAACAAGTCTTTATCCTTAACTTTTGGCATCAGCTATATGAATCTTATGTTAACAGCTGCCTTTAATCAAGTTCTTTCAGGCCTAACTCTATCATCGTACTATTTGGTAATTAGAATCTTATTATTTCTACTAACTAGTGCATTCAGTTGTCTCCATAACACATGCTCAAATCATCTCATTCGGTATTTCACTTTACTCTCAATGGGAGTTATATCTATCTTTCTACGAAAAATCTATCTTAAGTTTTGCATATTGAGTTCATATTTTTAAACTAATTTTTATCTTGTCTTCAGCGTTTGATCCAAAGTTTGAGATCCATGCATATTCATTAGAACATCAAGTTTAATAGACTAATTGACGAGGTGTGATCCTAAAATAAATTTGTTCTGTAAGGATTCACGTCTGTTAACCTGATACTAACAACTAGGGTAATCCCTTTCCCTCGTTGACTTGTTCATGATTATGTGGACATTTATTTGCTAAAGGAATGTTGATATCTTTAGCCAGATCCTTTTGGATTCCGTAAGCCAGCTCATTTATGGTTCAATTCCTGCGAACACGGATCAAAGCTTAACGGATAAAGCCCGACCCGACCCGTTATCAAACCCAAAACAACTACTTTTCTTTGACCATTCAAGCAATAGCGTTTCTAACTACTAAGACCGGGTGGACGCGGGTTGAAAAGAAGCAGACAGCGACCCCACGTGATGAAAGTTGGTGATCATTAAACTTAAAACGTGTTGTTTTGTGTTAACGCCACGCTTGACCAATTCCAAAATCTAACCCCCAATTCTCCACATTGACCACGTGCTTCAAAAACAAGCGGGCAGTCCCACTGTCCAAAATCTAGTCCTTTTGTCCTAAATTATATATTAGCAAAGGCATCAGAATCCTAATAATCATAAACCGATCGCTACCAAAAATGGACCTCTTCTCTCCTTCCTCCTCCCCTCCTCAACAAGAGCTGTGCCCGTGGGACTTCTCACCGGAGCTCTTGGATTTCATCGGTGCCAGCTCCGGCGTTCTTTCTCCTCTGTCAGGGTACTCCGGCATTCTTTCTCCTCTGTCAGAGCAACCGTCTGCTGTGCCTCGTAGCGCATTTGTGAGCTACACCAGACCGGAGTTTCATGATTCGTCAGACTTCTTGAGCTCACAGGCAAATAAGAAAAAGAACATTCATCTTAGAATGATTGATCTCTTACGAAGAATTCCAAGAGATCGACTGGAAGCTAGGACTGGTGAGTATAGCCCAGGGTTTCGACATATGATGAGAGAGAGGCAGAGGAGAGAGAGGTTGAGCCAGAGCTATGCTGATTTGCATTCCATGCTTCCCTATAGATCAAAGGTATTTCTTCGTACTGTGACTTCAAAGAAATCAACTGCACTTTTGAATTCTTTTTTTCCCCCTCTCCTTACTTGATTCTTTTTCTATTTATCAAAGAAATCAACTGCACTTTTGAATTCTTTTTTTCCCCCTCTCCTTACTTGATTCTTTTTCTATTTATTGACAGGGTGATAAGAACTCGATAGTACAGTCGGCAGCTCTTTATGTTAAAGAGCTCAAAGGAGTGAAGGAGGAGCTATTAAAGCGCAATGAGGAGCTCAGGATCAAAAGTGTGGAAAATTCAAGTTTAGGAGGGGAAAAGATCAAGATTAGACTGGATCCAGCGTCTACCCTTGATTCCATGATTGGTGCTCTTCAATGCTTGAAGTCCATGGATGCTAAGGCTAGAGCTATTCAAACCGAGTTTTCTGGCAATGAGTTGATGGCCATCATCAACATTGAGAGCAAGGTTAGCCATGAAAACTAAATTCTAAATATTTGATATGGATTCAAATGCATAAGATTTCAAACAGTTATATACATTGGATTCTAATTGAAGATTAAATATTTTTTTCAGAATTCAGTGATATATATTTGAATCCCTAATCATGTTCATAAATTTACAAATTCTAGGGCTACCCCCACCCCCAACCCACCCACGCACTTCCTGCTTTTTGTCTTTTAACATGTATTTACCTTTTTCACCTAATTGCAAAGATATGGGGGCAGATATGCAAATATAAAATGATGATAATAAAGGTGAATGGCCATTTAAGGGACTTGCTTTTTGTAACGTGATAGGTGTACTAGAGTTCCAATAACCACAAAATGATTGAATAAATTTTCAAATTAAACCCATTTAATGTTTTTATTAACAAATTCGACCCACTCTCATTTTATTTCTCAAAACCGACGCATTTCGTGGCCACATCAGCAGCGTGGCCACGAAATGAGTCGGTTTTTTTAATGACGTCTCTAAATAGTCGGGGTTGCCAACTCCGACTATTTAGTTATGTACAAGCTAAATCAGTCGGGGTGTCCAACCCCGACAGTTTTAGTGCCCTGTCTAATTGGTCGGGGTTGGTAACCCTGACTATTTCGAAAGCCCATTTCCCAAATTCGACCATATGACAGAGAGCTTTGGCTCAGTCGCTGAAGGAGCTGAAAACGGTCGGGGTTTGGAACCCCGACCATTTAGCATAAGGGAGTTATCCTACGCCAAAATGGTCGGGTTTGGAAACCCCGAGCGTTTCGTGTATGTGCACAAAATCGTCGAGGTTCCCAACCCC
Organism: Asparagus officinalis; assembly: GCF_001876935.1. NCBI lineage: Eukaryota > Viridiplantae > Streptophyta > Magnoliopsida > Asparagales > Asparagaceae > Asparagus > Asparagus officinalis. The sequence goes on from NC_033796.1 coordinate 95,048,660, forward strand.
GACCATTTAGCAGACTCTACTACACACACTTTGAGCTAGAAATTCAAACTCCTGCTGTTACATATCAATCGACCATTTAGCAGACTCTACTACACACACTTTGAGCTAGAAATTCAAACTCCTGCTGTTACATATCAATCCACAATGCAATCACAATCACAATAACACACATATCAATCAGTAATCTCAAATAAAAATCCATAATCATTCGGATACATACCATGCAATTCACATACTAACAATCAATACTCAATCGAATACATAATATTTAGTTTCAAAAGCAAACATCCCTTCAATACTCAATCAGATACATAATATTCAGTTTCAATCGGATACAATTCCCTTTCCTCTCCCTCTCCCTCCCCCTCTCCCTCTCCCCCTGACACGTTCATCTTCAACGTGAGCTCAGATGAGTTCCTCGTCTGGTTGTGTGTGAAGTTGGGAGTGCATGACATCCTCATTGACTCGAACCGACTATGAACATCTGGCGTGGGTCTGCTGTGAGCCGCTAGCTTCATCATGTGCACCGCTTGAGCCTGCCCCCATGTGTCCTCGGAACCGTCGACGACCGTACTCAATTGGTCACTCCTCACGGTCATCACGTCTTACATTACGCGTCCTCTGAAGAGCGGACCAAATCTTTTTGATCATGCGAATGAACGTGTTCCTCGGCCCTGGCTCGGTAGTCGTTCGGATTGTATCATGTGCCATAGTAGAAAGTTCTTCGAGCTCTTGTACCTATAAGATAAAAACCCCAAGAAAAATATTATGATTTGGATGATAATAAAATAAAACTCACAAGATAACTTTATATTTTGTTTATACACTTACCAACTCTCTCTCAACTAGACCTCTTGGTATGTACTTCTTAGGAGCTTTGTTCTCCTGAAATATCCATCGGCGAGTAATCCCCCAATACCACCGCAAATACACACCTAGGTCAGGTGCGTCAGCCCTCTCCATCACCAACTATTCTTCCCTCCAATCACACCTCCCGATGTAAGCTTGGTGAATATGTTCCCAATCTTGACGATGTGCATCTTTTCTGGGATTTCTCTCTATTATCTCTACAGGGTCCGGGATATGTTGTCGTAGCTCAAATTGTCGGAGCACACGATCAGGTACGTGCATCTCGATAATCTCAAAACATATGATCGGAGCGCGAGCACGCCATTCATCCGGCTCTTCTCTGCATATATTTGGTAGTGACTCTAAAACTAGTTCATATGGCATCCACTTGACCTATAAAAAGATAAAGCAAAGCAGATTTTAGTAATAAATGATGTAATGATTAATTTTTTTTAGATATTATGATTTAATACATGTTCGTCCTCCATTTGATCGAGCTTGTTCCTATAGAAGTTTTCATGGCCCTTTGGTGAGGTATGCCAAGATCTGGATACATTCCATCTATTTTATATACAATGAGTTAGTATAAATTGAAATAAATGTATAAAATTACATGTAATGATATTTTTTTTAAATAACTTAGTAATACCTGTAGCCTAACGGAATATGGCCATCGAGAGCATGTGCCTCCCTCAAATCTGGGCAACCCAAATGCAATCTCTCCCAATATCATATCTGTAGCAGAGTAAGACAACCCTTAAATTCTTTGTTTTGAACGAGAGCCACTTTGGTCATCTCCCTATACAGATACGCTAACACGGCACTCCCCCATGACAATCCACCACAATCCACAAGATCCTCCAGGAGTGGCAACCACCTCATGTGCACCGAATCCTTCGTGGAATTTGAAAAGAATAATACCGATCATGTGAAGTATGTATGCACGGGCATACATCTTGACGATCTCCTCGGTCGCATCGATCGGAACATTCATGTAATTGTTTCTCAACCATTCAAGCTTGATCCTTCCACCCCTCATGTGAGGAACTTGACTCAGCAATGCTTCACACTTCCCTGACCAGTCGAAGTCGTCGCTACCTGTGACAACATCTCCATCCACTCTAAGTCCAAGCAAAACCTAACATCCTGCAATATAATCGTCGACTCTCCTTGGCGCAGGTGGAATGTATTTGTCTCGGGCCTCCATCGTTCAACCAGTGTTGTCAAGATAGCCCAATCAAGTCTCACCTATTTAATTTGTGAGCACTCAAAGAAGCATGCTTGACGGACATAATATTGGTGAGCACTCAAAGAAGCATGCTTGACGGACATAATATTGGACATGTGGATCGGTCAACTCCCAGCTCGAATGTGCACGAGTATGATCAACGATAGTATATTGGACATGTGGATCGGTCAACTCCCAGCTCGAATGTGCACGAGTATGATCAACGATAGTAATGCTCGGGGATTGCATATAATAAACAATACAAATGTTCAGTAACAATCAATAACTTAGAATAATTGATATGATCGAAAATGTAATTTATAACTATCAATCTAATTACATCTCCATTGTCAATCTTCGCGAATCGATGTCGAGGTTGGTCATAAAGGACCTCATACGTCAATGGTCCCGCCTCCATATCTACACATATAATGATATAAATGAAGTAGAATATAATGAAGTAAAATAAAAGTTCAAATTTTGAATACAAATTGCATGTTGTCAATTGGTGCACTATCTTCATCTTCACCATCAGATGTGTCACTTCTTTCATCCTCTTCATATGAAGGTGCACCACTGTGATATTGAAATTGAGTCCGCTGCATTTCACTCGAAGAAGAAAGGAAGCCTTCAGACTCAACTCCCAAATCTAACATGCGTGAGAATTCTCCTGGAGGGTTTGGCCCGTCCTATGTGGCACCGTTTTAATAAATAATTCTACCGTTGGTTGTGACTTGCTCAAATTAAACAAAATACTTATCGAATGATCGTTTGAGATCTCAACTGCGGACGTTCTAGCATAAGATATCGACCAATTACATATTATTTTTAGTCGATACTCTCGTGGGTTAATTGTCGTAACTCGATGCAATTCATTAACCAAGTCAAGGTAACTATATGATTCCGATATCATTAACGGGATTGTCACTCCGACGTACATTGGCATATTATTCATTCCATAATTAATCGTTCCACCATTAGAGCAAGCAATAAAAATCATATTGTTCAACCTATGCAAAACAAAATTATATCATTTAAATGCAAAAAATTTAAAAAAATATTATCAATTACAACCCTAAAACCCAATTATAACCGTAAACCCCCAAATCCCAAACCCTAAAATTGATCCCCAAATCCTAAACCCTAAAATTGAGTATTCTATGCCCCAAATGTTTAATTTCAACTATAACAAGAATAAATTTTCTAAATAAACCACTACAAATAGAGTTTAAACGCTATAAATTCGTTTTGGAGAGAAAACCCTAGCTTTCTACATGTTAAAAGAGGAGAGAAGGAGAGAAAGTACCTGTTAGATCTTTCACGATGAAATTCCGCACAAAAATGGCGTTGAAATGCGCAAGTTTTGGCTTGGGAGACGACAATGATGGAGAGAGGCGACTGGGAACTCGCTGAGAGGCGACTAAGATCGTGGAATAAGGGCTGAGAACGACCTGGGGGGTTTATATAGGCGACAGGACCCAGAATAAAATAGTCAGGTTTGGGAACCCCGACTATTTTCCTTAGCCAATTTCAACTCGTCGGTTGAGTTGGGTGGATAGTCTTTGCTAAATGGTCGTGGTTGGCAACCCCAACATATTAGACATGACCCTAAATTAGTCGGGTTTGGAAACCCCGACTATTTTAGCTTGTAGATAGCTAAATAATCGGGGTTGCCAAACCTGAAATAGCTAAATAGTCGGGGTTGACAACCCCGACTATTTAGAGACGTTATTAAAAAAACCGACCCATTTCGTGGCCACACTGCTGACGTGGCCACAAAATGAGTCGGTTTTGAGAAATAAAATGGGAGTAGGTCGAATTTGTTAATAAAAATATTAAATGGGTTTAATTTGAAATTTTGTTCCAAAATGATTCCTTAGTTTACCGTTTAGTTGGTTGTTAATTTTCTAATTGATCTAGAATCTCATATACAATTGCTTTAGAGGTCAAATTACCCCTAAATTGTAAACTAGAAAAAGAAGAAATATGTAATTTAAATAGTGAGTGGGTCTTTATGCAACATTGCCTTTTTTTAATGTTTTTGATTAATTTAATTAATCTCTTTTGTTATGTGAATGATGTAGGTTGGGGCAAATGAGCTGGAAAGAGCTTTGATGGAAACTTGCCGATAGAAAAAAAGTTAATTACATATTTCTGTTTCCCGGAAGCAGCTAATTTGGCACGTGGATAATGCTTAATTTTGGGTCCTAATCAAGTGATTAATTTTATTTTCCAACTAGCATGTTCTCAATTTTCCCTCTCTTTTTTCCCCTCTTCCTGACAAGGGTTGTTGAATGCTGACTTATCATGGGCCCCTCATCTTTTCTTTCTTATTTTTTAGCCAAGGGAAAAAATAAGGATAATCAAATGCTGACGTTATGATTTGGTGGCTCCTATTGTCATCTCAAATGTGTACTTGAAATTTACTTTTCCTTGTATCAATTCGAAGCTTATGAAAACTATGGCAGGTTGCAACTTCATAGAGGTTTTTTTTTCCGATCCTTTCCATTCCATTGATTCTAACATGAGTAATGTTATAAGGACCCAAACGCATGAGACAACGAAAGGGATAGGTAAGGTGTCCCCTCTTCATTGCTTCATGCACTGTTCATGAACAATACATGGAGGAATGAGGAGGATGAACAGTGCATGGAGGAATGGGGAGGGGACACCTCTCCTGTCCCCTCCCTTGTCCTATGGGTTTGGGTCCTTAGGGAATTTCCCTTCTAATATTATCCAAAATAAAAAAGTAGCGGAAATTTATTTTTAACAATAAATGAGTGTTAAATATTGAATGAATGTTTATTTTTTACTGGTCAAGTTAATAGATATGATTAAAAAAAAGGTAATATATCCACTATTGTTTGGTAGCGGGGTCTGTTCTCCATTATCAAAAAATAAGGGAGAGATCCTTACTTTTTAGGAAAAAATGCTTCTAGCCCTAAAACCAAAGAAAACGTGTCCCCCGCTCAAAGACTTTTTCAACGGGTGTTTTGCCCCTAAAATTCGCCACGATTTTCTTCCAGCTCTCAAAACGAATCCCTAGGCGAAACGTTGTTTAAACCCCTCACGAAATGTTCAAAATACCCCTAGATAGCCTGTAACCGTCGCCCTCTCACGTTGGGAATATGACGTTGATACTGTAACATTAATTGGTGATTAGAATGTTTTTTTTTTTGGGGGGGGGGGTCACATTTTCCTCCAAATTTTCATCATATCTATTCCCCTTCCCGCTGTAATAAAATTGATGAGTTCCTCCTTATTCTATTACCTCAACTACTATGTTCCTTCCACTTAATTCTCCGTAGTAAAATCCTCTTCAATTCTTCAATCCCTGTAATAAAATGACGGATGTATCTCTTCTTTGCGTGGTAACGAAGGCAAAAAGCAACAAAGATGGTGACGTTGAATTCGTTGTTATCAAAGAGAATACAAAAATAATCAGCTTAAAATATCAAGTGTCAGAAAGGCTTAAAATACCAATGTAATCTTTTTCACTGAAGTTCATGTGCGAAAGGGAAAAGAAATCAATATTTCAATTGACAACGACGATGACGTAAATTTGATGTTCGAGTATTGTCGTCGTAATCGTTTTATAGACGTGAATTTGTATGCTACCTCCGCTGAGGAATCCTCAACTTCGCAGAATACGCAGACTATGCCAGAAAATGCGTAGGCATTACACTTCAGATTTCCTTATGAGTTCATTGATAGGTTTTGCCAGTTGTTAACATTATGCATTGGTTGCTGAGGTTATGAGTTGGTTGTCAAGGTTAGGTTAAGGACTGGTTGTTAAGGTTTGAGTTGTTTAGCTTATTTCATGAAATAGGTTTAAGATTTTTTTTCTAAGGTTATGAGTTCGCTATTACATATACTAGTTGGTTGCTATGGTTAGGTGTTTGCTATTGGCTGTTAAGTTTATGAGTTGGCTGTTAAGGTTAGGAGTTTGTTGCTGAGGCTATGTAATTTTTTACTTCTTCATGACCATACCGATAGAAAATTCGCGATGAGCAGATACCATGTTCACCCATACCTGTAATGAAGAGCTATTCCTAATGACAACCTCACTGATGACTTGATCATGCTGTTGGAAGACATGATTAACCACCAAACAAAGATCCCAACTGAGTGGCTGACCGCCATACGTGAAGTTAGTCAGAAATTTGATAGTGATGCTGAAGTTAGATTAGCACTTTAATACTATTCAATTGCTAAACGGATCGAGTATGATTTTTACCACAATTAACAAAGGCGCATAAGAGTTTATTGCCGATTCAAGCACACACAAGGTTGTCCTTGGATGTTGTTTGCTTCCTCGCTTAGAAATTCGACGATCATTATGTATATAAAGAATTTCGAATCTACCCACACCTGCGGTTAACATGGAGCAAATACTGGCAACTTAAGGGCATCAAGGAAGTTTATTACTGGCCAAATACAAGCTATTTTGAACGTTAGGCCAGATCTTCGTACAATTGATATCTAGAACGACATGCTCTCCAATTTTGGCATCAAGATTAACTACAGTAAAACGTGGTGGTGCAAGGAGACAGCTCAACAGGACCTGTTCGGTGACGATGATGAGGCTTACGATTCACTGAGATAGTACATTCTTTTTTATTCTTTTGAAATCACTCTTACGTATTGGTTGCTAACTATATGTATTAGTTGTTAAAGTTATTGGTTCGTTGTTAAGTATACGTGTTGGTTGTTCAGGTTGAAGATCAATTGTTATGGTTATGAATCCGTTGCTAAGGTTACTGCTTTGTTGTTATATTCATGCAGATATCAATCCATGGTGGATGCAACTAATCCAGGGCATTGTGTTGTTATTGATGCTGATGACGGGAGGTTCATGCGATTGTTCATTAGTTATAATGCCTGTAATTGAAGGGTTCATTGCTGGGTGTAGGCCTCTATTATTTTTGGATGGAACATTTATTAAAGATCGTTACAAAGTGATGTAGAACACACAGCAGACATGTTTATGTCAAAGTGGGATAGTCGCAAATGCGGACCTGGTCGAAGAAAATAACGTGTTTCGAAGAAACGGTCGTAACTTTCAAACCGTACGTCGGAATTGGACGAATTATATATGAAAATCGACTATCTCGACGAGAAGGTAACTTTTAAACCGTACGTCGAGTTCGGTTTGCGTTCTCAGTTTTGCCAAATTCCTTACGGTTTGAGAGATAATTACAATTTTGTCCGTTTTTACTATTTTTAGTAATAATTTAGGAGTCTGTTTTGTTTAGGAAATAAATCCGATTTGATCTCAGATTTGACTGGTGGACTTTCCTATTCACAAGGATTCTTTTTAGGAGTTTTAATATTTTAGGAATTCTTTACTATTTTTGGTAAGTTCAGAGTCCTTGTAGGAATTAGAGTCCTTATAGGAGTCTTGTTTCTTTTTCTATTTAAGAAGAGTCTTGTAAGCCCTAGATGCATATCTTTTGATTAATAAAAAGTTTGTTTTTCTTCCTCAATATTTCTTCGTGGATTCAAAGATCGTTCTTTGTGGATTCAGAGAACACCCTTGGTGGATTCCGAGGTTACAACTTCCGCGCTGCGTCAATTGGTATCAGAGCCTTGTTCCTCCGATCCGATGGCAGGTGAAGAAGCCCATATCTCTCGAACTGAGTTCGACGTGCTAAAGGCCGATGTCAATCAGATGAAGACTGTCTTGGAGCGACTAGCTGCGACAGTAGAGCGTCTGGACACGACAGGAGATCGAAATCGCGTTGATGGTCGCCAACGACGTGAGACAACTCCATATGAAGATTCCGACAGCGAGGAAGATCATTATGCACCCCCACGCCGCGGTGGTTATCGCAGGGACCAACGACGAAGGGATAATTATGACGTTGGAGGTTTCAAGATGAAGATGGATCTGCCATCTTTCAACGGGCAACTGCATATTGAAGAGTTCCTCGACTAGATTGCAGAAGTAGAGAGGTTCTTTGAGTATATGGAGATCCCAGAAGAACACAAGGTAAAATTGGTGGCCTACCGACTCAAAGGTGGAGCTTCAGCTTGGTGGGAATCTGTTTGTCTGAATCGATCTCGTCAAGGGAAGCCGAAGGTCGAAAGGTGGGAGAAGATGAAGAAGCTGCTGAGAGCCCGTTTTCTGCCAAGTGATTATGAACAAGTTTTATTCGGGCAGTACCAAAATTGTAAGCAGGGTGGATGAACCGTGGATGAGTACACGCAAGAATTTTATCGGCTATCATCCCGCAACAACTTGAACGAAAGCGAGGCCCAACAGATGTCTCGATATACAGGGGGATTAAGGATGGCGATTCAGGATCGTGTATCTTTACAACAGACCTATTCCTTAGCAGATACGGTTAGCCTAGCCAAGAAGGTGGATCGACAACTCGGACGAAGTAGTAAAGGATCATGGGTAGCTTCCGACGGGTCGCACACGAGTTTCAAACGTGGTGGAAGTAAACAGTCTCAAACTGTTCCTGAGCAGGATGTAACAACGGATAAGGGCAAGGGTCCAGTGACAACAACAGCAAAGAAGCCTACCCCAGCGAACCCTTATGCCAAACCTGACCCGATCAAGTGTTACAGATGTGGACAGCCTGGTCATCGATCCAATCAGTGCCCTAAAAGAGGTACTGTGAACATGGTGGATCATGAAGATGAGGATACAGACCGAGACAATGATGAAGACTATGATGATGGGTTGGATGCTGATGATGATGGAGAACAACTCTCATGTGTTGTGCAGCGACTACTGTTGGCCCCAAAGGCAGAAGAACCACCGCAGAGGCATAACTTCTTTCGAACAAGATGCACGGTGCAACAGAAGATCTGTGATGTCATCATTGATAGTGGGAGCAGCGAGAATATTGTCTCTCGGCGCATGGTGGAGAAGTTAGGGCTGAAGACGGAAAAGCATCCCGCTCCTTACAAGATCGGCTGGATTCGCAAGGGTAATGACGTACAGGTTGATGAAGTGTGTCGGGTATCCTTTTCCATTGGCCGAACTTATGTGGATGAGGTATTGTACGATGTAGTAGAGATGGATGCATGTCATATGTTGTTAGGCAGACCTTGGCAGTTTGATGTTGATGCCACGCATAGGGGGAAAGATAACGTTTACATCTTCAAGAAGGATGGTTGCCAAATTGTGCTCAAGCCTCTAACCGAGAAGGGGCCTGTCAAAACCAATGTGGCTGAAAAGAAGAATTTCTTGGTCGTTGACAATGAAGACTTTATGAAAGATGTGAAGCAGTCTGATGAGATTTATGCCCTTGTAGTTTCGGGAAAAGATGAGTCTGCCACTGTCGAAATTTCACCTGAAGTACAGACCCTCTTACAGCAGTTTGATGCAGTTATGCCTGATGATCTTCCTTCTGAATTACCCATGCTTAGGGACGTTCAACATCAGATCGACTTTATCCCTGGGTCTCGACTACCAAATCTGCCACACTATAGGATGAATCCGAAGGAAGGAGAGATTTTGCAGAAGCAGGTGGATGATCTCATCCAGAAGGGCCTTATACGACCTAGCATGAGTCCGTGTGCAGTACCAGCACTACTAGTCCTAAAGAAGAACGGAGAGTGACGTATGTGTGTGGACAGTAGGGCTATCAACAAGATTACGGTGAAGTACAGATTTCCTATTCCACGCTTGGAAGACATGCTAGACATGTTATCTGGTTCAAAAGTGTTCTCCAAGATAGATCTCAAGAGCGGCTATCATCAGATTCGGATTAGGGAAGGTGATGAGTGGAAGACTGCTTTCAAGACAAAAGAAGGCCTGTACGAGTGGTTAGTCATGCCTTTTGGTCTTTCTAATGCCCCTAGCACTTTCATGCGATTGATGAATCAGGTATTAAAACCCTTTATCGGCAAGTTCGTCGTAGTTTACTTTGATGATATCCTGATTTATAGCCAGAGTGGGGCTGCACATCTGGACCACTTGAGGGAGGTACTAACAGTTTTGCAGGAGAATAAGTTGTACATTAATTTGAAGAAGTGCAACTTCATGACCAGTAGCCTCGTGTTTCTAGGCTTTGTTGTTAGTGCAGAGGGTATTCATGTTGATGAAGAGAAGGTTCGTGCTATTAGAGATTGGCCTACCCCGAAGACTGTCAGCGAAGTTCGTAGTTTTCATGGCCTAGCAACATTCTATAGGAGATTTGTAAGAAATTTCAGCAGCATTGTAGCACCTATAACTGAATTGAAGAAGAAAGGAAAGTTCAATTGGGGGAAAGATGCAGGTCATAGCTTTGCACTGATCAAGGAGAAGTTGTCCACCGCACCTGTGCTTGCACTTCCGGATTTTCAAAAAGTCTTTGAAGTTGATTGTGATGCGTCCATCATAGGAATTGGTGGTGTTTTATCTCAGGAAGGGCGTCCAGTTGCCTTTTACAGTGAGAAACTCAGCGAAGCTCGGCAGAAGTGGACCACATATGAGCTGGAGTTATATGCCATAGTTCAGTCTTTGAAGCATTGGGAGCACTATTTGATCTCGAGAGAGTTTATGCTTCACACTGATCATCAGGCTTTGAAGACCCTTAATAGTCATACTACCATCAACCGTATGCATGCTCGCTGGATTGCATATTTACAGCGTTTCACCTTTGTTTTGAAGCATAAATCTGGGCAACAGAATAAGGTTGCAGATGCACTCAGTAGGAGAGCTGGATTGTTGGTAACTTTGAAGGCTGAAGTGATTGCGTTTGAGTACCTTAAGGAGCTGTATGCAGATGATGACGATTTTAAGAAGATTTGGAATGACTGTCTTCAAAATAGATCAGTTAAAGGCTTTCATATTCAGGATGGTTATCTATTTCATGGCGATCAATTGTGCATACCCCAGAGTTCGCTAAGAGAGCAGATAATTCGAGACCTTCATGCTGGCGGACTAGGAGGACATTTGGGACGTGATAAAACAATTGCAGCCATTGAAGAACGATATTATTGGCCTCAGTTGAAGAAGGGAGCAGAAAGATATGTGCGGCGTTGTCCAATTTGTCAAGTTGCTAAGGAACAGTCTCAGAATACAGGATTGTATACACCCTTACCAGTTCCTGATGCGCAGTGGCATGATATTTCCATAGACTTTGTGTTGGGGCTGCCTAGAACCCAACGAGGTATGGATTCTATTTTTGTTGTGGTTGATAGGTTTTCGAAGATGGCGCACTTTATTCCATGCAAGAAGACTTTGTGTTGGGGCTGCCTAGAACCCAACGAGGTATGGATTCTATTTTTGTTGTGGTTGATAGGTTTTCAAAGATGGCGTACTTTATTCCATGCAAGAAGACTGCGGATGCGAGCAACATTGCCAATCTTTTCTTTCGGGAGATAGTTCGTCTTCATGGAGTGCCAAAATCCATCACATCCGATAGAGATTCTAAGTTCTTATCACACTTTTGGAAGACTTTGTGGTAGAGATTCAACACTTCTCTCAAGTTCAGTGCTGCCTATCACCCCCAAACGGATGGCCAAACTGAAGTGGTCAATCGCACCCTCGGCAATCTTCTTAGATCTATTTCTGGCGAACGACCAAAACAGTGGGATCTTGCTTTGGCACATGCTGAATTTGCCTACAACTGTATGGAGAGTCAGACTACAGGCAAGGCACCATTTGCAATTGTGTATGGAAGGCTTCCGAATCACTATCTTGATCTAGCCCCACTGCCTAAACTTCCTGGACAGAGTGTTCCTGCAGATCATATGGTTGATAAGATACGTGCTATTCCGCATAAATATAAGGATGATGCTGATCGACACAAGAGGAAGAAGGTGTTTGAAGAGGGAGACATGGTGATGGTGTTTTTGAGAAAAGAACGTTTTCCTGTGGGCACCTACAACAAACTGAAGAATAAGAAGTATGGTCCATGCAAGATACTGAAGAAGATTAGCGACAATGCTTATGTGGTTGACCTTCCTACAGATTTGGGTATTTCTCCTAGTTTTAATGTTGCAGATTTGTTTGAGTATTACCCACCAGAAATAGTTGTTCATGCAAGTGTAAGCTCGAGGTCGAGCTCTTTTCAAGCAGGGGGGACTGATGTAGAACACACAGCAGACATGTTTATGTCAAAGTGGGATAGTCGCAAATGCGGACCTGGTCGAAGAAAATAACGTGTTTCGAAGAAACGGCCGTAACTTTCAAACCGTACGTCGGAATTGGACGAATTATATATAAAAATCGACTATCTCGACGAGACGGAGCCATCCAAACCTACCCCTTTGGGTTCGGTTTGCGTTCTCAGTTTTGCCAAATTCCTTACGGTTTGAGAGATAATTACAATTTTGTCCGTTTTTACTATTTTTAGTAATAATTTAGGAGTCTGTTTTGTTTAGGAAATAAATCCGATTTGATCTCAGATTTGACCGGTGGACTTTCCTATTCATAAGGAGTCTTTTTAGGAGTTTTAATGTTTTAGGAATTCTTTACTATTTTTGGTAAGTTCAGAGTCCTTGTAGGAATTAGAGTCCTTGTAGGAGTCTTGTTTCTTTTTCTATTTAAGAAGAGTCTTGTAAGCCCTAGAGGCATATCTTTTGATTAATAAAAATTTTGTGTTTTTTTCCTCAATATTTCTTCGTGGATTCGAAGCTCTTCGTGGATTCGAAGATCGTTCTTTGTGGATTCAGAGAACACCCTTGGTGGATTCCGAGGTTACAACTTCCGCGCTGCGTCACAAAGGCATACTACTTAGTGCCACTGGGTATGACGGCAACCAGATAATATTTCCCCTTGCTTATTGCGTATGCGATCAGGAGAATGAGGCTAACTAGAAATGGTTCTTATAAGGATTGTGGACATTACTGTATGATAGGAAAAATCCTTACTAACCTCCACATCGGTTGGTGATGATTTTCGACGCCGACAAGGGTATTAGGGTAGCGGTCGAGGAATTCTTTCTAGATACTTTCCATTCAAGGTGTGTTCTGCATCTAGTTGAGAATTTCAGAAAGAAGATGAAGGATTTTGGGCACAAGGCAAATGTCGCCACTACGTTGGGTGGGCTGTTACAATCTACGGCTTATAGGTACATAATTTCTGAATGGGATGATGACATAAAAGAATTGGTAATGGTCGATCACAGGGCTTACATCACTGCAATGGAATACTCCCCAGAAAGATGGGAGAATGCACATTTTCCTGGTATAAGGTAAGATAGCTTGGTTTAAACGTTATTTTGTTACAACACCATTATAGTTGTTTAGGTTAGAGTTAGTCTACAGTTTTTCTGTTAAGGTTAGAGTTTTATTATTATTGTTAGAATTTTTCTGCTAGGGTTTTGTTGTTAAGTTTAGAATTTTGTTGTTAAGGTTAGGGATTTATTGTTTAGGTTATGGATTTATTGTTAATGTTAGGGTTTTGTTGTTAATGTATGACCATGTTACTTTAAACGTTGTTGAGTCTTTCATTAGCTGGATAAGAAAGGCATGGTTGTTGCGAATCTCACCTTTGGTTGAGACCATACAGAAGCAAATAATGGAACGCATGCATGAAAGGTTAGAATTTTGTTGTTAATGTTAGGGATTTATTGTTTAGCTTATGGATTTATTGTTAATGTTAGGGTTTTGTTGTTAATGTATGACCATGTTACTTCAAACGTTGCTGAGTCTTTCAATAGCTGAATAAGAAAGGCACGGTTGTTACGAATCTCACCTTTGGTTGAGACCATACGGAAGCAAATAATGGAACGCATGCATGAAAGGAGGCTAATGGGTCAGCAATGGTCTGGATACTTATGCTCGGAAGCAGAGATAGTGCTGTACGAAAATATTCAGCATGGTAGTTGCTTGGTCATTAAACATTCGACGGAAGATATTGTGAAGGTCGAGTCCAATAAAACTTTCCATGTAGATTTGAAGAATCGGGCATGTTCATGCATGTCCTAGGACATCACCTGCATTCCTTGCAAACACGCGTGCGCTGCAATTACATGGATGAGACAAGAAATTTATCAATATTATGATTGGTATATGACTGTTGACGACTTCAGAGCAAGTTATGCACCGATCATCTTTCCCATCCCAGATTATAAAAAAACACTTTGTACCGCCAAAAGATCGATTGTTAAAGCCTCCTCTCAACAAAAAAAAAGGCATGGAAGACCATGCACTAGACGAATAAACAACTGGACGCTGAATAGTTGTCCTGTTAAGTGCTCTCGATGCAATGTGGAGGGTCACAATCGTGCAACTTGTAACAAGTCTATATGGTTTAGCATTTTATTGTCATGTGTATGGATTTGTTATCATGTATATCGTTACAAGTGTTAAGGTCATGGCTTGGCTGTTAAGGTTAATATTTGGTTATTAAGTTTATCGCTTGAATGTTAAGTTTACTGTTATTTTCTTACACTTGGTTGTCAGGGTTAGCGAGAGATATATTTACTGCTATTGCATTCAATGTATTTTATAGTTCCTAAGGAGGAGAGTTAAGATAGCCTGGGTGTGACGCCCCTGAGTTCACACAAGGCTGCAGTCCAAGGTGAAACCAGAGATGTTAAACCTTCCATGTACCCACACTGTGCATAAACATGTTTCACCATTCACAGTAATATTCTCTGGTGGAACCAAATAGAAGTACATGTACAAAATATGCAAAATAAAGAGAATAAATATAATAGACATGATATAGAAGAGATATCTCATAAATAAAAAGAATCATGTCTCAACTATAATACATCTGATATCTGAATAGTGAAAATATCTCAACATGAATCAATTAAAAATCGTACTAAGGCATACTGTCTTTACAATATGAAAATAAAACTCTAATGTTTGGATAAAACTCAAAACTACAGTGGAGTCTCTACAAGTAAAAATATGCGACGGCGACTATGCCAGAACTCCGTCACCCTGCGGCTCTCCGAAACTCCAAACTACCTGAAAAGTAATTTAAAAGAAAAAGAACAACAATAAGAACGTCAGAGCGCTACAGTAAGATTACCTCCATCCGTCCCCAGGGAAAAGACTGCTAAATGCAGTGAATGCTCTATCTATTAAGCATAGTCTACCTAGATTCTTTTTTCCCATATCTAAGTGGGATTAACATTTAAAAACCTACAACACGAGACGTAGTACGTCGAGCGAAATAATCCAAACAAAGAAACCTTCATGTATATACCATAAGTCTCAAATTATAGATATCTAAACATTAATACCGAACTAAGAAAATACAATCTAATGAAACCAACAATTGGAAATCCACAACACGAGACTGGTACGTCGAACGAAATAATCCAAACAAGGAAACCCTCATATATATACCATATGTCTCAAGTTGTGAATCTCTAATCATTGATCCCAACAAAGAAGTAAAGAAAGCAGTAAAAGAATTAAGACATTAACACATCGTATTTATGATATCTTCCACTATCACTAGGGAGATATAATAAAATACCAACACATAAATTTATATACTTTCAAAAGAAATGTATCTCGATCATATAGTTCAGTGATAGGTCGTATTCATAACCGACATCTGTCACACTTAGGCTATTAGGTAATTGTCTCAATGCAATGGACTACCCTGTAGATATCCTGAACTGTGTATACGGCTCATTAGTCTCATCAAAATCTTACTGCGTAATATGAGTGTGGGACGGACTACCAATTAGGCATCCTAGAAATACGGCTCACGAGCCTTATCTCACCCTAGTGCGGGACGGACGGCTAGATCAAGCCTCCTAAAATCCAACTCAATAGCATGTACATGTAGAATATCAATGTACTACCTTATGTAGTACTAAACTAAGCTCATCAACAATATACATCTCATATATAAACTGTGTATATCTGGTATGTCGACGTACAATTCCATATAGTACTAAACTGTGCTCATCAACGACATCCAACATGTGTACGAACGATATCTAATTCAAATATGATTAAATCAAAACTCATCATAATCCCCTTGGGATTCTCAAATGCGTAACACAACATATATATGACTATACGTGTAACATCAAGCAGCTCAAAACTCCACGAACGTATCTCAAAACGGCGCAACACAGCTCCACAAAACGAGCAGGAAAACAGACGGGACTTCTGTTAGTAAAATAAGCATATCTTTCTCTAGAAAAAACTATTTTTACAAGTGGTTTTCAGTTTTAAAAACTAGATTCACACATCTTTCAAATAGAATAAGGTTGGTTCAGTTTGGAGTTTATTTGTTATCTCAAATCTCCAGTTAAACATTATACATGTACAGCGGTTTTTCTACAGAACATATTGTCAGTAAAAAGAATATATCTTTCTCTATACAAGCTCTTTTTAATAATGGTTTTCTGTTTTAGAAACTAGATTCATATAGCTTTCATTTGGAACTAGTTTGGTTAAATTTGGAGTTTATTTGCTATCTAAAAATCTCAATTGAAGATTATATAAGTGCTGTAATTTTTTGCAGAAAATATATATTTAGTACATCTCTTAAATTTCTCATATATAAACAAAGTTATGAATAGTCCTAATGATCATGATCATAAAACTATTATAAACAGTAAGGATTTAACATGAAACTAGCAAAAGATTAAGATGTAACATCAAAAATCATGTTTTTAAAAACTCATGTTAAGATCTAATGTATAATCAACAATTAAAACTTATTAAATTCATTGTTTAACTAAGTGGATGGGATTGGATGCATATAATATTGCCTTAATCTCATGTGCAAGTCTCTGAAACAAATAGCAAGTAATCCACAAGTGCAAACAACCTGTTCTCCCTTGCCACACGTCGATGATCTCACCCTCGTGTCGATGTTGTGCTTCACAAAGCTCTCAAAATTCATAAGAAAAAGATCTAGGGTTTTTGAGGAGAGAGAGTGACTGCTAGGGTTCATAGATATGATAAAAGAGAGAAATTTTTATGAAAAATACAGGTATATATAGAAGTAAACCCGAAACAAACCTATTTAACCCGAATCAGGAAACCTAGTCTGACTAGGAAAACAACCTTCGATATTTTGACCATAACTTTCACGTCCGATCGCAGAATGAGATGGTATAAGATTTGGTGGAAATATCATGAAGAGACTTATAATGTTTGTCTTATACGTTTTCTTAGATTCCATCTGTTTCTATATGTAAAATACATATATTTTTAACTGGTCGTTTTTCCCAGATTCAGGCCCGTGCACGTGTGCATGATATCACTTCTATATTCACTTATATATATTGAATTGATCTCAAATTAATTCCTAGCATACTCAAACATTAATAAATATCATTTTTTATAATGTAATACATTTATTATTATTTATTACAAAATATTTAAATTTTTGGGGTTTTACACTGGACTCCTACCTATCCCCACATCCCACGCGGCAACATCACCATCCCTTTGCCTATTCAACTATAGGATAGTAAAGATAACCTTTCGGTTCACTCTTTTCTTGATGACCTCGTCACCGACTCTCTGTTGACCCTCACTCCTTTATATGTAAATCCTAAGCTTACCCTCTCCAAAAAGCCTCCTACATCTTCAAGTCCCCTTGTCATCATAAACCAGAAGATCAATGCTAGCCCTTAAGCTGATGAAGATCATGGTGACAAGGATGCACGCTGATAAAGATCTTGGCTAGCCCTTAGGCTGAAGCTATTCCCCCCTTTTTTGAGATCGTGAAGATCAACCTTTTGAATGTTAATACTGTTATATTTATCCCCATTGTCTTTGCTTTAAGTTCCATCAGCTGTGGGTGAATGTAAATGGCTATCTCCAAAGAGCTTGTCCAATAACAGGATAGTTAAGATTCATAAGTACAGTGAATACAATCAATTCAGTTGGATCAACGCGTGAATCACATGGGAAGGCAGGCGTATGACGGTGGAGATAGTCATCTGGCTTATGCTTACAGTGTATATGCTTGCCTTCCTATGTGATTCACACGTTGATCCAACTGAATTGATTGTATTCACTGTACTTATGAATCTTAACCGTCCTGTTATTAGACAAGCTCTTTGGAGACAGCCATTTACATTCACCCACAACTGATAGAACTTAGAGCAAAGACAATGGTTGTATAGGTAGGTCTCATCGTGTTGTTGAGCTTAGAGATTTTTTGTTAAGTTTACGGGTTGTTGTTAAGGTTATTTGTTTGTTGTAAAGGTTGTGGATTGATAGTAAAGAAAACGATTGCCTGATACAAGGTTGTTAATGTCTACGTTTATTTTTGTTCAGAAAGATTATTGCTTGACTTTTGTGATCAAAGTTATGTACTGGTTGCCAAGTTTATTAATTTATTGTTAAGTTTAGCATTTTATTATTAAGCTTATTGACTGGTTGTTAAGCTTACGGACTGGTTGTTAAGCTTACGGGCTGGTTGTCCAGCTAACGGGGCTGGTTGTCAAACTATCGATTTATTATTAAGTTTAGCGTTTATTGTCAAGTTTGATAGTTGTATTGTTAAGTTTAAGGTTACGAGACTGTTGTTAAGGGATTGGTTGTAAAGGTCGTGGCTTGATAGTGAAGAAAATGATTACCTGATACAAGGTTGTTAATGCCTACATTTAGTTTTGTTCATAAAGATTATTGTAGTAATAAATGTTTAATAACATTTACAAATCACAATGTTCAATTACAACTTGAAGTTTCTTCAATTTATTTTCAATTTACAAATTACAATTTTTAATAAAATGAGAACCATACAAATACAACATAGAAGGAATGAACAAATTTTCCATTTTTCGACTTCACGGTTCGATTGCTTCAATGCTTTCTTCAACTGTTTTGTTTTGGCTGTTATCTCGTTTTCATTGGGCAATTCTTGGTAAACTGGAATGTTCTTCTTCATCGCATTAGCATCGTGAGCCCAAGCAAAAAACTTGCATTGCTTATTTGGGAACTTTGCACATCCGCAGAAGTATCTACTTTTATTCCTTTAATTTTTACACTGCTTGAGGGGTGTTGAAATTTTGTAGAAACAACATACCTCTTCTAGTACTTGAGACCGCTCCGATGTATTCATCTCACAATCTCAAAATGGGAATCAAGGGATGATAGAACTTATAATGAGGTTGTAGCATTGCTTTGGTCATACTATATATTGCATTTAGAACAACAAGCTAGCCGTTGTAATATGACTGTTGGAACAGTCAGGTAGCTAGCCGTTGCAATATGACTGTTGGAACAGTCACTAATTTAAACACAACATATTCGACTAAATGTTAACCTTTTTAGCAAAAAGTTATAATAGTTAAGGGATAATTAACATGTTAACATAAACAAGTACTCAACATATTCAGCAGATACAAGGTTGTAAAGGTTTTGGCTTGATAGTAAAGAACACGTTTGTTTAATATGCAGTAGTAAATGTTTACGTGTAATTTTGGTCTGAGAGACTATCGCTTGGCTATTATGATCAATGTTATGGACTGGTTGTCAAGCTTATCGATTTATTGTGAAGTTTGGTGTTGTATTGTTAAGCTTATGGATTGGTTGTCAAGTTTAGCGTTTTGTTGTTAAGTTTAGCCTTTTGGGTGTTTGTTCGCGTTTGGTTGTCAAAGTTTTGGCTTGATAGTAAAGAATACATTTGTTTGATATGTAGTAGTAAATATTTACGTGTAATTTTGGTCTGAGAGACTATCGCTTGGTTGTTACGATCAAGTTTATGGACTGGTTGTCAAGCTTATCGATTTATTGTGAAGTTTGGTATTGTATTATTAAGCTTATGGATTGGTTGTTAAGTTTAACGCTTTGTTGTTAAGCTTATGGATTTGTTGTTAAGTTTAGCATTTTGGTTGTCAAGGTAACCAAAAAAGAAATTTATCTTTTTTCTGCATTAAATGCATTCCATAGTAGCGTTTGTTTCTAAGACAGACAGTCATTATCACCTGGCTCCTCGCTATTCCTATCTACCACGCGGCAATTACCCTCGTCCCTTCCCCTGTTCAACGACATGACCATTCGACGTAGCTATCAATCTTCCCATCATCGCCATTCTCTTCGTCAAGCTTGCGAACAAGCTTACCCTTCTCCTCCAATCCTAGCCTCATATCAACTACACCCCCCTTAAACCAGAAGATCATGTCTCACGATGATAGTGTCTGTATCCATTGCCATGGCTCAGGGCATATCTCACAGGATTGCCCTCATGGTCTGAGAGCTTGAGCTACTCCACGATTGTGTTGGCCTTCTTATTTTGATGATGTTTAACAAACAATTTACCACTAATGTTGTTTGTCTAGTATTTGTGTTTTCTTATTTATTATAGACAAACAACGTAGTTGGAGGATGGATGGAATAGAGCTTCAACGATCATATCCAAAGGAGGTTGGCGGAATGTCGGTGAAGCTTATGCAATTCAAGTTCAAGATTCAAGTTTAGCTTCATCCGCAACGTGTACCAAGTTGAGCTCAATGAAGATCAAGATCAAGCTTGGGTAATTTAGTTTAGGATTTATATTATGTGTGTTAAGTACGTTAAGCTCAATTATCTATACACACAGATTTATTGGTTTCTTCGTGTATATATATATATGTTTTTGAAATCATTGCATAGAATATGCAATTTTGTGAAAATATTGTATTCTTAGTTTTTGGACTTAACAATAATCATATACATACTTTATTTAGTCTATATAATCATTGTGCAAAGTTTCAAAACATGGTTTAGCCAGAATGTCAAAATTCAATGTTTACATTTTTGTGTTTTGGACTATTTTGCAAAATGATGATTTTCACAAATGGGAAATGCAATTTGGAAAATTCTTTTTGTAACATGTTTTTTTTTCATGTTTATATACATTTCCTAAAGTTTCATTATTTTTGGACTTCATTTGTTATTTTCAACATATTTTCAAAAGTCTCAAAAATCTATTTTTATATCAGTTTTCTGCTGTGTCAGTCTTCGGTCGACCGCACCGGTCGACCGCTCATTTGTTCTTTCATCAGCATGCAGCAGATAGTTGGTCGGTCGACCGATGTGGTCGACCGAGAGCTCGATATTTTCCATCGGTCGACCGCACCGGTCGACCGATGATTGTCCAGAACAGTTCTTCGTGTTTTTGTTCTTCGCGGTCGACCGCGAATATTTTCGGTCGACCGCCAATAGATCCGTTGGTTTCCAACGGCTATTTTTCTGAGCTGTTTTCTGGGGGCTCTTTTTTCTTTTGCTTGGGGTTTTTGTTGAGATCTTGAGTGGGTATAAATACCCCATTACTGATCTCTTTTTACATAGCTAAGAAGTGTTTTTAAAACAAAGTTTTTAAACAAGGGTTTAGGGTTTTACTGTTTGTTTAAGATTGGATTTCTGTTTACAAAAGAGGAAGTTCTCACTGCAGATTGAGGGATTCATTCTCAATCCTCTTCATCCTCTTCTTTGTGTTTATAGAGAAGTTTTCTAACTCTTTTCTCTAGCAATTTCATTATTGATTTTTATATTCTTATTATTGCTAGTTTGCTATTTGAGTTAGATTTTATTATATCTCATTGTTACACTCACCCACATGAGCTTATTGTATTTTGCATTCATAATATAGTTGGGTTGGTGAGAGTTGTAACTTTGAGTGTGAGCTTTCATTGTGTTCTCAACCATAGTTGAGAATAATCAATTATTGTATTGAGCCTAATTGTGAGATACACTTTGTAATACACTTGTACACCAAGAGGAGTGTGTGGTGAGAGTTGGGGATCGTCCCAAGAGGAGTGTCGTCGGTTGACGAGCCTAGGGAGAGGTTGTAACCGAGCACTTGAGGGAGACACGGCTAGGTCCAACACTTGTGAGGGTGTAGAGTGTGATTGCAAGAGTGTCAATTGTAAAGTTTTCGGTTAGCTAGAAAACCGAGTGTGAGGTGTAAACGTTGTTCGGGTGAACGTAGAAACCCGGTTGTGATAGTGGATTTATCCCCGGGAGTGGGGAGCGGAGACGTAGGACGGAAGGTCCGAACTCCGTGATCATATAGTGTGTTTGAGTGTGCTTTGGCGTTCATTTATATTTATGTTCATATCTTATATCGCCATTGTCCATAGCTCATTATCTATATCATCCACTATCTTGTTTACATTGTTTACCCTTGTGTTTATATATCCTTGATCATATTGTATATCTCTTTGATAGGATATATCATCTTCTGTTAGTTTATATATCCTTGCATATATAATTCATCATATATGATATATCTCATTGTTTACATTGCTTATCCTAGCTCATATATCTTGTGGTATTTCATACTTGCTACGATAGCTTGTTAATTAATTTTAATTGATATTTAATCGGATTAGATTAGCATAAGACCCTAATCATCCCCTCTCTAGGGTCCAACAATTGGTATCAGAGCTTGGTGCTCTTTGATTTAAGGCCTAATCGCCTTGAGTTAAAGATCTTAGTTAGCTTATTGTGCTAATCTAATTTTGAGCTTTATTTGTATCTTGCTTGTCTTTTATATTATGGATATGCATGGTTTAGGTTATGCCATTAATATTGCTCCTAGATTAGATAATTTCTCCTATGCCCAATGGTGTGTTAGATTTAAACTTTTTGTTCAATCTAAACACTTTGATTTATGGGAAATTATAGATGATGCTTATATTGTGCCCACTTTGGAGAAATCTAAGTGGAATAAGAATGATCATCGTATGTTTACAATGAATAATATTTTGTTAGAATATTTGCTAAATGCTTTTAATTCATCTATGTCTAATAAGTTTGTTCATTTTGATAGTGCTTACAAACTTTGGAAATTTATAGAAGCACATCATGGGGACTTGGAGGCGATCCAACAAGCTTTGGAGGATCCGACTTCAAGTTCATACGGAGCTTCATGCACACGGCCACTAGGCGATAGCCCTAGTGAGGTTTGCGAGTTCGAACCCGATAATGATTTATCTAGTGATGAACTTGCTTGTGCTAGTGAAAAATTGTTGCATGCCTTTAACAAATTGCATAAAGATTTTGTTGATTTACAATGCAAGCATGATAATTTAAAATCCGATCATGAGAAGCTAGTGTCCAAATTTGATGTCATTGAAAATGAAAATACTATGCTTAAAGAAAGCAATGACTTATTAAATTTGGAAAATGAAAATTTGATCTCATCTATTGCTAGCCTATCTCATGCTAAGATTGATGCCATGTTAGAAGTAGAGAACATAAAGAATGATACAGCTTCTTTTATAAATAATTATTTATGTTCTATTTCTAAAAGTGCATATGTGCCTAAAAATGAAGATTTGAATCTTATGAATAAAAGCATTTCATCTTTAGATTCAACTCTAAAACATGCATTAATAATCATAAGAAGCTTATGGATATGTGTGCCAAGACTAAATCAAAATCATCCACTCATTATGCACACATGTATAGCAAAACTTATAAGTGTTCTATATACGGCCGTCAAGGTCATTTAGCTAAGTTTTGTTATGATGCACACAAACATAAAAATGTCAATGCTCCTTGTGCATCTCATGTAGCTTCTTCATCATATGTACACACACATGCACCCATTGTTCATCATAAGCATGCTCATGTGTATAGATGTGATCATTGTGGTCATTTTGGTCATTTGGCCGTATATTGTTTTGATTTGAAAAGAAAATCATGTTTGCCAAATGTATCTAGTAGACCATATGTTTTTAAATGTGATGTTTGTGGTAGGATTGGACATCTTGCTAAATTTTGTCTTGATTTACAAAATGCTTCAAATTTGCAATTTGCTCCAAAAAGACCACCTTTGTTTAATGATGTTTCTCATTTGCAAAATAATTTTAAAAGAAAATCCTTATTTGCAAATGATTCCCGTGCACGAGCTAATGGTCCACAAAAACAAATGGATCTCTTTCATTGCACATATTGCAATCGGAAGGGTTATTTGAGCGATTATTGCTTTGACCGTGTTAGTGCACAACATATGCCTAAGAGGGTTCATAACCCTAGGGCTTTGAGTTTAAATGATAGGGGTCATGTCCCTAAATATTTTGGTACCAAGAGTTCTTGGGTACCAAAACAAATTTTATTTTCAAACTAAGAATTTTAATGTTTTTATCCTTCTTTGTCTTGGTTTTGAAAATAATGCTTTAAAATCTTTTGGTTATGAAAACAATTTTTCTTATGTCAAATATTTTGTTTTCATGATTATTATTTTTGTTTTGATGAGAGGACTATGTTTATATAACCCTCCGGAGTTATTGGGCGTTTATTCCCAAACATTGTTTACCGGGTGCTAAAAATGTTTATATGGGTTATTATTAGCTCAAGAGCTAGATAGAGTTGCCTCTATTGATTTTTGAAAATCAATGATGATTTGGTTTTATGATTTAAACTTTGATTTATGATTTCAATTGGTTGATTTATTTTCATTTGAAAACTTTTTACATGATTCTCATGTTTCTCTTCTTTTGATTTCATAAATCTATTTTATACATTGGCTTTTATGATATGAGACAATATGTTCATCTTGATATATTTATATATGTTCTCATTATCTCTTGAATGTGAGTGATTTTTGGCATATTATTATGCTTGCTCACATGTTTGCCATGATATTTTATTGCTTATATTTCATATGGCTTTTTGATAGGGGGAGCTATTCCCTATATTTGCTTTGTACTCACACATGCTTATTGATAGGGGGAGCTTTCGCTCTCTTCATACCTTTGTCCCCTTTTTGATGTTGTCAAAGGAGGAGAAATATTGTGAGTATATTCTTTCTTGTTTATATGCATGTGAATTATAAATTATATATTCATTTACTTCATGCATATACTTCTTTTTGTAAATTGTTTGTCATCATCAAAAATGGGGAAATTGTTGGTCTTCTTGTTTTGATGATGTTTAACAAACAATTTACCACTAATGTTGTTTGTCTAGTATTTGTGTTTTCTTATTTATTATAGACAAACAACGTAGTTGGAGGATGGATGGAATAGAGCTTCAACGATCATACCAAAGGAGGTTGGCGGAATGTCAGTGAAGTTTATGCAATTCAAGTTCAAGATCCAAGTTTAGCTTCATCCGCAACGTGTACTAAGTTGAGCTCAATGAAGATCAAGATCAAGCTTGGGTAATTTAGTTTAGGATTTATATTATGTGTGTTAAGTACGTTAAGATATAGATATACATAAGTTTTGGTTTCTATGCATATATATAGTTATATATATACATACATAGTTTTTGAGTTTTCATGTTTATAAATATGAAACCATATATTTCATATTTACTATTGTGTTTTTGAAATCATTGCATAGAATATGCAATTTTGTGAAAATGTTGTATTCTTAGTTTTTGGACTTAATAATAATCATATACATACTTTATTTAGTCTATATAATCATTGTGCAAAGTTTCAAAACATGGTTTAGCCAGAATGTTAAAATTCAATGTTTACATTTTCGTGTTTTGGACTATTTTGCAAAATGATGATTTTTCACAAATGGGAAATGCAATTTGGAAAATTCTTTTTGTAACATGTTTGTATGTTTATATACATTTCCTAAAGTTTCATTATTTTTGGACTTCATTTGTTATTTTCAACATATTTTCAAAAGTATCAAAAATCTGTTTTTATATCAGTTTTTTGCTGTGTCAGTCTTCGGTCGACCGCACTGGTCGACTGCTCATTTGTTCTTTCGTCAGCATGCAGCAGATAGTTGGTCGGTCGACCGATGTGGTCGACCGAGAGCTCGATATTTTCCATCGGTCAACCGCACCGGTCGACCGACGATTGTCCAGAACAGTTCTTCGTGTTTTTCTTCTTCGCGGTCGACCGCGAATATTTTCGGTCGACCTCCAATAGATCCGTTGGTTTCCAACGGCTATTTTTCTGAGCTGTTTTCTGGGGGTTCTTTTGTTTTTTTCTTGGGGTTTTTGTTGAGATCTTGAGTGGGTATAAATACCCCATTGCTGATCTCTTTTTACATAGCTAAGAAGTGTTTTTAAAACAAAGTTTTTAAACAAGGGTTTAGGGTTTTAGCTGATCTCTTTTTACATAGCTAAGAAGTGTTTTTAAAACAAAGTTTTTAAACAAGGGTTTAGGGTTTTACTGTTTGTTTAAGATTGGGTTTCTGTTTACAAAAGAGGAAGTTCTCACTGCAGATTGAGGGATTCATTCTCAATCCTCTTCATCCTCTTCTTTGTGTTTATAGCTGCAGATTGAGGGATTCATTCTCAATCCTCTTCATCCTCTTCTTTGTGTTTATAGAGAAGTTTTCTAACCCTTTTCTCTAGCAATTTCATTATTGATTTTCATATTCTTATTATTGTTAGTTTGCTATTTGAGTTAGATTTTATTATATCTCATTGTTACACTCACCCACATGAGCTTATTGTATTTTGCATTCATAATATAGTTGGGTTGGTGAGAGTTGTAACTTTGAGTGTGAGCTTTCATATTGTGCTTATTGTGAGATTCACTTTGTAATATACATGTACACCGAGAGGAGTGTGTGGTGAGAGTCGGGGATCGTTCCAAGAGGAGTGGCGTCGGTTGACGAGCCTAGGGAGAGGTTGTAACCGAGCACTTGAGGGAGACACGGCTAGGTCCAACACTTGTGAGGGTGTAGAGTGTGATTGCAAGAGTATCGATTGTAAAGTTTTTGATTAGCTAGAAAACCGAGTGTGAGGTGTAAACGTTGTTTGGGTGAATGTAGAAAACCTGGTTGTGATAGTGGATTTCTCCCCGGGAGTGGGAGCGGAGACGTAGGACGGAAGGTCCGAACTCCGTGATCATATAGTGTGTTTGAGTGTGCTTTGGCGTTCATTTATATTTATGTTCATATCTTATATCGCCATTGTCCATAGCTCATTATTTACATGATCCACTATTTAGTTCATATTGTTTACCCCTTGTGTTAGTTTTATATCCTTGCATATACATATATCATATTGTATATCTCTTTGATAGGATATATCATCTTCTGTTAGTTTATATATCCTTGCATATATAATTCATCATATAGGATATATCTCATTGTTTACATTGCTTATCCTAGCTCATATATCTTGTGGTATTTCATACTTGCTAGGATAGCTTGTTAATTAATTTTAATTGGCATTTAATCAGATTAGATTAGCATAAAACCCTAATCACCCCCCTCTAGGGTCCAACAAATTGCTCCCCGTGCTAGATAACGTCACCAACAACACTCAAGAGCTTAGTACCTTCACCATCTTCACTCCTGAGCTAGGCCAGCCATCTTTGGAGGAGCTTAGAGAAATGCTAGGGTACCGCTTCAATGTATGGGATTGGACCTATGAGATCAAGCGGGTATCTGCAAATAGCTTCATGGTTAAATTTTCTTCTGATGAACTACTAGATCAAGCCATCGAGCTCAACCCGATAAATTTTGGGTCCTTCGTGGGCCGATTCAGGCTTTAGAGGGAGGACCTCAGGCTAAGAACATTGCCCAAACCCTTTTTTACATGGGTCCGCCTCTTCAATCTCCCCTACCACCTCTGGGAGTGGGAGTACAGACAATCACTGTTCAAGCACATTGGTCAATGCGTGTACTGCTCCGCTGACATCACCATGAAAAATAACTTCAAAGACTGCAGGGTGCTGCTCGAGATCAGGGAGTATTCGGATGTCCCTAAGAGGATTAGG
The DNA here is from genome assembly GCF_001876935.1 of Asparagus officinalis. Lineage (NCBI taxonomy): Eukaryota > Viridiplantae > Streptophyta > Magnoliopsida > Asparagales > Asparagaceae > Asparagus > Asparagus officinalis. The sequence goes on from NC_033796.1 coordinate 95,076,253, forward strand.
TTTCGTTACACCTCTCCTATGAACTTAAGCCTAATGGGAGGGTTCGTTATCATTCAGGTTGTAGGTCAGGACTGGGAGCACCAGGTGTAAGGACCATGAATTTTTCAATACGTAATTAAATAAAATTTTGTAGTATTTAAATATTAAATTGTTATTTTTTTCTTTTTTCAAAGAGTATTAATATTTACCCAAACTCTATAATTTTTTAATAATAGTGGTTATTAATTTTTGGGTAATTATAATTATATTGTCATGATTATGTACATAGCATTTGGTCGATATTACCAATAATTAGGTAATATTATTATTTTCACGTGCATTCTTTCTCTCTCCTTCCCATTACACGTACTAATATCCTCATAATCACTGTCATTTATTTCATCCCATAATTCTCTCCCAATCACGTGCATCTCTCTCTTCCTCTAAATAGCCAGCCAAAACCCTAACCTTGGTCATTCCAAGCTCTCTCTCTCTCTCTCTCTCTCTTCAACTCTTCTCTCTATCCTCAAGCATTTCTCTTTCCCCGTGCTCCATCGACCGAGCCTCTCACCACTGCGGGCGCGCCCAGCCCCAAACCATCACCCCACCACATCAATGCCCAAAACCGGCCACCACTTGCTTCTCTCCCCGAACTCTGACCACACGTGCCTCCGACACCCGCGCCTCTCCCCTCTTTCCCCCGCGATGCCGCACCTCTTCAAACAGCCCCGCGTCCGCCCAGCCGAGCTCACCATCGCTGCCCTCATCCCTTCGTCGTTGCATCATCACTGACGTCGACAACGACCCCTACCACAGCCACCATCTCTATCCTCTCCTCTCCAAGCCGCTCTCGACTTCACCGTCGAGCTGCTCGCCTCTAGCCACCTCATTCCGCCGGCCTCCTCCTTCACCGTTCATCTCCGACCTTTGTTTGCGTCAAAAATTGATGTATTCATTGCGGTATTCATTACAACTTCGGTCGTTACAATGAAAACAAAAAGATAATCTTTTTATAAGATCTTTACACAATGAAAACAAAAGTTACAATTCTTGTCAAAACAAACGCAGAGATCGTTTATCGGTCTTCTGCTTGCGTGGGATCTTTGCCTGTGCCGGGGTTTATCCGTGGACCACCTTAGATCTGGATCCGATTGATGAAAAATTCGGCAGAGCTTCGCCTTCGCCGAGGAAGTATTTGATTTGAAGCGCTGAAATCGACCAAGCGAAATCAGGGCTCTTCTCGAGATTAAGACCAAGCCTAATCTCAAGGGACGGACGAGAACGGGCGTCGGATCTCTCGAACTCTTATTCTTTATGCCGAAGAACTCGCTAAGATCTGTCAACCCTCGCTGAAATTCGTGCTCCTTTGACTCCACAATCCGGCAGCACCTCCTCGTCTTGATAATCAATCGCCCTCCGAAAATGGAGGCCTTTGGCTCATATTTATAGGCCTCGAATGCGGTTATTTGGATGAGAACAAGTGATTTGGCTCTATCTTCAGTTGACAACAGCCTAACCATGTTTGGTGATGATATCTAGGTAGTTGGGAACCTCTGGAACTGAAAAGATCTCGAGAGAACCGTTAAAACCGTCGAAATACACATCAGGAGGTCAAAACAGCGCGGCAGACTGGTCTGACCCGCGCGGGCGCGGGTCGGCCATGACCGACCCGCACTTGCGCGGGTCGGATCAGTCCGACCCGCACTTGCGCGGGTCGGACAACTCCGACCCGCGCTTGCGCGGGTCGGACCAATCCGACCGCGCGGTACAGCGGTGTTTGCAATCTTTTGCTGAGCTCGGTGTTTTCTGGTCTTTCCGGACTTGTAATTTCTACCGTTTTGGCGTATGATCGTCTTTTTGACTTGTACGGTTCGTTGGCGGAATCTGACGCGTCGAACGCGTGTGATTGACTACACACCGTGTTGATGACGGGGCACGCATGTTTGATTGACGCGTGCGTCCCACTTGGCGTTTTCGCATTATGTGGTCGTTGTCCGTGTCATCAACAGTTTGCCGTATTCGCTTATGCCGCTTGTCCGGCGTTGGATAACCCTTGATTCGGAAACGACGTCACACTCTTTTGTCTTGAGCTGTGTGCGGGCACCCAAGGCATTTTTAGACCGCCTAACAACCTTCACCGTCGTCCAGCAACAACCCACAGCCCCTGTCCGCCACTCAGCCAACTCCAGCGGGCCGGCGGGGCCCACAAACACCCCTCTGCCTCCGCCGATGAGACCGCCATTCGCCCCTTCAGCGCCACCAAGACACCCCATGAACCCGCAGCAGCCCTCCGCGCAACCTTGAGCTTCTGCCGACGACCTACAGCTAACCCTGCCGGCACGGCCCCAAGCTCCGAACCCCAGCTCCGCACCCGCTCGTCCGCAGCCACCCAGACACGAGCCGGCCAGCTTGAACCCCGCCCCTGCTCAAACCCGACGCCATCGACAACAGCCCTCACCTGGACGAGTCAGATCCACGTTGTCCCTTGTTCAGATCCGTCGTAGTCTCATCGATTCGTTCGACAATACCCCGAGGCAAGATCCCTCTTGCTCATTGTCTCGTTAACTTAATTTTTTTATCTCTTATGAATTTATTACGTATATGCGTAGATTAGTTTGTGCTGATATAATATTAATTGTGTGGTTGTTGATAATATTATGGTGAATATATTCTGTGGAACGATGTTATAAATGATGAATAAGTATATAAAAAAATAGTTTATGGTTAATTTCGTGTTATTTAAAAGAAAGAATATATTTATAGAGTATTTTTAGAATTATTTATAATGAGGAAAATATTTTAAAAGGAATTATTTCGAGAAAATAATTTATTTTGGATAAGGAGTATTTTTGAATAATTGTTATGATTAAAAGAATTTTATTTTGAGAAAAAGAGTATTTTAGATTATTTTATAAAATATCATAGAAATTATTTATAAAATTAAAAAGTATTACTGTTTATAAATAATAATAAAATATATTTTAAGAAGATTATTTTAGAATTTTTATAATGAGAGATAATTTTAAAGGAAATTATTCTTGAAATTAATAACTGAGATTTTAATTTTCGTGTGCAAAACATCTGTTAGTGGTAGTTTAGTCTTGTATTGTTAATAGTAGCTTTACTCTCTTATGTTTCTTTCATGTGATCATGACCCCTGTTCACACTTCATAACATTGACACTTAGCGTAATTGTATTTATTATTCCATGTTGAGAATCATGAGAAATACATGACTATAGTGACATGTATGACACAGTTAGGATCGAGAACCTCGTGTGTAGTTAACCCGGAATTATGAGAATTAGGGTGAGAAGTCTTGGTCCATCTGAAGAGTTGGGATTGTTGATGTATTTTCCAGGCTCGCGCCAGTGAAGTTTGTGTAGTCAACATGGTGGGTCTGAGGAGTTGAGATATTTGTGATTGTGGTTGTATTCCGGGCTCGCGCCGGTGAAGTTTGTGTAGTCACCGGGGTGGGTCTGAGGAGTTAGGATATTTATGATTTGTAATTAGTCAGATATCCGATGATATGAGCGTTGACTCTGTGTGAGTTGTGAACCAGTGACCTGTTGTAGGATGACTAGTTACATGACTTCGATTTTTAGCTAAGTATGATTCTTGTGAGATGTAGGACAGTTGTATTTTTTTCATACATAGATCATGATTAATATTTAATTATTTATAATTTAAGACATATGGTATATACATGAGGGTTTCCTTGTTTGGATTATTTCGCTCAACGTACTACGTCTCTTGTTGTAGATTTTTAAGTATTAATCACATCTAGTTGTATGACATTATTACTTGGATGATTATTCTGAAGACTAGCTGCATGATCTTGATACTTGATTAATTTTCTTGGATTCTTTGACTATTATATATCATTGGTGGATTTCATCTAGTTTTTAAAATCTAGCTGCATACTTCTATTTATTATTACTGTTTTTGCCTTGGTCATTCGACCGTTCCTATTTCTCCCTTGTGGGATCTTGTTGTGTACCATGCACACTGACGTACACCTATTTTCTCTGGTGTACGTCAGATTTAGGAGACAGACAGCCTTAATTCGGAATCATACAGGAGCCAGTGGATTCTTAGTAGGAGTGTCTTACAGATGGAGTAGAAGAACAAGCAGCGTAGTAGTTTTCTTCTGTAGTATTTGTGGAACATTAGAACTCTTTATCATATTTTTCTTTAGTTTGATAATGGATTTTCACATTATTTAGTAGTACTTCTTTTTATTATGGACTATGTATTTTATTCCTAGTTGGGCCGTTTTTGTAATAAGGGTATGTTTGACCCATATTTTTATGCGTGGGATGATTTACCAATAATGATATGTTTATTTCTTATTCTGTGTTGTTCATTATATTCTTGCTAATTGTGATCGGGGACCTATGACTTCGCATTGTATTTATTTCTAGACGCTTAGCGTATTAGGTTGAAGAGAAAAGAAATATTTTTATTTATTCTCTTTAATCTAATACGTCACAGGCTTGTTCACGTTCCGATTCTCAGGTATTTTAGGAAGCGGGGTGTGACACTAGGCGAACATTAAGGTTGATCCTATCGACATGACTGTTGACCAACCTTAATGCTAGCGTATGCAACCTCCTGGCACCAACCCGGAGTTGATTGAGGTGACTTGGGACGGTAGGAAAATGATGGTGGAGAGAGATCTCTGGCAGCGATTTTTCCAGGTCCAAGGTGTTGGGGTTCACCTTTCCTCGTGACAGAGGTTTCTCATACGACTTCGCTTTGAACAAGGGCAACGGGGGAGGAGCAGCTGGCCCCTAGGTTATCATTTATGTAAATTCCCTTATGTTTTGTTTAACTTGATCATGATATGTGTTGTTAACAACATATTAATTTATGATACACTTTTTGGAATGATTATACCTTTGTTAGCTTTAAATAGCCATGAGTTTATTGTTAAGCTTAGGGATTGCATGTTAAGGCTACGCATTGTTGTTAAACTCGTGGGTTTGCTGTTAAGGTTATATGATTGGGGGTATGATGTTAAGCTTTGGGCTTGTTTTGGATTTGTTGTTGAGCTTAGGGCTTTGGTTGTTAAGGTTACAGGTTAGCTGTTGTCGTGATTTACCTTTGGCTTCAAGTTTGTGGCTTGCAAATGAGTTTGTTGTTAAACTCATGGGTTTGCTATTAAGGTTACAGATTTGTTGTTAAACTCATGGGTTTGCTATTAAGGTTACGGGTTTGCTGTCAATGTTATGGGATTGTTGTTTCGGTTATGAATTATAATATATAATTTACAAAAAGTCTATATCTCAACGTCATCATCGTCAAGTTTTCCCGCATCTTTTTTCCTATTCCTGCTTTTAATCAGTAAATAAGCTGCTAGCTTCGCACGTACCACCCATGTGCTATACTCTACGGGCGTGACGTGCATGACATCTCTATCTTCGATAATAGCTTTTACATACTAGTAGACGTAGATCCCGTAGTCATACCTACACAAAAAAAATTCCACCATTAAGACCACTGTTATTTACAACCAAAGCATAACAACAAATCCATAACTTTAACAACTAGTTTCCAACATTGAATTCTAATAAGGGTTCCAGAAAACATACGACCCCTTTTGCTCCTCGCATGGAACTTTGATTGGGTCGAATACGCTACGCAATTGATTCTCACCGAAGCCAGCTTTAATGTAGTTGAAGACTTTAAAAATATTGAGCACATGTTCCTAATGTCCAGATCTCTCCTTCATGGAGTTGTAATGTCTGGTAATATCATTTTCGACATCAAACTCCAATAGATGCCAATGATCCCCCTGGACAATGAGAACTAAGAGGTTAGTACACCCTGCATCGACCAAGTGTTTGATATAGATCATATACAGTTCTTGGTAATCAGGTCTCGCCACATGTATCTGGTGCTGCAATAAAGAATTAGACCGATCAGGTTCCTTTTAACATAGATTGCAACAGATAGATAGATATACGTCTGACATAAACTTATACAAAACCAAACAGAGACCACCTTAATTTTTTTACTGGTCGCCTCTATCTGACTTTCACGTACTTATTCCAGTAGCGTTTCAACAAGCTATAAGTTGACAACAAGTAATAAATAATAGTATTATAAAATATGCTAAATAATAATTTCAACTCGTAGATCTTACTGCATCATCCAGTCGACCATCGCGTAAAATATTGAGAATCTCAAACCGATCTATAGCCCCCTAGACCTATGTACGCTTTAATAGCACTGCAAACAAGAATAAAACAAAAAATATAGTTAGCAACAAACAATTAACTGCAATAACAAACCAGCCAACTTAACCACAGACCTGTAACCTTAACAACAAATTAATAACCATAACAACAAACCTGTAACCTTAACAACAAACTCGTAACCTTAGCAACATAGGAGGAACCCTAAAAACTAATTGATAACCTTAAAAGCGAAGGTGTAAAAATTATGATATGAGGTAAATACTTACTTGATACACCTACAAATGTAAAAATGGTTGAGAACTTTTTTCTCCTCCTCCGTCAGCAGCACAGCAACATCTGCTGACACCTTATAATTATGTACAAATATTTCATTACCACCCAAAAACTTGATGATGAAGCCTTCTGCAAAGGGAATCCCCTCGTTCAATTCATTCTTGTACATTTCTTCTTCTGAACTCATAGGGGAACTCATGTGTTTTTTCTAGATGGAGTGCGGGTTACTTTGTAGCCCAGTAGGCGCTAACTCTACTACCTTTTTCTGCACCTGCTCTTCCTCCTCCCCAGCCACTTCTACTATAGACTTGTCCCCTATATTGTCCTTTTCTTTCTTCTTCTTACCTTCAGTGTAAGGGGTGACTACCCACTTGGAAGGCTTCACCACTCTTCTACATGTCGTCTTTTTAAGGGGTACAGCAGCGGACACCTTCGCGCATGCCCCCATTGCACCCCTCTTTCTCTTATTCAAAGCCCTTGAAAACGTAAGAGGAGCATCTTCGTCATCAGTTGTATTGTCAAGTGCTGGTGGAGGGACACTCTCTGATGGCTTTATTTCCCTCCAAATGTCCTTTCTTATAGTGGTTGTTTCTAAACAAACCATTTTAAGTATAAATATTGAGAAAACCTAACGACCGTTATCAAAACTTAACAACCAATTCGTAACCTTAACAACTGATGCCTAAACATACGGTGAAAAAGGAGCTAACCTATACAAGTTTGCATCTTCGTATCATGTCCTAGTGAAGGGACATCATCCACCAGCATTATTTCCCTCTCAGTGTGTAGGCTATCTAAAAATTATTACAGGTAGATTATCCCCATCAAACACTAATGATGGAAGTTACAATTTGGCGGTATTCAGAAGGTTACAATTTAAAAACTTTCACGTAGATTGATAAATGTTACAATCTTATAACCTTCACAACAACCGATGAAAACTCTAATTCAACAACCTTAAAAATCATCAACAAGGGTTACAATTTGACGACTCTCATATTTCAAAGAGCCAAATGTAAAGATTAAAAACTGACGATCTTTGCAACGATCTCTTTAAATCAAACACAGGGTTCACCCCCAATATTCCAGCTCAAAACGCAGGGTTCACCCCCAACGTTCCAGTTCAAAACATAGGGTTCATCCCCAGTATTCCAGTTGGAAATGTAGGGTTCAACCCCATCGTTCAAGTCCATACGCAGAGATCGTGGCCGCGTTCCAGACTCAAAATGCCAAGTTCATGGCCACGTTCCAGACTCAAAACATCGAGCTCGTGGCCACGTTCTAGACTCAAAATGCAGAGCTCACCTCTGCGTTCCCAGAAAGACATGCAAATCTCAAAAGCTGCGTTGCAACATCAAAACGCAGAGGTCCTCCATGCATTGCAACATTAGAACACAAGGGTTTGACCCGCGTTTTCTGCGTTTGACTGGTTCAAACAGAATCTGAACAATTTCATAACTGTATCTCCACTTAATGGGGTCAGTTACACCCTATTAAGGAGTGATTTTGGGGGACGGTTACACCCCTTAAACCCCCAAACAGTTTCATAATCGTTTTTCACAAAATGGGGTCGGTTACACCCTATTAAGGAGAGATTTTAGGGGGCAGTTACACCCCTAAATCCCCTATAAATAGCTAAAAATCAGCTTAAAATAAAAAAAAATTAGAGATCGAAAAATCTAAAAGGAGATCGACATTCATCCTTAGAGAGTTTTCATCATCAGCAATAGAGATCTTGGAGCTTAGATCTTGGCTTACTAACTGAATTTTAGGTTTCAAATAAACTCTTCACAGATTTTAAAAAAGCTCACACTGGGTTATAAAACTTGTGAAGAGTTCTTTTCATACTTGTCACGCAAGTTACATCAACCGTTCCAGTGAAGTGAGACGTTCAGATCGTTAATGAGAAGCAAACTCGATTTGAATATCGAGGGAGGCATCTCATCGCTACCGTGAAGAATTCAGTTTTAAACAAAGGGGAGGATCTCCGTCGATCCTCTTCTCTTTTGTAAATCAAGATTCCGATTGAGAATATTTATAATTTCTTTTTCTAAGTCTGTTAGAGAGACATTACTTTGAGAGAATTGTAAACCATTCTTTATCTAAATTAGTTAGAGAGAATAAAATCAAATAAATTTCTCATAATTATTCTTCTAATTTTCCCACCAAATATAGTGTCCTCGCGTTGAGTGCTTGTTTCTAAAAATATTCAAAGTATAAATAATCAAAAACTTAACAACCAATACGTAGACATAATTGTAGGCTGTCTAAAAATCACAATGGATAGCTGATCCCCATCAAGCCCCGACAATGAAAGTTACAATCAGACGACTTTCTAATCACTAAATCCGCAACTCTACAGTCGCTACAAATACGGCCTCATATTTGAGATGATTGATCTTGATGGCTACGATAACAACATGACTAATATTATATTAGCAACTATTAGAGATGCTGATGAGTAGTATGATGATTTCAGAAATAAAAGGTTGGACTTTGTTGGTGAGTTGCTTGGTAGAGAGCTATGGGCAAATATTCGTCTAAATATCACAATGGATAATTGATCCCCATCAAGTTCCAACAATGCAAGCTACAATCAGATAGCTTTCATGCCAACAAATGAAAGCTGCAAACGGAGAACTTTTCACATAGATCGAGAAGAGTTACAATTCAACGATACTTCCGACAACTGATGAAAACTCTATTCAACAGTCTTCACAATCTATAGTGAAAGTTACAATCTGACGACTTTCACACTCCACAACAGCTAAAGCTAGGATTACTGAACAACGGTCCATGCAATGCTCTGTATAAGAGGTTACAGATCAATTAACCCCTTTTAAAACACGGAAGTCATCCCCGCGTTACAATTCTGGAAGTGCAGGTGACCCTCACGTTTCCAAGCTATAACAAGTCAAACGCGAACGACCCTCGCGTTCTTAAGGTTCAACCAACACCCGACCCTAGCGTTTCCAAGCTGCAACAAGCAAAACACGAGCGACCCTCGCGTTCATTGATGTTCAGTCAACACCCAACCTCGCGTCTCAATTCTAAGACGCGAAGTTGGGGTTCTGAACGCCAGATTAGGTGTTTGACTCGTTCAAACATGAGTCGAACGGTTTCAGAACTATTTTCCCCACGATCTGAGGAAATCACGCCCACTTAGGAGTGGATTTAGAGGGCAGTTACAACCTCTTATCCCCCTATAAAAACTCAACAAACCCAACAGAGTAAAGGGTTGGATTTTCAGCATCTAAACCTTACGGGTTTGGAGGTTCTTCAGGATCTCAACCGTACAGAGAGGCAGGAGAGACGAAATCCTTGGAGAGAGGATTTTTGAATCGAGTTCAGAAGATCAAATCTGAAAGGATTCTTCAACAATAGAATATATGCTTGGTCATTAACCGAATCTTCGGTTCTAACAACTCTATTCACAGAGTTCTAACTCGTTCAGAGTTCTTAAACTCGTTAAAGAGTTACCCATCAAACTTTCCACATAAGTTCATCGTTCCCACGAGATAAAAGACGGTCGGATTGTCAACAGAGAGCAAATTCGACGCGAACAATTGAAGGAGGCACTCCATCGCTACCTTGAAGAACCCAGTTTTAAACAAAGGGGAGAATCAAATTCATTCTCCTCTCTTTTGTAATCAAAATCCAATTGTAATTAATTTTGAGAGAATACAGATCAATTTTTCTTTCATTTCCTTTACATCGAATTTTTCCACAAACAAAAGATGGCGACTCCGCTGGGGACTAGCTTTTCTGATGAAGAAGTGGTGGCGCAGTCCGACGTCCACCTCATGGGAACAACTGTTGAAACTCTCATCGTAGAGTTTGACCAAGCAAAATACGAGGAAGCCCTCTCCTCTGGATCGCTTAGCCCCAAGGCCAAGCGTGATGTCCGCAGGATCTCCAAGGAGGTCAAATCTGTTGCTGAAATGCCAAAGAAAGTCCTCTCATTTGGCCAAAATTCGTCGAATAGCCCCTCTTCTTTAGGAGCAGGCTCGGCCTCTGCTGAACTCGCACAGCGAGTTGAATATCCCACATCCACGTCAGCACGACGTGCTTCAGGCCATAAACGGCCTATAGAGGAGACGAGCTCCATAAACGTCAACGACGCTGCTGCTAAGGCTTTGAAGCAAGCCAAGAAGAACGCCGCTTGCAGACGGAGAAGATCCATACGATGAGCACACCTGCGTGAAAGCCGAATGTTGGCCCAACATGAGGATCGCATTCTTGAAACTTTACCCGAGCATAGCGTTTCCAAAACAGAATGCTCGCTTCGTGGCAATGAGCCCGACTTCGAGCCTCGGCTGATACAGCTGAAACGTGACCCTGAATGGCTCGTTGTTCCTTCAAAACACAGCCCTCAGAAGGAAGCTGCCAAAGATAAACGCGGCCTTCACGTGCGCGTTCAAACAGAACATGACTCTCAAAAGTCTGTTTCACCAACCAAACGCGACCCTCAGGGGCACGTTAAACTAAAACATGACCCTCAGAGGTCTGTTTCACCATTTAAACATAGGTCTCGGCCTAATGTTTACAAATCCCAACGCGACCCTCGCGTTATTCTTCAAGAACGCGACCCTAGCGTTGTTCTTCAAGAACGCGATCTTCAAGAGGTCCGCTAGGTTCAGAAGAGTCAACATGGGTTCAAAATCCATGTTCGACAAGAACCAATCTCACCCACCCAAGGGCAGGGGGTTCCATCTCCGCCTCCACACCCAGGAAAAGTTTCCTCCCAAGTTCCTAATTTGCGGGAATTATTGTCAAGAGGAAAACCAATAGTACAAGTAGCTCACTCATACCAATATGAGAGGCTTATCTCGACAGTCCTTTCAGAATGCTATTGTTGCGCATCCATACCTCGGCAGTCCGTATTCAACAGGTTGACGAACATTGTTAGACCTGCCAAGCGACAACGCCGATACATAAAGAAGACACCTGAAATGGAGTACCCTCAGGTCACTATCAATATGATTGGCCGAGGGAAAACCTCCCGTCCTGATTCAGATGAGTCACAGAAAAGTCATTCCCCGACTGTTCAGGAAATTTGTGACGAATTTGAAGGAGTGTACCGGCATACTCGGACTCGAACAGGAGCTATTCGCTCGGTTAATTATCAAAGATTGGCCAAGGGGATCGTTTCTGACGATGAACATTCGGCAATTGCCGAATCTTAATCTTCAAGTTCTGTTGTCGCACATGAGGTCTCTTACACAACAGGGAACCATGAAGACTTAGCTAAGAGAGTTGACGAATATCATGTCATGCTCCAAGCGCAACAGGAGACACTTCTCCAAGTAAAGGATATGTTGGCCCAGCTCCTTGCTGAAAAGGCCAAAGACCCGAGTCTTCCCGGAGGACTATGTCAAAGGGAAAGCAGAAGGCGCACGAACATTCAAATCGTGAGACTCACAACCTGGAATCTTCTTCTGAAAATGAGAAGGAGATGGAGAAAGAGCTGCATCCTCAGCCCGCTAAAGTGGATGAACTGGAGGCTTGCCTCAACGCAATCGCTAACAGAAGCGAGCTCCGCGAAGAAGGAGTAGTGCGGCCTTACCCTGCTGAGTGGGATACAGCTCCCTACCCACCGAAGTTTAAGGCCTCTACCTTGCAACCGTTCGATGGCACAGGATCACTGAATCAGCACATTTACTACTTCAAATCCCAAACTAGAGATGTGGTAGCGAACGACGCCATTTTGACCCAGCTATTCATCGGTACCCTCAAGGATGTCGCCTTTGAGTGGTTTATGAAACTGCCTGCCGGATCTATCCAGAAATGGGTAGACCTGGAAAGGCTATTCTTGGCCAGGTTCTTTGAGGACGACACAGAGGTCTCAGTCCCGACTCTTCTCGCCACTAAGCAAAGGAAGGGAGAGTCCATCAAGACCTATGTTGAGAGATTCCACAGCATGGCACTACGATGCCCGTCAGGTATGACCCAATCAACCTTGGTTGAAACTTGCAGGCACAACTTGCAGACCCAGCTCCTTGCTCAGATAGGAGTAGCGGAGTGTCGCTCCTGGAGACAACTAGTTTCACAAGGAGAACAAGCTGAAGAGATAGTGGCGCGAGTTAAAGCTGAAGAAGTGTCACAACCCAAGCCGCAGCAGCAACGCAATCAGCACAATGCCCAAAACTTTAGCAGCTGATTACACGCGAGTACCACCGCCTACTAAGCAAGGCAAGGCGCCAAATCAACAAAGAGCGCCCAAGCAGTATTCGTTTAAAGAGGAGCATGTAGATACCTTATTCCAATTGCTTCGAAAGAATAACAAGCTGCAGTTGCCTGAAGTCAGGAAGCCGGATGAAGCAGGGAAGGTGGATGACCCTAACTATTGTCGTTATCACAGATTCCTTGGACATCCTAGTAGAAAATGCTATGTCTTCAAAGACATCTTGTAGAATTTAGTAAATGCTAATGTGCTCACTTTAAAACCCAAGCAGAAGACTGTATCCACTAATATGGTAGCGGTTCAATTCGGTGACTTCCCTCCAGTAGTAACTGCGAATGGCGTTATTCCCATTCGTAAGAGAGAAATGCACCTGAAGAATGCTGACTTGCATAGTCAGAAAGACAGGGGGTTGGTACCCCTCACTACCCCAAAAGGGGAAATCATGTGGGTCCACCCTGATCTGCTAGGAGATCAACAGTGGATGAACACCTCGTCCAAAAAGAAGGGAGGCAAGGCTAAGTCTTCCAATATGATTAGCCCCTCCGGATCACCTCAAACCTCTTACTGATTCAGAAGAAGAGAGGATTGCCCTAGCAGCATACCCAGGAGACAACCCTAGCACTCGGTCAGGAAAAGCTTACTTGAGGGATTACAGCCAGAACGCTCAAGAGGTTGAAGAACAGCCCCAAGACGCTGGGGGTTCTGTCCCGAAAAAGCCAGTTGATAAGGGAAAACAAAAGGAGCTCCGGTTCAACAAAAATCTCCACCAGGAATCTGGAGAATCAAGTGTTCCCTTCCAGTTCAATGTTATGGCACAGTTGGCCAACATACCGGCCAGAATCACCCTATATGAACTTTTGAGGCTGTCCAAAACTACCAAGGAAGCTCTGATCGAAGCCTTAAAGAATACGGAGAGCTTTATTACACAAGTCGCTCCGATCCCTGAAGCCTTTGAAGATCAACATTGTCTGCAATGCCTACATGCAGCAAGAAGTCTACCATGCATATCATTCACTCAGGAAGACATGCAAGTCAAACACAAGCATGATAGACCGCTGTACTACACGGGGTATATTGGATCCTCCGAAATCAGTCGTGTTCAAGTTGACCCAGGCTCAACGCTTAGCATCATGCCTTACAGGGTCAATCAGTCGTGTTCAAGTTGACCCAGGCTCAACGCTTAGCATCATGCCTTACAGGGTCATGCAGGTCTTAGGGATTCCTATGCACTGACTGAACACCACCTAGACTACCATCTTCGGCTTCAACGCTAATAGCACTCGGCCCCTGGGAAAGATCAAGCTCAGATGCCAGATCAGAGATCTTAAGTCCGAAGTGACTTGTTACATCATAGATACGGACACATCCTACAATCTTTTGCTAGGACGACCATGGATACATGCAAACCGTATTGTCCCATCTACTCTGCATCAGGTCATGAAGTATGCCAATGATGAGGGGGAAGTCCGAACCTTAATTGCGGAAAAATACCCCTTCCGAGGAGTGGAAAATTTCCACACCGACTCCGTCTTCTATCTGGAGTCCCAGGAGAAAGAAGATGTGGACAGCGGTAACGAAGCTGATATTGAACCAGATCCTGATGAAGATTGTCCATGGGAGTTAAACTTCGATGTAATGGGTCAGGATGAGAGTAATAATAATGTACCGAGCGAGGGCGAGTGGCGCATTAATGAAGATTTTATTTTGGCGTACTTGTCTGATGTGTCCTCTAAAAATAAACAAATAGAGAATGATCCTAATGCATGTACCAACCCATGGCACGTACTGTGCACAGAGGCATCCCTCACATTGCCAATCGAGTCATCCTTCACTTCAGATGAAGAGGTAGAAGACGCACATAAGGCTTTCTTCAAAGTCCTATCCAAAAGGAAAGGGCAGAAGCCGATCTGTTTTGGTAAGGTCAAACCCCGACGACAGCTCACATTCAAGAAATAGGAGAGTTGGTACATCATCTTCATGTTTGGGAGGAATAAGAAGCGATTATCAACTCTCCGCAGCAACTTTGAATCTTCCACATATGTGAGGTGATCATCGACTGGTATACGATCTCCAAATATGAACGCTGGTTTGGGAAATTGGGCATGACCGGTAGGGGTCTCCATGTCTAAGTCAGTAATCAGAATCCTGAGAGTGGAGCATCGATGGAATTTAATCATATCCGCTCTCTCCGAGTCAGGGAAGGTACACAGTGGAATTCTGCTCTGAAGGCTGAATATTTAATTCGCGTCAGGTCCACCGATATATCCAAAATGATGCTCTTGTGAAAACGGCACGTTTCGGAGAAGCACTACACAATCAAAAGCAGAGGTTAGCAGCTAGAAGCGAGCTATTGACATAAAGACAGAGTCTGAAACACAAGAGGTTTAGCCTCGTGTCAAAAAGAATCTCTCACGCGAGGGTTAAAGTCTCGTGTCAAAATCTCAAACGCGATGGTCGAGCCTCGCGTCAGAAATCTCGAACGCGAGAGTCGAACCTCGTGTTGAAAAACTTGAACTTGAGAGTCGAGACCCACATGGAATCCTAATTCCGCATTCTCATTGAACAGAAACGAGTCATCTTCCTCGTTATCAAGAATCCATCTAGGGTTTTCAGAGAACTTGCTAAGGCAAGTTAGTTCGGTCAACACTCACCACGACAGGGAGGCCCCTGTGATGGCGATGACGACGACGATGTTCCCGCATGAACAAGAACACCGTCGGCATCCTCAGCCGACGGTGTTTTGGAAGTCGCTCCCATTCTCCGAGGCGCCATCGATACAGTCAATCGGAAGAAACGCTTTTGAACGAGGAAGACGGAGTTCGTCGGAGATCTCGCCGAAATCAAATGAGAGTTCTCGTTCTTGGAAATAGCCGAAAATTTAGAGAGTCAAGTGACTCTTGACGTGACCACTCAGGTCTATTTATAATAGCCGTCAAGCTGTTAAGATGGCATGAGATTCTAGGAGTGAATCCCAACCATCTTTGAAACACGAAGTTCACAACCGCGTTCAAATTCCTAAGTGCAAGGCTCAAGCCAGCGTCACGAATGCCTGAACCTCGCATTTTGAACCTTAAACGCGAAGGTCACCTTAGCGTTGCAATTCTTCTAAATGAAGAACCTACACTTGTGTCTTCAAACACGGCACTTATTCCTCAAAGTCATGAGCCCTCTTAACAGAGTGTTAATCAAAACCTCTGTATCTCTTTAGTAGAATCTAAATTCTCATTGGGTTAATATTACGCCCAGACGGTCATCATCCCTATAGAGTCTAAGTTTAGCTGGCATTAATACCAATGCGGCTATACCTCCTCTGTCAGAATCCACTTATCGATTCTCATTAATAGAACGATAAGTCTCTAAAATCATTCAGATCATTGTCAATTTATTAGCTCTCCTCAGCAGAATAATAAATAACCAGTTTTCAGTGGGATAATAAAATACCCCAACTTCTTGTTCAAATCACAAGTATCACAATTCATTGCTCCGATGATAAAACACTTAGCAGTTCTCCCCAGTGAGATACTACAATATTCTTTCCCCACAGATGTCATGTTAAAATCACACCTCTGACAAAATCAACTTATCAATTCTCGTCAATAGAGCGATAAGTCCTCAAAATTACCATGATCGTAATATTTCTCCTGTCACGTTAAAATCACACCTCTGACAAAATCAACTTATCGATTCTCGTCAATAGAGTGATAAGTCCTCAAAATTGCCCTGATCGCAATATTTCTCCTGTCACGTTAAAATCACACCTCTGACAAAATCAACTTATTGATTCTCGTCAATAGAGCGATAAGTCCTTAAAATTGCCCTGATTGCAATATTTCTCCTGTCACGTTAAAATCACACATCTGACAAAATCAACTTATCGATTCTCATCAATAGAGCGATAAGTCCTCAAAATTGCCCTGATCGCAATATTCCCCCTGCCAAGTTAAAAAGCTATACCTCTGGCACTTATAGACTTCTTTCAGTGTTCCAAGCAAAAATAACACAGGAAGAATTTTACTAGTTAGCCCCATTACGGGAAAATAATAAAATATTAATCCTCAGTAGTTTGAAACTTTCTGGAGTTATCTTAAATGATAATAAAGAGAGTTTTCTGCATCAGAATCATTGTTCTTATCAAAAGAACATTACAAGTGCAAAATTCACTCATGCATCAAATCAAAAGAAATAAGTTGGGTCCTAACTTCAGTTAGCTCCTCCTCATGAGTGGTTCGCACCATGCCTTCAGCCTTTGCCCGAAGTTCTTCCTCACTGGGTATGATGATAGCTGCCGCTTCATTCCTGACTTGTTCCAAAGCTCGAGCCTGCGTGTGATATTTCAAAGCGCCAGTAGCATTTTGGGTGCTAAGGATATTGACAATATTTTCTTCACGGGAGAGTTCAGCCTTTAATCGCAGGACTTCAGCCTCAGCTTCAACAAGTCTATCACGAAGAGAATTCATAGAAGTAGTCGAGCGTTCTAACTCTTCTCGCTTCCGAATATTACGCTCGCGAAGCTCCGTGATTTAACGTTCTCTTTCAGCTAAGTCCCGTTCTATCGCCTCCCGGCGAGCCACTTCTGCAACCTGAAGACTGGCCAAAGTAGACACAATTTGTGGCTGAAGCTCTCTGCGACCCAAGGCCTCAAAATGCTATAATTGTTCTTCCAAACGAAGGATAATCTCAGAACAGCGCTCGAACCACGGAGTGTTTCCCACACTTCTGACTCCGTTTAAGCCTGCCTCCAGAAGAGGTCGGAAGGAATTAAAAGTTCCCTGACCACTCACCACATATTCAATCACCTTCTTCGCGAGGCTATTCAAATACACCAAGGAAATTTGAAGGAACTCAGGTGCACCCGCAAGACTTGAAGTGACACTCGGGGATGCTCCCATAGCCATTGAAATTGGTGCAGGGGATCCGAGCGCCGAAGCTGCAGAAGCGGTAGAAACATTCAATTGTGATGGGCTTGAGGTCAAAGCCATTATCGCCCTTGCCTGGGATGTGCTTGGTCGTGCCTCTGTTGGAGTAAGCGAGATCTTTAGCAATGCGGTAGGCGAAGCAACTACAGTAGATGAGGCAGGTAGAGGCTACTCTTGCGTAGGAACTAACACCTGCACGACCTGCTGTTCCAGAGGAGAAGTCACGATATTAGCCCAGGTAATGCTGTAGTTGAAGCAGTCGCCACAGGTGAGCCTGGTAAGTGTTGCTCTTGTAAAGGAGCTGGCACCTACGCGACCTGTTGTTCTGAAGAAGGAGGAGCAGTAGTAGTCCCTAGAGGAGGTGAACCTGCACAAAAAAAAATGGTCGGAACACGAAAAAAGCATGTGGAAGAATTTGAAACAAACCTGGCTTACCGGTGAGATAAAAAGGAGTATAACTAGATGCTTTATCGGATAGAGCCTTGGGAGCATCGTCAAAAGTGGTGATGTCATCCATGGAATCATGTCCATAGTCTCCTTCACCGTCACCTGCCGCATTGCCAATTTTAGCATCCTCATCACCTCTATCTTCGTCAGCTGCATCATAACTCGAGGATCCTTCATAATCAACTTGCTCCTCATCATCCCGAGTAGCCGAGGGTTCAGGAAGATTTGTGCCAGTAGCTGGTTTATTCATAAGTCCCATTGTAGGACTAGGAATTAAATCACCAGCTTGTGACATTAATGCTGAAGGAGGAGGGGATGGATTCTCTTCGAGACCCCCTGGTTTTAATGCAGGAGACTTAGGAAGGTCCATCACCGGAGCAGATTCTGCATCTACAGCCATTAATTCACCCTCTTCGTCCTCGAGGGGATGGTAAGAAGAAGCTTCGCTTGATAGGGCTGGGCCATAAGAACGGAGCTCAGTTCTATGTAGCAGGCCTGCAACTGAAGATTCATGTTGTTCTTCATCTTCAGCAGCTCTGATAGCGTCAGCCATCAACTTGGGTTTTTGCTGACCTTTAGGGGGAGGAGACCCAACAATCAACTTCCGACGAGTCTGCTTATCATATTGGCTAGCTTCATCCGCTGAGAGTTTTCTCTTCCCAGTTGCTCCTATCATGGGGGGATCAACCACTCGTTGTTCTTCCACCGGAACAGGCTCAGCTCTTTGTTCCTCTTCCTGCCCAGCAGACTGGTCTTCAATAGATAGAAACTCGTCGATCCCTCTCAGACGAGACGTTTTAGACCCTCTCCTTAAAGCATACATATGCCTGATGTCCTTCAGGCAAGATGTGTTCAAGTTGTAATTAGGAATCTGGGAAGCGACAAAATACCAATTGCAGAAGCTCATGGAAGTGTAGGAGTTGGGTGTTTTGTGGGGAAGCCTGAAGGTTGCTCTGGTACAACCTGCCACGGAATAGTACCAGGCCCTAGCCCATTCATATAAATTGCTCACTACTGAGAGCTGAGGACGAGGGTTCCCAACATACAACTGATCATACCCAAATTGGCGAGCGAACCTATAGGGTTGGTAGGGTTCGAGGAAACATCTGTCACCCTGCCTGAAGATCAGGTATCCTGGCCTGATAGAGAGAAGTCAATGGAAAACACCCCCGCTAAACTGGGTGAACCCATTAGGACCCGCTACGTCCTGATACTCTGCTCCATAGACGCCGCCTTCAAAATCAGGGAAACAGCGCCTTATGTGGTAGTGGGTATCTCGCGACAAAACTTGGCGAATTCTAACCATATACCCCCCTTCCCATTTCACGGATTCTAGTCGTTGCACGAACGGGATGAATGAATCTTCCGGGGGAGAGGCTGCACTCATTAAGAGAGGACAGTGGAGCACGTACCAAGCCATCAGATAGGTATATGGCAATGGCACTCTGGGATTAGGAGTTTTGAAAACCTTGTGGCCCCCAGACTCCACCTCAGTGACATCAGTAAAATCCAAGGCCAATTCATGCAGCCCATTCTGCAAACAACTCACCATGGCAGTGAGGAGGCTCACAGGTCTCCCATGTGCCAAAAGAACAGCCGGGTAGACCGCCTCAACAGCGAGGGCATCAATAGGCCTAGTAGGAACGATGCAACGCTTGAGCCACAGCATCCTGAAATTAGAATCAGAGCTTGATAATGGAAGCTTTCAAACTCTGTATAAGCCGAAAAACATCTTCCTTGGCCTCATTTGTATATTGGGAGGTAGTAGCATCAATTCGGGCTTGAACCTCCTCTAAAGTACTTGCAGATAATCTGGTCACTGAAGCCCCCTTGTTGGTCAAGTTCTGGAATAAGTACTCCGCCCAAGACACTTGTTTGATGCCGCCTCCTCGAGCCCATGTCTGCTGCATGCAAATGTGGAAGTGACACATGACTTCCCAAAGAGTAGCATAAACTTCAAGGCTGGTCTTCTTTAAGATTTTTAGTTCCGCTGATCCCAGAACGAATTCTTCATACGGTAAATCCCCAAGAAGAAGACCTGAGACTTCATGCATCTCGTGGAGAGCGAAGCCTAACTCTCCTACCGGGGTGAAGAAAGTACAAGTCTTGGGGTTATACTTCTCTAATATGGAGAAGAAATGAAAATGGCTCTGGATGATCCCGAACTTAGTAGCCCGTACCGGAATCTTCAAGCCAGCCTGGGTAAGAGGCGTTTCCAATTCTTTCAAAACAAACTTGGTCATTCGAGTCCACCACCCTGTCACTGGAGAATGAACCCAGCCAGGAGTTCTAAATCCTTGCGTGGGAAATTCTCCTTTCTTTGCCAGAAATTTCTTGACAAAGGTGTTCGCCGGACTAGCCACTTCACCGACAGGATACTCCTTAGCAAACAGTCCTAGCCGTAGAGCTGTCACCTGCCTGTTGTAACCAAGTGTGTGGACCCTTTGAAAAGTTAGGGTCTCGAGAACAACTCCGTCCTGATCCTTGATGAGGTTCCAATCCATGCATCTGGGGATGGAAGCGCACTGGAAGTATGACATGGGGAACATCCTCTCCATATTGGGCAAGAAGAGGTTGCGTTCTCCAACTTTCCGCAGCCACTTGTAGTCCCCATCATAAGCAGCGCCTGCCTCGAAGTCAACATAATCCCCGAAGAGGAATCCAGGTTTGACTATTGGCTTACGGCTTAGGTTTTCAAGTCGAGCGTCCGTAACCAAGGTCATAAGGGTTTCAGGAGAAGCTTGGGTGATTAGTTCTACACGACTCTTCTCCTTAATTCGGAAAATTAGGAGTTCTGGGCGCAGGTTGAAGGTCATATTCGGATCCACACCACCTTCGTGCTGAAAATGGTAGCGAAAAGGGAGAGGCACGCTGGTATGACGCACTGCAAAATAAAGAAAAAGTTAGGCAACGCAAAGGCAAATTTTAGACGCGGAGGTCGAACCTCGCGTTGAAAATTTTAGATGCGGAGGTCGAACCTCGCGTTGAAAATCTCAGACGCGTAGGTTGAACCTCACGTTGAAAATCTCAGACGCGTAGGTCGAACCTCGCATCAAGAATCTAAGACGCG
The DNA here is from genome assembly GCF_001876935.1 of Asparagus officinalis. NCBI lineage: Eukaryota > Viridiplantae > Streptophyta > Magnoliopsida > Asparagales > Asparagaceae > Asparagus > Asparagus officinalis. The sequence continues at coordinate 95,097,324 of NC_033796.1, forward strand.
GAGATCGAACCCCTCGTCAAAATACTAAATGACGGAGTCCAGCCCCGCGTTATTGAAACGAGTTTCCTCGTTGATCCAAAGATCAGAACTTGCCGAAGCAAGTTTAATGACCACGGAGGTCGTACTCACCGCCGATCAAAGGAAGTTGGCCGGCCGGCGCAGACGGCACCGACCCCTGAGCCGCGGCGACGTCGGACTTGGAGAGACGAGAGACAGACTTCTTGGGTGCCATGGAGATCAGTCTGAGGAGAAGAGGATCAGTGCTCGTCGGAGATGAGAACGAAAATTTTTGTTAAAGTTTCAAGAAAAGTCGAATGATTCTTGATTTGACCTCCAGCGGTCTAGTTATAGACAACTATGAGCTATCAAATCGAAACAGACGAGATTCTAGGCCAGAATCCCGCCCAAACTCGATCCTAGCGTTCGAGTTGGTTGAAATTCCAAACCCGAGGCTCACCTACGCGTTCAAACTCTCAAGCGCAGAGTTCACCCACGCGTTTTGATCAACAGGAGATACGCCGAGGCCTCAAATAGAAAGGAAACAAATGATTCCGCTGGGGAGTCTATTGGAGGAGTACAGATAGATTACAATCAACAACATTGAAATCATCTGGCTCGATCAGACGGAGTGAACAACCAGTCCACTAAATTTTGGGATCCAAAGTATTCCGAAAATTCGTCCCAGTCAACCGTGAACTTTTGAAAACTTTAGAGGGGGTTCTGTAGGCTGTCTAAAAATCATAATGGATAGCTGATCCCCATCAAGCCCCGATAATGAAAGTTACAATCAGACGACTTTCTAATCACTGCATTCGCAACTCTACAGTCGCTACAAATACGGCCTCATATTTTAGATGATTGATCTTGATGGCTGCGACAACAACATGACTAATATTATATTAGCAACTATTAGAGATGCTGATGAGCAGTATGATGATTTCAGAAATAAAAGGTTGGACTTAGTTGGTGAGTTGCTTGGTAGAGAGTTGTGGACAAATATTCGTCTAAATATCACAATGGATAATTGATCCCCATCAAGTTCCAACAATGCAAGCTACAATCAGATAGCTTTCATGCTAACAAATGAAAGGTGCAAACGGAGGACTTTTCACATAGATCGAGAAGAGTTACAATTCAACGACACTTCCGACAACTGATGAAAACTCTATTCAGCAGTCTTCATAATCTACAGTGAAAGTTACAATCTGACGACTTTCACACTCCACAATAGCTAAAGCTAGGATTACTGAACAATGGTCCTTGCAACGCTCTGTAGAAGAGGTTACAGATCAACTAACCCCTTTTAAATCGCGAAAGTCATCCCCGCGTTACAATTCTGGAAGTGCAGGCGACCCCCATGTTTCCAAGCTACAACAAGTCAAACGCGAACGACCCTCGCATTCTTGAGGTTCAACCAACACCCGACCCCAGCGTTTCCAAGCTGCAACAAGCAAAACACGAGCGACCCTCGCATTCATTGATGTTCAGTCAACACCCAACCTCGCGTCTCAATTCTAAGACGCGAAGTTGGGGTTCTGAACGCCAGATTGGGTATTTGACTCGTTCAAATATGAGTTGAATGGTTTCAGAACTATTTTCCCCACGATCTGAGGAAATCACGCCCACTTAGGAGCGGATTTAGAGGGCAGTTATAACCTCTTATCCCCCTATAAAAACTCAACAAACCCAACGTAGTAAAGGGTTAGATTTTCAGCATCTAAACCGCACGGGTTTGGAGGTTCTTCAGGATCTCAACCGCACAGAGAGGCAAGAGAGACGAAATCCTTAGAGAGAGGATTTTTGAATCGAGTTCAGAAGATCAAATCTGAAAGGATTCTTCAACAACAGAATATCTGCTTGGTCATTAACCGAATCTTCGGTTCTAACAACTCTATTCACAGAGTTCTAACTCGTTCAGAGTTCTTAAACTCGTTAAAGAGTTACCCATCAAACTTTCCACAGAAGTTCATCGTTCCCATGAGATAAAAGATGGTCGGATCATTAACGGAGAGCAAATTCGACTCGAACAATCGAAGGAGGCACTCCATCGCTACATTGAAGAACCCAGTTTTAAACAAAGAGGAGAATCAAATTCATTCTCCTCTCTTTTGTAATCGGAATCCATTGAAGAACCCAGTTTTAAACAAAGAGGAGAATCAAATTCATTCTCCTCTCTTTTGTAATCGGAATCCAATTGTAATCGATTTTGAGAGAATACAATCGGAATCCAATTGTAATCGATTTTGAGAGAATACAGATCAATTTTTCTTTCATTTCTTTTACATCGAACTTTTCCACAAACAATAATAACTAATCTCTAACATATAATGAAAAAGCGAGCTAACTTGTACAAGTTAGCAATTCCTTTGCTGGATTGGACACCTTCTCTCCCTTGTTTATTTCTTCTTCAAAAGCCGTATCAATGCAGGTGTTATCTGGTGGGGGTACTTTCCCTGGCGGAGCATCTTCACTCTCCTTATTGATATCATAAAAAATGGTGGTAGAGGGGCTCTCCCTATTGGAGGGCCCTTGCTCTCCTTATTAGCTTCAGCAAAGAATGATTGATTAACTCCCCCATGTACTGTATATCAATGCCACCCACAATGCGTGGAGTGACTGATTCAAAAAATAAACAAATGAGCTTAGGTACTTTATTTTCAAATAAACTTAGCATCAGTTATATAACCTTAACAACTAACTCAGATACTTAACAATCAATCTCTAACCTTGGTAATCATCCGTAACCTTAACATTAAATCCATAAACTTAAATAATAAATTCGTAACCTTAACAAACAATCCATATACTTAACAATCAATCTTTAACCATAACACTCAAACGTAATTGCTTCGCTGGATCGTGCTTCGCTGACTCCCTCTCTCAACCTCCTATTTTGGGCAGATAGCTTAGCCACTTTTATAGAAAGATCACTTATCTTTACACGATCGGCAGCAATCAGATCCTTGAATTTATTCTCGTTATCACGTCATAATGCTTAGTTCATTAACGCGATGCTCTTATAGAAGATCACTTACTGAGGCCATTTCATTTTCTTAACTGCCTCATTTGGTTGCTCGACGTCTTCATCAGCATCTTATGACATCACCTATGCAATGAACAGATAGAGTATTATTAAAAAAATAATTAATTAAAAAACAAATAAAATTTACAAATGGTAAATTCTTACAACTGCATCAATTAGGAGGTCGTCTTCTTCTCCCATCTTCTTCTTGTGGGGAGGGTGTCTTGGACCATGCGCCCTGCCGACGTTTACTGCAGCTGGTTCCTTAATCCTCTCTCTCTCTCTCTCTCTCTCTCTCTCTCTCTCTCTCATCTTCTCTTTCTCCTTCCCCTACTCCTTCACCAACAAACCTCCCTCGATTATTTGAGATTGGCCATGTTGCTGTGGAAGCTTTATTGTAGCTTTGCTTGCTTTAGCTATAACAGTGGCCAATCTTAAAGAACCAGCAACTTCTCCTAGTCTCACCTAATTTGTGAGGGGAGGCCTCAAAGTACATCCAACTGCTGGCTTCTTAATGCCAGTAAGTTCATAGTACCGTAGCTGTACATTAGAGATAAAAACTTAACAAACACATTTATCCTTAACAATTAATAAGTATCCCTAATAATAAAAACATAATCTTAACAACCAAACTGCAACCTTAACAACCAAACACGTAACCTTGACAACCAAACTGTAACATTAACAACTAAAACCTAACCTTCACAATCAGTAATAAAAGACATGATTACTTACACAAACTAGCGGGGTACACCCTTGCAGATATAAAGTCGTCTTTCCTGGCTCAGGACCCTTCAGTTCCCTCTCTATCACGTCATATGCCTCACTGAATATGTAGGTCCCTAAGCAGTGTTATTGACCTATTAGATGCTATCGACGTACTTGAATAAATGCCTAGAAACACCAGGAACACTGCTTGGACACCAAATCATGCTCAACTGATAGAGGATCTGTAGCAAGACAAAGTTCTTCACATCTCGACGATCAGTTGATAGTACCAGTTTCAGGAGCAGTTGCTCCACATTGCGTCTGGTAAGGCCTCCTTTGGGGGGATCTATACTACTGTCACCCTTGGCCTCGGGTTTGTTAAAAAACATGGACCAAGTCCTATTTTTCCTATCTTGGTTATGGTCAACAAGATTCTGCTCATTAGATAACTATGTATGTTCCATTACCCACTAAAGGTTGAATGAGCATGCGATCTCTTCTCTAGCATTCCTATAGGTGAAGACGAATTTCTTCCTTTTCTCGTCCCACTGACTCAGAATGTGCTCAAAGATGGGAAGATCGACACCAGGTGGGCCAAAATGGACGTAGTGTCTGAATACATTATCTTCATAGGCCGCAAAGTGCCTTTGCTCTATATGGTGTACCAAATTCCACATGAACTCATGATAGGCATTAAAGTTGGCGGTGGACCATAACGTAATAGTTGGCTTTACCCTTTTACTACATAACAAAAACACAAGACATGAACAACAACCCCGTAACCTTGACAACCAAAGCCTAAACTCAACAACCAAACAACAACCTCAACAATAAAAGCATGAACCTTGTAGGTTAATAGTAACCTCAATAACTAACAAACACCCGTAATTTTGGACCTTCACAACAGACTAGGAACATTATCAATTAAATCATAACCTTAACAACATAAAATTTGTGGTAAAAATTACTTTTTTTGCTACTACGAGCTTCTCTTTTTCTCCTCTCTGTAGATCAAGGAGCGCTCTAGTGACATCGTTGGACACAGCGGTAGTGCCGGTGCTGCCCTCTAGATCTGGGCGGGGGTCTAGACTTAAATTTTAAGGTGGACTTTTGGGTTGAGAATGGCTGGTTGTGATGTCCTCTAGAACATTAGCAATCACAACTTCAACATCAGATTCAGTACACACTGCTGTTGTCTGGGCTCTTTTTTAGATTTCAAAACACTGGAAGTCATCGCCTTCGCAGTGGTCGGCATGGAGGCTTGCTTTGGGGGTTGAATCACTGGCCATTTTTAATCCCTTTGCTTTGATTCGGTATGCGTTTTGGAGTCAGTTGATTTAGGACTAGGGTTTTGAAATGGGTTTCTATAGTCGGTTCGCTTGGACAAAAGAGAGATGACAAGGTACAAACAATGAGGTAACTCATAACGGGGCAATTTAAATCAAAGGTTATTTTGGGTATTTCGTGAGGGGTTTAAATGTTCTTTTGCCTGAGGATTCGTTTTGGGGGCTGGAAGAAAATCACGACACATTTTGGGGGCAAACCACTGGTTGAAAAAGTATGGAGGAGCATGTTTTCTTTTATTTTGGGGGCTGGAAGAATTTTTCCTACTTTTTATCATAGCCATTGATATATATATATAGTGAGTATTTACGATTTATTTTAATTCTAGTACTTAGTATACCTCAATGAATTGCACTCGTTTCTAATTTTCATGTAAGACAAATCATAATCAGCCGATAAAGAAATTGGCATTTGTGTTGCTTTTTGGTAATGAAGAGAATCTAATCCTTTTCTTTAACAGTATTCTAGAGAAAAGAAAACATGATTGTATCTTCATTAGCGTTGTATCTAAACTCATATATTAATACATGTTACCATTGGCGTAGACATCCAGTCAATAAACTAGACTTAAATATCGATCCTCATAATAACTGATTGTAAATAAGTACAATAACAAAGATTACCTAGTACTCCCAATTCAAATGGTAAATATGGTCATTAAAATAAAGAGTGTAGTACCATTAAAACTCTCTAATTGTTCAATTCAGCCAATGGATCGTCGATGGTCAAGAGTACACCGTCGATGGTTTGCAGTGAACAATCAGAGAGAAACAAAAATAGGACTTTGAATCATCGATAGACTACAGAGAACCATCGATGGACTGTAGGAGATCATTGATGGTAATGTTTGACCATCGATGGTTACAATGGTGATTGCAGTTTTGATGATTTATCTTAGCCGTTCTTTTTTCTTTTGATCTCTAACTTCTACTAAGTTTTGGATATCTTTTCACAAGCAAAAGCGTATTTGTTTCAGTACAGCTATGCATAAAACTAAAGGCACTTTAGATTATATTAATTCTGATTTGTAAGGTCCCTTATATTAGCCTTCTTGTTTTGATGATGTTTAACAAACAATTTACTTCTAATGTTGTTTGTCTAGTGTTTTTGTTTTCGTATTTATTCTAGGCAAACAACGAGTTGGTGGATGGATGGAATTGAGCATTCACGATCATATCAAATGGATGTTGGCGGAATTGTGGAGTGAAGCCTATGCAATTCAAATTGAAGATCAAAGTTCAATCTTCATCCGTAAGATTACCAAGTTGAGCTACAATGAAGATCAAGATCAAGCTTCGGTAATTTAGTTTAGGTGTTATATTATGTGTGTTAAGTACGTTAAGCTTAATATCATATACACACATATTTTATTGGTTTCTTTGTATATATATGTAGTCATATATATACAACACAAGTTTTGGCTTTCATGTTTATAAATATGAAATTATATATTTCATATTCATTTTTGTGATTTGGTTTAACTACTTAGATATAAAACAAATATATTTTCATATACATACTCATATGTTTATTGTATTTGTGAAAATATTGTTTTCTTAGTTTATAGACTTAACAATAATTATATACATCTTTTATTAAGTCTTTAAAATCATTTTGTAATGTTTCAAAACATGGTTAAGCTAAAATATCAAAACTCATGTGTTCACATTTTCATGTTTTGGACTAGTTTGCAAAATAATGATATTTTTTATTTTGGAAGTCCTTTTTGAAAACCAGTTTTTGTAACATGTTTATTATCATGCCTACAATCATTTTCCAAAGTTTTATAATTTTTAGAATTTATTTGATATTTTTAAACAGGATTTTAAAATCAGTATTTTACTTTCAAACTTGAAATATTTTGTATCAGTTTGCGGTCGACCGCCACGGTCGACCCAGATCCGGATTCCTCTTCCGCCGAGGAGATGACTTCTGAAGACGCTCCGGCATTATCAAAGAGAGCACGGCAAAGACAGCGTCAACGCCTTGCTCGTCAGCTGGCCGAGGCTTTGGAGCCAATGGATGGGATCCGCTATAATGTAGATCTAAAATCCAGGCAACGCCAGGAGCAACCACGGCAAACAACCAGCCCCTCCTCCGAAGCAGAAACGAACAAATGGGTTCAAGTCAAAAGAACCCGTTCTACTCTCGAGGAGCGAATCCAGAAGCGCCGCGCCTTGCGTGCGCATGCCCGAGCCCTGGTCCAAAAAGCACGAGAAATGCTAAAGGGAGAGGCAGTTAAGAGATCGCCGAAATCCGAAAGTTTAAAGAGTTTTAAACAAGGGTTTAAGTTTGTTTAATGTTTGTTTAGAAGCTTTTAAGTATTTGAGTGTTTCGGTTTTGTGAATCAATTCCACAAGAGCTTGAGGAGATCATCTATTTGGTGTTTGAGCATCCAACTCTTCTCCTTCCACTCTTGATCTATTGAGAAGTTTTATAAACTCAATCTAGCTTTATATTTTATATTGTTTGATTGTTATTTTATTAAGCTAGTGTTTATATTGAGTTTAGTTGATTTTATTTTCTCTTTGTTTACACATACACAACCATTGAGCTTATTATATTTACATTCATAGTATAATTGGGTTGTGGGATTGTGTAATATAGAGAGTGAGCTTATAATTCATTCTCATCCATTATAGAGAACAAACACTTTGTATTGTGCTTTATTGTGAGATCACTTTGTAATACACTTGTACACCGAGAGAAGTGTGTGTCGAGAGTCGGGGATCATCCTAAGAGGAGTGGTGTCGGTTGACGAACCTAGGGAGAGATTGTATCCGATCACTTGAGGAAGACACGTCTAGTTCAACACTTGAGAGGGTGTAGAGTGGGATTACAAGAGTGTGTTAGTTGTAGAGTTTTTGGTAAACTAGAAAACCGTATTGTGAGGTGTAAACGTTGTTCGGGTAAACGTAGAAAACCCAGTTGTGATAGTGGAGATCTCCTCGAGGTGAGGAGCGGAGACGTAAGTCGTGGGGACTAAACTTCGTAATCATATCGTTTGTTTGTGATTGCATTGGCGCACTTATTTTTATGTTCATATCTTATATCACCTTTGTATATTGCTTGTTGATTATATTGCCCACTATCTAGTTTAGATTGTTTACCCTTGTGTTAATTATATATCCTTGCATATATCTCATAGTATATCTCATTGCTAGGATATTTACCTTTGTTCATATTGCTTATTCTTGCTTATAACATATTATATATCTCTCTTGCAAGAATAATTTGTTAATTAGTTTTAATTAGCATAAAATTGGATTAGATTAGCATAAGACCCTAATCACCCCCCTCTAGGGTCTAACACCTTACACGTTCCTTCTAAGGGCAGTGCTAGGTTTATGTTGACATTAATTAATGACTACTCAAGTAAAGTTTGCGTTTGTATGCTAAAACACAATGATGACGTTATGTTGACATTAATTAATGACTACTCAAGTAAAGTTTGCGTTTGTATGCTAAAACACAATGATGACGTTTTTAATCATTTTAAGTCGTTGGAAGACATTGATTGAGAAGCAAACTAACAAAAAAAATTAAGAGGCTTAGAACCGATAATGGTTTGGAGTTTTGCTCTATGGAGTTTGATAAATTTTGTAAGGATGATGGTATAGTTGGACATCGGGCCGTGCAACACACATCACAACAAAAAGACATTGTAGAATGGATGAATATGGCTCTTCTTGAGAGAGCTCGTTGCATTTTGTTAAACGTCGGTTTGTCAAAAGACTTTTAAACTGAAACAGTGTCTACAACGTATTATTTGGTGAATCTCTCTCCATCCACATCCATTGATTGCAAGACACCAAAGAGGTTTGGTCTAGTCATCCTGCTGATTATTCTAATTTGAGAGTATTTAGTTGTCCTACATATGCACATGTTGATCAGGGTATAGAACCTAAATATAAAAAATATATTTTTATTGGTTATACCTCTTGTGTGAAGGGATATATCCTAATCCTAAATCACATAAATTTACGATTGAGAAAAATATGATATTCGATGAGTCTACTATGTTGCTTTCAAAAGAAGATATTAATGTTGTTCCTTCCGGTGCATGTACTATATGTAAGAGTACAAGAGAGCAGGTAGAGTTAGAGATAAATTCTCATAATTTAGTTTAACAACCAGATGTTTCTTTGCCAGAAAATAATGAGGAAATATAAATTATAGCAGAAGATGACATGTATAGTATTTCAAAAGGCAAGGGAAAAAGATAGATAAATCCACCTCAGAGATATGCAGATTTAACCATTGCATATGCATTGTCAACAACTAAAGTGATGGATATATCAACGAAGCCACTACCAGTAGTCAAGTTCAAGCTTTGCTTGGACTTAATTCATGTAAAAGAATATTGAGGCATCGTAGGGCGTATTTGCAGAGGCGTTGTGTGTATACTATTGAGAAAGTTGAGAACTCATTCGGGTTGTTGAGTCAATGTGAAGATTTGTTAAAATTGTGCTTCAAAACCCTCTGAGTGTTCAATTCAGCCAATGGATCATCGTTGGCCAAGAGGACACCATCAATAGTTTACAGTGAATAATAGGAGAAAAACAGAAACATGACTTTGAACTATGGAATACAAGGAACCATCGATAGGGGATCATCAATGGTCATGTTTGACCATCGATGGTTATGACGATGCTTGCAGTTTTGATGATTTAATCTTAACCTTTTGTTTTTCTTTTGATCTCCAACTTCTACCAAGTTTTGAATACCTCTTTGTTGATCTATTATGGTCTCCTATATATTAAAATAGTGAGGTTTAGATTAAGGGTTGGATCATGAGAATAGGAAAGTTTGATAAGTAGAGTTTGAGGTTTAGGCTATTGTCTTGTCATTGTACTTCTTTATCTTTTGATAGTGAAATTTCCCTGATGCCTCTGCCGCCCAAATTAGATGAACTATGTGAATTTCTGTATTTGTGATTATTTGTTCTTTATTCTCGTGCTTGTTTTGTGTAATTATTTTCACTTTATTGTGCACTTGTTCTAACACTTTATGATGTTCTACCAAAACTTGGCAACTCATGAATCAAAAACATTAGCTTAATTAAGAAGCAAATATACTTTGAACATAGCATTTAATATGACTAGCAGTTACCACAAGGACACTGAAACTTTGAGAGACCAGAAGGAAGCTGATGATTGACATATATGCGAACCACTACAATCCTTACCATCAACATATTCAAATTAACTAACGGCTTAAATCTATATTACATAGTAATGCACTAGCCAACTATATCTAACAGTTGACTTAAATCTATATTGACATATACTCTATTTGTCCTTTAGAAGGACGATGATTCATCACTTAGATCATTGATGCTGAGACATCAAGATACAGTATACATGTGACTCATTAGTGAATGAGTTAACTGAACGACTCACCAAAAATGTCTAGTTGGTAATTATACTTAACTATCAAATAGAAGTTCTCAAGTGATATAATACATAGTAGTTTCTTGACCTGAGGCATGAGTATAATATCTTACATGTCAGTATGGGTGTAGTTAGATGTTTACCTAACCACAGTTCTCATTGAGTTGTGCATAGCGGTTCTTATTAGGTACATCCGAGATATAAGTAGATATTGAAATGCCAATATAGGATTCGTCTCTCCAAGTATAGGGGGTTGATGTCATAAGATTGTTTAATAAAACTATAGTCTGGAAATCATTGGCCAAGGTAAATAAGATAAATTGAGTATCAGTTTGATCTTAAAGGGTATGAGTTTAATATATACAAATATTAATCGAGCTATTAGAGTTTAATAGTTTTCCATACCCTAGGCTTTATAGTTTGACAAAGAGATCGGACTGTACGATATTATCATTGAGTGGTCCTGATAAAATTATGTAAGCATCTTGCAGGTATTTATCATAACTTATACCCGGGTAGTCTTCATGTGTAGCTAGCATCTCTGTTGTACTTGTGGATATGATCCACTTTTGAGTTTTAAGTTGGATCCTAGAGTCACATCAAGCACGTACTTGAATCCTATGAAATATAATTTATAAAGTTAAAATGCGTATGATTGATAGGCATATAAGATTTTTACCGGATACACATAGACGGTTACATGTATCGATAAAATCAGAATGCTATGTGCTTAAGAAATGAATTCTAGTATTTTCCCTATAAAGTTAATTTTTGGTCAACAGTTGACTTTTGGTCAACTCATTGATTTTTTGGTCATATGATGACTTATTAGTTAAGGATTGGATAATTACGAAGTATCGTATTTATAAAACACCGTATTGATATGGTATTTTTATTTATTAAATACACACTTCATTATATATTGATTAATGATTCATTAGATGAGTTATTAAGATAGTATGGTTTGGGAACATAGGTTTAGCATATAGTTTTGATTCTTCATGACACTTTTGCATGACTCATGAGATGAGTCATTGCATGACTCATGAAAGGAATCATTATATTTAGATGACTCATGAGATGAGTCATGATATATCTCACTCTATATATATGAGCTCTCTCTCTTATGGAGAAGTTAATGAAAAATTGGCTAAATGGTTTTTTCATAAGAGAATAAAAAAGAGAGCTCTACCTCTTATTAAGTTCTAGCAATATTTGAGTAAGAGGAAGTAATAAGATTTTAAAGTACCCCGGGGTGGATATCTTGCCTTGTGTCTCAAGAAAACTCTAATTTTATCAAGCTCACTTTAAGACTTAAAGATCTACTACAAGGAGGTTTACAACAACAAGGAGAACGAGCTAAGGGTCGTTTGATCTACTATCGAATCACGCTACAAAAGTAAGCATTCAAAGCTCTTGTTTTCTGAGCTAAGGGTCGTTTGATCTACTATCGAATCACGCTACAAAAGTAAGCATTCAAAGCTCTTGTTTTCTCTCTTTATTATAGAGATCATGTTTGATTTAATTAGGATGGTCTTAGTTTGTATTTCATGCTCTCTATATGCTTAGTATTATTATACATACAATATTCCGCTGCGTATTTTGTATGTAATAATCACGAGATTTCCAACTTAGTATCAGAGCCATGATTCCATCTAATTAAATCTTAACATGCACATATAACTCATGGAGGACTTTATTCTTACTTCTAATTACTAGTGTAGATGAAACTAGTTAATTAATACAAGTTGTTTTGTAATTAGTTATACTAGTTGTTGATTCAAAAATGTTATTTTTGGTTTATAAGTTTTTAAGAGTAAAAACACTTGTATAAATTGTAAAACACTTATTTACAACTAGTGTAGTTGTATGTTAGAAGCATAATAGTCCTATTTGAGTTAGGATAATCAATATGTTATCTAGTTTTTCAATTTATTGCATAACTAGATAGATACATATTTCTTAATGTTGATTAAGTTATATGCTTTATATCATCTTGCGTGAATATTATGTTTATGGATGGTAGTGGACAACGATTCTCTTGCATTTATTGTATTGATATAATATAGCTAGAAATGTTATGTTATTTATGACATCTTCCCTCACCGAGCATGGGCTACGCCTACAGGTTTAGGCACTTGCTCACCGATCATGGGCTATGCCTATGGGTATAGGCCCTTGTTCAAGTGTGTGTGTGTGGGGGTGGGGGGGTATGGTTGTTTAGTTTAGTTATTTTATTTATAGCTTTTATTTCACATTCAGTGCAATATTATTACCCATCCTACGAGATGATTTTTTTCATTATAAATAGAGCTTACACGTCCTCTGTATATGTGATTGTAATAATACAGGATTTGTAAGGGAGAAAGCATTGCAAGGGGTTGCAATTTGCTTACTAAAATATAATTAGTGTACTTGTATTTTTATTCCTTTAGTTGTCCACTATCATTTCATATTACTTTTACATATATTGATATGTTGGTTGTGCTCCAATTGTAGGTGTCAATACAATTGGATGCTATATTCTGTAAAGTTTATATCTCTATCTCACTAGAGAATAGTTTTTATTAAACTTATTTTTAAACTCTATGAGATATGGCAATAAGAGTTTATTGACTATAAAGTGGTGAGATCAAAATTAACATCGCGTTAGTATGAAAGATAAATAAACCTAAAACAGTTAAAAGAAATGTATTTAGAACGAACTTTTAACTAGTGTCAAGGAAAGTAATTATGAGATATATCTCATGGGGTGATGTCCAACTTAAGATTAGGGGTGATGTATAATCTTTCGTGCTATAGTATTAAAGAGTGGTGATTACTTAATTAAGATCCACTGAATATTCTTGATGAATATCTCGAAATCCTCCCACCAATCTTGTACTTATCTATCTAGTTTAATTATTACAAGTATAAATATAGAGCATCTTTAAACTATATTAAGTTTGATTACGGTAAAAGATTTATGAAATCGTCTGTAGCCCTCCATCATTTCAGTTGAATACTACTAAACTCATAAATACTTTGTTTGTTAGCTATCATCAAGGCAATACTATTCTATGGCTAAGTAGCATTCATCTGTATATAATATATAAGGATAGCTTAAATTGGTTATGCGACTTTGTTGGCTTTCGTCAAGAGTTTGCATAAGTTAAATTTAAGCCAGTTAAGAAATAATGGGTCCAAACTTGACTAGCATTTTATAATTTGTTGGCTATCGTCAAGGTCATAAAAGACTAGGGGTAAAATCATATCAAGAATTACTAGACTGTAAAAGATAAAGTTGTCTACCAATTATTGAGTGTATCAATTTGTTGGCTTTTGTTAAGGTTTATACATTCAATGATAATTGGATCTTGATCCTACTTAAAAACAAGGGGCTGTTTCCGATCACCTTTTATAAGGTTTTGAGGGACTCGAAAAATAGTGGGAGGCATAACTTAGATAAAAATAAACCAAATCTATTTTATGTATTGAACATCTGCTAAAATATTTTTTTCTCTCTTACAGGCCATTATGTCTGGCTTAAAAATTATATCAGAATAGAACAAGTTAACCGATCCTAATTACATAGACTGGTTGAGAAATGTTAAAAGAAAATACCCAGAATTCTTAGCCTCTCTCATCAAGAAGAAGCAAGTCGTTGCTTCATCTTTAGGTGTGTTTGTTACTCAGAATTATTTTTCTATAAATCCTACATCTTGGGTATTAGATACCGAATCAAGAACTCACATTCGTAATTCGTTACTGAGGTTGAGAAGTTATAGAAAAGTTAGACCTGGAGAGATGGCTCTACAAGTTGGCAATTGTACAATAATTGAAGCACTTGCGGTAGGGGATTTTCATCTATCTTTGTCAAATAGAAACATTTTGATTTTTAATAGCTGCTATTTTGTGCTAACTATGATGTGTAATATAATATTTATATCTTTATTAGGTAAAGATGGATATATATTTAAGTTAGAGGACAATGTTATGAATATCATATTTAATAAAACGTAGTTTTTTATGGAACATTATGTAATGACATCTATATTCTTAATCAAAACACAATTCTGAATACTCATCACACTAATAAAAGAAAGCATTCGGTTATGAACGACGCTTTCTTATGGCATTGTAGACTTGGTCATATTAATAAAGAAAGACTTGGAGAGCTACATAAGCTTGATTATTTAGATCCATTTGACTTTAAGTCTTGTGATACTTGCAAGTCTTTTCTTAAAGGTAAAATGACCAAGACTCCATTTATGGGAACTGGAGCAAGAGTTATAGAACTCTTAGAACTAATACATAGTGATGTATGTGATCCTATGTCTACAATGGCCAGAGGTGGCTACTCCTATTTTATTACTTTTACTGATTATTTTTCAAGATTTGGACATGTGTTTTTGATAAAACATAAGTCTGAAGCATTTGAGAAATTTATCGAGTACAAAAACGAAGTAGAGAACCAAACGAGCAAGAAAGTTAAAATTCTTCGATCATAACGAGAAGGCGAATACTTGAACTCAAAATTTTTAGAGTTTTTAAAAGAGAATGAGATTCTCTCTTAGGTTACTTCACCCTTTATACCACGGCTTAACAGCGTGTCAGAAAGGAGGAATCATACCCTATTAGATATGGTATGTTTCATGATTAGTAACGCTGAGTTACCTTTTTTATTCCGGGGGCATGCGTTGGAAACAACAGCACACTTACTGAATAGGATTCCAACTAAAGTAGTGCCTAAACCTCCATATGAGATATGGTATGGGATGAAATCACATCTTAATTATATTAAGATTTGGGGATGTCATGCTTATGTAAAAAAGCAAGACCCTAAAAAGTTAGAGGTATGCTCAGTATTGTGTAAATTTGTAGGATATCTAAGAAATTCCCATGGATATCAATTCTACCACAACGATGAACAAAAGATAATTGTTTCTCGGTATGCTATCTTCTTGGAGAAGGAATTTCTTGAAAAAGAAATTCGTGGGAGCATGGTAGAATTAGAAAAAATTTCAGAGATACAAATCAATACTGATAATTTAGTAGAACCAGAAAATTCAGTTGTACCAAAAGAACCTCAACCACTTCGTAGATATCCAAGGCGATCTCATGCACCTAAGAGACAATATGATTTTCTCGTTGAAGGTAGCATGTTAGATCACGTCATAGATGATGACGAACCTTTGAGTTATCAACAAGCCTCTTAGAGTAGGGACTCTGTTGCTTGACATAATGCAATGAAATCCGAAATAGACTCTATGTACACTAACAAAGTATGGATCTTAGACAATGTTCCTAAAGGGGTGATACACATAGGTTGAAAATGGTTGTTTAAGAAAAATTTGAGTGCGGATGTGAAAGTAGAGACTTTTAAAGCTAGACTGGTAACTAAAGATTTTCGTTAAAGACCTGGTTTGGACTACGATGAAACCTTTTCTCCAGTGGCTATGCTAAAGTCTATTCGGATCCTACTTGCTATAGCTGCTGTAGTCAGTGGGAGCAGTGGAAAAGCATGTAGATTGCTTAAATCCATTTATGGACTGAAGCAAGCATCACGAAGATGGAACATCTGTTTTGATGATGCTATCAAAGAGTTTGGTTTCATTAAAAATCCAGATGAACCATGTGTGTATAAAATGATAACTGGGAGTATAGTATCGTTTCTTATTTTGTATGTAGACGATATACTTTTAATCGGTATTGATATATTGTCATTACAAGCGGTTAAAATTTGGCTATTTAAAATATTTTTTATGAAATATTTAGGTGAAGCATCTTGTATAGTGGGTATTCATATCTTTAGAGATAGATTTAAAATGATATTAGGATTACCCCAATCTAGATACATTGGCAAAGTGCTAAAATGGTTTAGTATGGAAAATTCCAAGAACGGTTTCGTACCTGCATCTCCTGGAATCTCCCTCTCTAAAAAGATGTCCCCAGACTGATGAAGAAAGGAAACACATGAGTCTAATTCCTTATGCCTCGGTAGTAGGATCGATCATGTATACCATGTTATGTACTAGATCGGATATCGCTTATAAGTAGATATCAATCTAATCATGGAGAAGAACACTAGAAAGCGGTCAAAAATATACTTATATCGCTTATAAGTAGATATCAATCTAATCATGGAGAAGAACACTAGAAAGCGGTCAAAAATATACTTAAGTACCTGAAAAGTACTAAAGAGTTATTTTTGATATACAATAAAAGTGACGTCCAAATGGAGGCTTTTTTCGAATCTAGCTTTCAGAATGATATTGGTGATAGTAAATCCATTTTAGGATATGTTTTTTACCCTCAATAGAGGGGTTGTTAGTTGGAAAAGTTTTAAGAAGGACACATTAGCAAACTCTACTATGGAAGTCGAATACATTACGACGAATGATGCAGCCAAAGAAACTGTCTGGATGAGGAAGTTCCTTTCAGAGCTAGAAGTTATTCCTACCATTAAAGATCCAGTACCTTTATACTGTAATAGTAATGCTGCTTAGCTCTGACAAAGGAACCACGGTCTTACAATAAGTCCAGACATATTCTGAGAAAGTATCACTTGATCAGTGAGATAATTGATCGCCAAGAGATCAAGATTGAAAGAGTAGATACAAAAGATAATATAGCAGATCCATTTAAGAAGGTAATTGCTCGTACACAATTTGAAAAACTTGTTGAGCTATTAGGTATTAGATACTACAATGATTGACCTTAGTGCAAGTAGGAGTTTGTTAGATATTGGTGCTATGTAGGAAATAATTGTATATTATAACATGACCTATATGAATATAACATTCTTGTTCAAAATAATAGTATGTTATTTTGGTTAGTATTTATTTGATATTTTTTTAAAAAATTAGATAAATTCCTTAGAATGATACTAGACTATCAGAATTTCGATAGTGATCGTAATGAAGAAGAGATCTGATTAGTTTCTAACATATAATCTAAAATATTCCTAGTTGATGAAGTGTTGAGATAGGACATCATCACTTTGGTAAAGACTAGTGTATACTCTATTTGTCCTTTAGAAGTATGATGATCCATCTCTTAGATCATTGATGCTGAGACATCAAGATACAATATACAAGTGACTCATTAGTGAATGAGTTGACTGAACGACTCACCAAGAATGTCTAGTTGGTAATTATACTTAACTATCAAATAAAAGTTCTTAAGTGATATAGTACATAGTAGTCTCTTAACCTGAGGCATGAGTGTAATATCTTACATGTCAGTATAGGTGTACTTAAACTTTTACCTAACCACAGTTCTCATTAAGTTGTGCATAACGGTTCTTGGTGGGTGCATCCCGAGACATAAGTAGATATTAAAATACCAAGATGAGATTCGTCTCTCCCATTATAGGGGGTTGATGTCATAAGATTGTTTGATATAACTACACTTTGAAAATCCTTATCCAAGGTAAATAAGATAAACCTATTGTCAGTTTGATCTTAAAGGTTATGAGTTTAATATCAACAAATACTAATCGAGCTATTAGAGTTTGATAGTTTTCCATACCCTAGGCTCTATAGTTTGACATGGTTTGATGAAGAGACCAAACTGTACGATATTATTACTGAGTGGTCCTGATAAAATAGTACAAGCATCTTGCAGACATTTATCACAATTTATACCCGAGCAATCTTCATGTGTAGCTAGCACCTCTGTTGTACTTGTGGATATAATCCACTGCGCGTACTTGAATACTATAAAACACAATTTATAGAGTTAATGTGTATGATTGATACACATATATGACTTTCACCGGATACATATAAATAGTTATATGTATTGGTAAAATCAGAATGCTATGTGCTTAAGAAATTAATTCCAGTATTTTTTTCATAAAGTTAACTTTTAGTTAACTGGTTGACTTTTTGGTTAACAGTTGACTTTTGGTCTAACTCATTGATTTTTTGGTCATATGATGACTTATTAGTTAATGATTGGATAATTACGAAATATCATATTTATGAAACATCGTATTGATGTGGTATTTTCATTTATGAAATACACACTTCATTATACCTGATTAATGAGTCATAAACATCGTATTGATGTGGTATTTTCATTTATGAAATACACACTTCATTATACCTGATTAATGAGTCATAAGATGAGTCATTAAGGTAGTATGGTTTGGGAACATGGTTTTAGCACATAATTTTGATTCTCCATGACTCTTTTGCATGACTCATGAGATGAGTCATTGCATGACTCATGAAAGGAATCATTACATTTAGATTACTCATGTCATGACTCATGAGATGAGTCATGATATATCTCACTCTATATATATGAGCACTTTCTCTTATGGAGAGGTTAATAATAAATTGGCTAAATGGTTTTTTTTCATAAGAGAATAAAAAATGAGATCTCTACCTCTTACTAAACTCTAGCAATCTTTGAGTAAGAGGAAGTAGTAAGATTTTAAAGTACCCCGGGGTGGCTATCTTGCCTTGTGTCTTAAGAAGACTCCGATTTTATCAAGCTCACTTGAAGATTTGGAGATCCACTATAAGGAGGTTTACAACAATAAGGAAAATGAGCTAGGGGTTGTTCGATCTACCATCGAATCACGCTACGAAAGTAAGCCTTTGAAGCTCTTCGGTTCTCTCTTTATTATATAGATCATGTTAGATTTAATTAGGATGATCCTAGTTTGTATTTCATACACTCTACATACTTAGTATTATTATACATATAGTATTCCGCTTCGTATTTTATATGTAATAAGCACGGGATTGTGAGAAGATAAAACGTGAGGGTGATTTCTTTTGTTCCCTGGACAAAGCCCAAGACGTGTGGGAGGCTAGCATGAGCTAGTGGATTTTGGAGGTAAACGCATGAAGGGAAGGGCTCTCTTTGCTGGCTTGTGTGTGGGGACCACGAGAAGCATGTGAATGCAAAACCCACGTGAAGAGATGGAGAGCTAGGACAAACCGCGTGGGAGGCTATTGCCCAGCGGGTTTAGGAGTGCTTCGTGAAGAGATTGCCACAAACCGCTTGAAAGATGTTTTGTTCAGTTGGGTCCACCCAATTAACCACTAGGCTATAAATAGGAATAGGCTTTACCTAGGGTTTTTTTTTGGCGCAAGCGTGCAGAGGAAGAAAAGGTACTGAGCAAAGAAAAAGCGGCTGAGAGCAAAGAGGGGCTAGGTGCAAGTGAAAAGCAGTGCAGCATACAGAGGTTTGGCGGCTATTCACAGAGAAAAAGCAAAGTCCTTTTGTAATTGTTCTTTGATTTGTGTATCCCTTTTGAGAGAGTATTTGTGTGAGAGATCTGAGAGTTTGTGAGGGGGTTTAGATTGTGAGATTGTAAACCCTAGTTGTATTCTCTCCCTCTAATAGTAGATCTCCCCCCTCCTTGCCCCATGGACGTAGCCAATTTGCCGAACCACGTAAAATTGGTTGTTTGAGTTTGTGGCCATTGTAATAGTTTTAGGATCCCTCGACAAGTCAGTCCTAAAACTGATGAGAGGAAGAGGCGATATCTCACTTTGTTGAGATATTCGCTTCAGATTCTTGTCTCCTTGGTGAGACGGGAATTCTTATTGGGATCTTTCTCTATTATTGTGCACCAGAAACTCTGCTGAAATTTCCGCTGCGCACAACAAGTGGTATCAGAGCTCGAGCTACGCTTGGGCTATTTGGAGGAGTAGATCAATTTGGAGGCTCGTCTAAGGCTTTGTTTGGTGATAAAGGTGGAATCTTTTGTGAAAGACTTTGTCTTTTCAGTTTTGGATCTATTCTTCGTTCGTTTGTGCGTTGAGAAAGATGTCGGGGAAAGAAGGTGCTTCGGGTGTCAAGGGTGGTGCTTCTGGCGCGAAGACTATTCAGAGTTTGAATATCCACTCTATGAAGATAGATGTGGAAAAGTTTAATGGCACAAACAACTTTGGATTATGGAGATGCGAGGTTTTGGATCCTCTAAATGCGCAGAATTTGGAGGATACTTTGGAGTTAGATGGCAAGCCAGATGAGATTGAAGAAAAGGTTTGGAAGAAGATGAATCGAACTGCGTGTGGTGTGATTAGGTCTTATTTGACTCAAGATCTAAAATATTATATGATGAATGAGACTTCTACAAAGAAGATTTGGGAGATTCTCAAAAGCAACTATTTGACCAAGAGTGTGGAAAATCGCTTGCATTTGAAGAGGAGGCTTTTTCGTTTCCAATTGAAGAAGGGAACCTCCATTAGAGATCACATGAACCACTACACTAAGCTTCTTACGGATTTGGTGAATGTGGATGTTGTGATTGAAGATGAGGACAAGGCGTTGCTGTTGTTGAGTTCCTTGCCCGACGAGGAATATGAGACCTTTGTTCTTACTTTGATTAATGGGAAGGCGTCCCTTTCGTATAGTGAGGTCACTGCTGCACTGGTGAATTATCAGCTTCGGAAGAAGGATAAAGAGACTTCGACTGAGTCGGTAGCAGAGGCGTTGGCCGCAAGAGGGAAGGGTCCAAACCGAAAGAATTGGAAGTCACAGTCTAGAGTAGAAAAAGATCAGTGTGCTTGGTGCAAGAAGACTGGTCATTGGAAGAAAGACTGCCTAAAGCTCGACGAATGGATGAAGAATAAGCAGAAGGGAAAAGGAAATCAGCCGTCATCAGAACCAAACATCGTATCGGATGGTAATAATTCTGACTCTTCTATTTATTCGCTTTCTATCATTCCTACAGATAGCTATTCAGAAGAATCTAAATGGATGTTGGATAGTGGTGCGACCTATCATGTGTGCCCTAGAAGGGAATGGTTCTCCAGTTTTGAGAAGCTGGTGGATAGTGGTGTGGTGTACATGACTGATAATCGTGCATGCCAGATCCTTGGGATAGGAAGAATTCACATCAAAATGTTTGACGAGACTGTTAGGGAGTTAAATGATGTGAGATATGTTCCTTCTTTGAGGAAGAACTTGATCTCGATTGGAGCTTTGGTTGGAGAGGGTCTGAAGGTTCGTGTTGAGGACATGGTTCTTGAGATTGCTAGAGACTCTCGTATTTTGATGAAGGGCGTCAGGAGAAATAACCTGTATTACTTGACTAGAGGTATAGTGGCAGGTAAAGAGCTGACGACTTCTGTTGATTCGACTAGACTGCGGTATTTGGGGCTTGGCCATTCCAGTATTGATTCCTCGCATAGATTGAAAGAGGGTGCGAAGACCTATAGTTTGAAGTCCAGTGAACATGTTGATGTGAGCAAGAAGACCGAGGTGAAGTTTGACACCTCTATTCACCGAGTTAAGGGTCGTTCTGGAGGAGTTCACGTGGATATTTGGGGGCCTTCCAAGGGAGCATCATTGGGAGGTAATAGATGTTTGGTTTCCTTTGTTGGTGGCTGTTCTAGGCGTGTTTGGGTTGCAACCAAATCCCCGATGGATAAAGTCCTAGTAGTCTCTAACAGTTTGAAGAAGTGTGTGATACACAGAAAGGTGAAGGTACTCCATTCTGGTGGGAGGTACAAGATGGACCTATTTCTATATTGGAGCCGAGCTCACGGCATTGCGAGACACTTCGTTAGAAAGGAAATCTTGGGGCAACTAGATAGAGTGACAAATTTAGAGAACCGTGCCTTGCTGGAGGAGGATCGGTGTTTGTGGTCGAGCAATGGTTTGCAGAAGAGGTTCTGGACTGAGGCTTCGACATATTTGAGTCATCCTATTAAAAAGTTGCCAACTATTGCGATTGGAGGTAAAACTCCATTTGAAGATAGGTCTGGTAGTGTCACTTTGGTTGAGGCTTCGATGAGGAAGCCAATTGACTCTCAGCAGGTGGAGAGTTTTGGACAGACCTTAGAGGTATCGCAGTGGGTGGAGACTGATGCTACTCCACATTGGGTGGGGATTTTTCTACATACTCCAGGTCATTCTGCATTGGTTGGGATTCCAGCTGAGGTGACATAGCGTGGAAGTCATTTGGATTCGGATGCAGATGATGAGTTGGGTTTTGACTCGAGTGTAGCTGATAGATGCAGTTTGGATATGACCATTAGTTCACCTCAGGTGGAGGTGTTTGAGGCCATTGGAGGTGCTATCAACCGCAGAGTTGATGATATTGGAGAAGGGTTGCGAACTCTTTTATTGGATTGAGGTCATTTGCGGCTATTTGGGTGAACTATGTTCGGCTTGATTCCTTGGGTAAGAGGATACGTAGGCAGTCTTTACGATGCAGCCGGGTTGGATTTTGATGGAGGTGAGATCGATTTGGTGAGTTGATACTGACATTTGGAGAGTGTTTGCACTCTCATTTGGGTTCTCGACTTATTGTGGATTGAGTCTGTTGTCGTGAATCGTTTCACTTCGTACTGGACATAACAAGTGAGACATTTGGTTTGGTTGGTGTCGGTTCAGTTTTGGAAAACTTCACCGAGGTGGAGAATTGTGAGAAGATAAAACGTGGGTTTGGTTGGTGTCGGTTCAGTTTTGGAAAACTTCACCGAGGTGGAGAATTGTGAGAAGATAAAACGTGAGGGTGATTTCTTTTGTTCCCTGGACACGAGGTGGAGAATTGTGAGAAGATAAAACGTGAGGGTGATTTCTTTTGTTCCCTGGACAAAGCCCAAGATGTGTGGGAGGCTAGCATGAGCTAGTGGATTTTGGAGGTAAACGCATGAAGGGAAGGGCTCTCTTTGCTGGCTTGTGTGTGGGGACCATGAGAAGCATGTGAATGCAAAACCCACGTGAAGAGATGGAGAGCTGGGACAAACCGCGTGGGAGGCTATTGCCCAGCGGGTTTAGGAGTGCTTCGTGAAGAGATTGCCACAAACCGCTTGAAAGATGTTTTGTTCAGTTGGGTCCACCCAATTAACCACTAGGCTATAAATAGGAATAGGCTTTACCTAGGGTTTTTTTTGGTGCAAGCGTGCAGAGGAAGAAAAGGTACAGAGCAAAGAAAAAGTGGCTGAGAGCAAAGAGGGGCTAGGTGCAAGTGAAAAGCAGTGCAGCATACAGAGGTTTGGCGGCTATTCACAGAGAAAAAGCAAAGTCCTTTTGTAACTGTTCTTTGATTTGTGTATCCCTTTTGAGAGAGTAATTGTGTGAGAGATCTGAGAGTTTGTGAGGGGGTTTAAATTATGAGATTGTAAACCCTAGTTGTATTCTCTCCCTCTAATAGTAGATCTCCCCCCTCCTTGCCCCGTGGACGTAGGCAATTTGTCGAACCACGTAAAATTAGTTGTTTGAGTTTGTGGCAATTGTAATAGTTTTAGGATCCCTCGACAAGTCAGTCCTAGAACTGATGAGAGGAAGAGCCGATATCTCACTTTGTTGAGATATTCGCTTCAGATTCTTATCTCCTTGGTGAGACGGGAATTCTTATTGGGATCTTTCTCCATTATTGTGCACCAGAAACTCTGCCGAAATTTCCGCTACGCACAACAGGGATTTCCAACACCAACTACATAGGGGATCTTAAGTCGCTTCAAGAGGGAAAAAGATTCTACAATGAAACGTTATACACAGGACCAGATCATATCTCCGGCGAGTACCCAGCCCAAATTTCACGGTCATATCTAACTAATTCATCCCCTCCGGCAAACTCCATTCAAAGTATTATCGACAATTAGCAAGAGACAGTTCCATTGTAGGCAATCCAAACTCCTCCCAGGGCCGGAAGTTATGAACTCACAGCTCGCTCTCAAGAAGTCAACTAAGCTCCTTTCAAACCTCTCCGGCCCGTGCACCTAAGGCTCATGCCCATTACATTGGATCTTTGCTCATCGCCCATGCATTGAACATCACACAGGTACCTGCGTGCAGGTAGTTTGATTATTAGTCACTGGTACAAAATGACGTAATCCAGACGGAAAATTCCGTCTGGAATAATTAAAATTTCGTCCAGAAAACGTATTCCAGACGGAATTCCGTCTGGAATACGAGTCTAGTTTGTTTCCGTCTAGAATACATTATTCTAGACGGAAATTCCGTCTAGAATGAATTCTAGACGGATTTTAGTAGACGGAAAAAAAACCGTCTGTAATACATTACAGACGGATTTTTTCCGTCTGAGATAACTATCCGGAAGATAAATCCAATAATTCTAGTATCTGAACATTAAACAATTAAACTATGAAAATTCACTTATTCGATTCATGCGATTATCAAATCTATTCGTTTAATTTGATCTCTTATATAACTTGTCTATCACACACATGGTTTTGTTTCGCCTTTCTTATTATTTCCAGTGTAGGTTCTATGTACTAATTTTAAGAGACATAAGAGCCATGACTTTTTACCAGATATTCAACTTACATGTTTACACATCATAATTATAAAGGAATAGTATTCAATTAAGAGTTTAACTGCTCTATAAAAAATAATATTTTTTAGAAAAATGAAAGTATCTTTTCAAATAACTAAAAATATCTTCTTAATTTAACAGTTTTTCATATTCACAAACCGCATCCAACAAAACAAAATGTCCACAACCATTGAAAATCAATAAACTAAAATGTTTTAGTATTCAAAGATGTTGGGGAATCCAAAACAATCAAATAGGATCATTGCCCTTCCGGACCTTGCATTGAAAGTAGAAAAGTAGGAAAAAAATTCACCTCAAATAAAGATCAAAACTTACAGGAATAATAAAGGAGACGAACACACAGATTTAACGAGGTTCGGCAACGTGCCTACGTCCTCGGGAGCCACACCACACAATTCCTTTATTGATTAAAGAAGAAATGCAAGCTCTCAAACCAGGGTTTTATCTCTCTGAGATTCTCTCTCTTTCTACAGTCAAAAAAGCTCTCTTTTTCGTGTTCTTATTAAACCCTAAAACGTTTGGGTATATATACACAGTCCTGAAAGAAACAGAATCCAAAACTGTTTAGGAAACAGGCTGATTGCGTCGCGGTCGACCGTGGCGGTCGACCGTGGCAGTCGACCGCGCAGGTATCATGGTCGACCATGGCGGTCGACCACGCAGTTATCACGGTCGACTGCACACCAGTCGCGATCGACAGTATCAAACGACAGAGACTTAAATCAGTTACAGGGTTGGCGTGGTCGACCACCACGGTCTTCCGCCTTCGGATCCAGCTCCTCCTAAGCTCCTGTGCATGTTCGCGGTCGACCGCCACAGACTCGCGGTCGACCGTGGATCTGTCTAGATGTTTTTCTTTCTCGTTTTGATTCCAGCTTGGCTTCAACTTTGGGCCTACACTTTAGACTAACAAAAGAATGTTCGAAGAAATTTAGAGAATGGTATTCAAAACAAATACGAACATGAACATCACAGAATTCATTTCGTTTCTGGCCCACGTGCAGCAATATCATACCTTTGTATACTGCTGTCCTTTGCGCATTCTCTTGGGGTACAGATGGGAGCTAATGGGTGAACCCATGAAGCCTTAAAGCCTCTTCCACGACTAAGTTTAAGTAGTTCAGTTTCTTGTCGATCGATCTCGTTTGCTTTGCCTTTGTCACCAACGACCTGTTTTACTTTGTCCTGGGCCATTGTTGAGAACTCAAGGGTTTTGTAGTATCAGTTCAGACATGGTGCAGGTCATGACCGCTGCAGAGGTTCTGTTACCGTCAGCAAATACATCGAAGGAGGAGAATGAACTGTAGGAAAACAATTGAGTAAGATTTGTAAGAGAACAAAAGAAATAGCTTCATTTTATAAACTAAAGTTTCACGTATTGGATATGTGACTATATAGGATACGATTTAGTTAAGTTCCTTTTACCAATTCTCCAATTCATCCATCATATACTGACGCATCATGGAAGTGATAACCTCGGAATCCACCAAAGGTGTTTTCTGAACCCACAAAGAAAAATCTCTGAATCCACGAAGAACTTCGAATCCACGAAGAAAATATTGAAAGAGTAATTTTATTGATGAAAAGATATTGTTCTTTGAGGTTACATAACTCTTCTTAAATAGAAAAAACAAATAAGACTACTAATAAGACTAGAATTACAAAAAAATAGAAAGTATCAAATTCTATCCTAAAAAGACTCCCTATAATAGTGGAAACAAATCATGAATCAAAAGTAAATTTGTTTCCTAATCTGATCGAACTCTAATATTAAATTTATTTCCTAATCTAAATAGTCTCCAATTTTATTACTAAAATATAAACTAGAAGCTGATTATTTTTCGGATTTCAGTCAAAATTGGGTATTACTGATGAGATTTTAAAAATCTGATAATATGGTTGGTTCCGTCTCGTCGAGATAGGTGATATAATATGTCAGAAATCGCATTCCGAATTGAAAAATATGATTGTTTCTTTGCGGAAGTCAATAATACGTGTAGCTCGTGATTCTCCGAATCCTCCATTAAATTATCCGTTAAGCGTCCTACATCTCCCATACTCCAATCAAAATGAAGTATGGGATCAGTAGGGGAGTTGAATGGTGCAACCTTATGTGAAAACGGCGAAGGAATTGTGAAAAATGTGAAGCATAACCCAAAACAGACTCCATCACACCCTGGTGTGGTGTCTGCCATGGGTGTGCTAGAATCTGTCCTGCACCACGCCCTCTGCCACACCCATGGTGCAGGGTGTGGCAGAATCTGTCCTGCACCACACCCTCTGCCACACCCATGGTGCAGGGTGTGGCAGACTCATTTTTAGAATCCTCCTTTGTTTGGGAATCCTCCTTTGTTTGGGATTATGTTTTATTATAAATAGGACCACATTTTTTAGGGTTTCTTAAAGGAGAGAAAAGGAGAGAATTAGCATTGTTTTGAGCACTTTGAGAGGGAGATATTGTGAGGGAGTTGAGAGCTTTAGTTAGGGTTATATTTGAGTGATTTTGTGAGTTGTAACTCGTTGTATTTCTCCTCCATATAGTAAAAACTCTCCATCCTCTCCTCGTGGACGTAGGCAATTGCCGAACCACGTATATCTCTGTGTTTGGTTTGATTTGTCGTAATTGGCTTGGTTTGTTCAAGTGTGTGGCTTTCTTCTTCCGTGATCTTAAGTTCGTTGTGTGTGCGTGCAACGCTTCCGCATAGGCGCGCGACAAGTGGTATCAGAGCTCAGATTTCAGATCTAGGGTTTTAGATTAGGTGGAGGAAGATTCAGTTGGAAGTTGGTGGAGTTAGGGTTTGAAGTTACCGTTGAAGATCTCGCTTTCCTCGTGTGGTTAGGAGTTCTATTTGGAATCCAATCTAGGGTTCAGTTGGGTAATTTCTTATTCCTTTCAAAGTTTGAATCTTTCCTTGCAATTTGGAATTTGTGATTATGTATGAAGAAGTTGGTGAAAGCAGCAAGATGATCAGCACAGTTCAAGTGGGTTTTCAGAACACTAATATTAGTGTAGTGAAATATGACGGCAAAATCAAATTTGGTTTGTGGATGAGCGACGTACATGATGCGTTCAATACTCAAAATTTAGAGGAGACCATCATGGTCGATGTGAGGCCACCTAAATATGAAGAGTCGGTATGGGAAAAGATGAATAGGAACACTTGTGGGGTGATCAGGTCATGCTTGGAACAGGAGCTGAAATATGATGTGATTGGGGTAACGTCTGCGATGAAGATGTGGGAAATTCTCAACAATAAGTATCTTATTAAGAGTGTTGAGAACATGTTGCATTTGCTGCGTAGGTTATTTAGATTCCAGATGTCCCGAGGCACCTCGCTTGCGGCTCATGTGAACAACTACACTAAGTTATTGTCGGACTTGGCGAACGTGGATGAGAAGATCACGGATGAGTACAAAGCTATTATTCTTTTGGGCTCCTTACCGGATGAGGAGTATGATACCTTCGTGCTTACGTTGCTGAACGGGAGATCTTCTATCACTTATAGTGAAGTGACTAACGCATTGACGAACTACGATTTGAGGAGGAAGGATAAGGAGACTTCCCACGCTAGTACTTCAGGAGAGGCCTTATCGACGAGAGTTAGAAGCCCATATCCGAAAGGTGATAATAGAGGAAGGTCAAAGTCAAGAAGCTGCCACTAATTAGCAAAGAACCAATGTGCATTCTGCAAGGAACATGGACATTGGAAGAGAGACTGTCTGAAGCTCAAGGAGAAGGAGGATAGCAAGAAAAAGGGCCCGAAGGCCAATGAGGTGAACGTTGCGAAAGGCGATGATTCCGATGATTCATGTTTTTCTCTTTTGATTACTCCGAAGGTGAACCATTTGGATGCATCGGATTGGATGATTGATTCTGGCGCTACTTATCATGTGACTCCTAGGCGAGATTGGTTTTTATCATTTAAGAGACTCGACGAGGGTGTTGTTGTCATGGGAAATGATCAATCATGTGGCATTTGTGGGATAGGTACTGTGAGGATTCGGATGCACGATGGAGTAATCCATGAGTTAAAGGAGGTGAGATTCGTTCCTCAACTGAAGAAGAATCTTATCTCAGTTGGAGCTTTGGAGGTGAAGGGATTCAGAGTGACCTTTGAGGATGCTGTAGCGAAGGTTACTAAGTGATCTTTGGTGGTGATGAAGGGAGTCCGCAGTCGTAATTTATACTATCTGAAGGGGAGCACCGAGATTGGTGGTGATGAAGGGAGTCCGCAGTCGTAATTTATACTATCTGAAGGGGAGCACCGAGATTGGCCAGGTTGCTTTGGCTATTTCAGAGGCGAACATGAGCAGACTTTGGCATTAAAGGCTAGGGTACACAGGTAAAAAGTCACTGCAGGCATTGTGCAAGCAGGGGCTATTGAAGGGAGCCAAGAGTGGTAAAGTGGAATTCTGTGAGCACTGTGTACATGGAAAGAAGACAAAGGTGAAGTTCGGGACGACCATTCATAGGACGAGGGGCATCTTGGACTACGTGCACACAGATGTTTGGGGTCCCACTAAGACGGCATCACTTGGTGGTCGACATTGGTTCGTCACGTTCGTTGATGACTATTCTTGGCAATGTTGGGTGTACACCATGAAGCATAAGAGTGAAGTCCTAGATTTGTTTGTGGAGTGGAAGAAGAGATTAGAACTGCAGACTGGGAGAAAGATCAAGACGTTACGATCCGATAACAGCGGTGAGTATACTTCAGACCCCTTTTAGCAGCTATGTCGAGACGAGGACATAGAGAGGTACTTCATAGTTAGTCATACACCGCAACAGAATGGGGTGGTGGAGAGGTTAAATTGATCTTTGCTGGAGAAGATTTGATGTTTATTGGCGCATAGTGGTTTGGAGAAGATCTTTTGGGCTGAGGCACTTTCTTATGCGAGCCACCTCATTAATAGGCTGTCTTCATCTGCGATTGAGGGGAAGACCTCTATGGAGATGTGGTCAGGAGAGACAACACATGACTATGACCAGCTTAAGGTATTTGGTTGCCCTGCATATTATCATGTTAAAACTGATAAGTTGGAACCTCGAGCTAGGAAGGCCATAATTGTAGGATTCAAGCATGGTGTCAAGGGATACAAACTTTGGGATCCAGTTGATAAGAAGATTGTGCTGAGTAGGGACGTCACATTCGATGAGGCTTCTATCTTGAAGCTTCCCAGCTCTTATCAGGTGGAGAGCGACCCGACAGAGAAGATATCGCAGGTGGTGGAGATTGATGCAGCTCCACAGAGTCCAGATGGTGCAGTATCCATTAGAGTACCGACTGAGGTGACGCTAGGCGAGCACGACGGTGATGCGGAGGATACGGGTACTCATGAGCAGGATCAGGGACCGATGGCTCAGGTGTGATGCGGAGGATACGGGTACTCATGAGCAGGATCAGGGACCGATGGCTCAGGTTCAGGATTCTATTATGGTTCGGAGACATAGGAGAGACATTTGGGTGCCAGCACGGTATGTCGACACAGTTGCATATGCACTTACGGTGGAGAGTATTGATGAGATGGTGCCTACTACATTCAGAGAGGTCGAGTAGAGTTCGAAGGCTGATTCGTGGCAGGTGGCTATGCAGGAGGAAATGAAGTCCCTTCATAAGAACGATACATGGGAGCTTGTTGAGCTTCCAAAGTGGCGGAAGGCGATTGGGTGCAAGTGGGTGTAAACGAAGAAGGAGGGCATTGAGGGCACTCCAGTGAGGTTCAAGGCTAGGTTGGTTGCGAACGGCTATGCACAGGAGGAAGGTATTGATTACAATGAGGTTTTCTCTCACGTGGTGAAGCATTCTTCGATTCGGATTCTGCTAGCTTTGGTGGCACAGTATGGATTAGAGTTAGATCAGTTGGATGTGAAGACGGCATTTTTTCATGGTGATCTTGATGAAGAAATATATATGACTCAGCCATTGGGATTCCGAGCTGCAGGGAAATATATGTTGGTTTGCAGGTTAAAAAAATCGCTATATGGTTTTAAGCAATCTCCTCGACAGTGGTATAGGCAATTCGATGGTTTTATGCTTGGTCATTCGTACAGTCGGAGCCAGTTTGATCCTTGAGTGTATTTTCGCAAGTTAAGAGGAGGTGCATACATTTATTTGTTGCTTTATGTCGATGACATGTTGGTTGCCTCTAGTTCCAGGTCATTGCTTTATGTCGATGACATGTTGGTTGCCTCTAGTTCCAGGTCAGCTATAGATGAGTTAAAAGTTCAGCTTTCGAATGAGTTTGAGATGAAGGACTTTCCAGGTCAGCTATAGATGAGTTAAAAGTTCAGCTTTCGAATGAGTTTGAGATGAAGGACTTGGGCGAGGTGAAGCGTATTTTAGGGATGGAGATCGACAGAGACAAGAAGAAGGGCAAGATTTGTTTGACACAGGTGGCTTATTTGAAGAAGGTTCTACAGCGATTCCATGTTAGCATGGATACGAAGTCAGTTGGTGTACCTTTGGGAGCCCATTTAAAGCTTTGAGCTGGCCTTTCACCGAAGTCAGTTGAAGACCGTGAGTTGATGATGAAGACTCCATATGCGAGTGTAGTTGGGAGCTTGATGTACGCGATGGTATGTATGAGGCCGTATTTGTCACAGGCGGTGAGCATGGTGTCGAGATACATGCTCGATCCAGGAGTGGGTCATTGGGACACCGTGAGATGGATTTTGAGGTACATTCGAGGTACGCTCAATGTTGGTTTGGTTTATGAGCGGGACACTACAGGTGGGCAGTTGTGCATTGGATATGTTGATTCAGATTATGCTGGGAATTTGGATAAACGTCGGTCTACTATGGGATATGTGTTTACTTTGACCCGTGCGCCGATGTGTTGGAGATGCACCTTACAGTCTATGGTGTCTTTGTCTACGATGGAGGCAGAGTATATGACGGTTACGGAGGCTGTGAAGGAGGCTATTTGGCTTCGAGGACTTTTGGAGGAACTTGGTATATCGCAGCGGTCCGTCACCATTCATTGTGATAGCATGAGTGCTATCTATTTGGCGAAGAATCAGGTTTTTCATGCGAGGACGAAGCACATTGACGTTCGTTATGACTTCGTTCGGGATGTTCTTGAAGATGGCGATGTGGAGATTGTGAAAGTCCACACAAAGGATAATCCGGTGGATATGTTCACTATGGTGGTTCCGAGCAACAAGTTTGATCATTGTCTAAACTTGTTGCACATTCGTGATTGTTGAGGCCGTTGACGACCATTTGGATGAACTACGGGTGACTTGATTCCTTGGGAGAGGGGGTACGTAGGAAACCACATTGGTGCAGCCGAGTTTAGAGAGACGATACATTGGTGCTCATGTTGGTGTCGGCTCAGTGTTGGGAACACTTCGCTGAGGTGGAGAATTGTGAAAACGGTGAAGGAATTGTGAAAAATGTGAAGAATAACCCAAAACAGACTCCACCACACCCTGGTGTGGTGTCTGCCATGGGTGTGATAGAATTTGTCCTGCACCACACCCCCTGCCACACCTACGGTGCTGGGTGTGGCAGAATCTATCCTGCACCACACCCTCTGCCACACCTATGGTGCAGGGTGTGGCAGACTCATTTTTAGAATCCTCATTTGTTTGGGAATCCTCCTTTGTTTGGGATTGTGTTTTATTATAAATAGGACCACGTTTTTTAGGGTTTCTTAAAGGAGAGAAAATGAGAGAATTAGCATTGTTTTGAGCACTTTGAGAGAGAGATATTGTGAGGGAGTTGAGAGCTTTAGTTAGGGTTATATTTGAGTAATTTTGTGAGTTGTAACCCGTTGTATTTCTCCTCTATATAGTGAAATCTCCCCATCCTCTCCCCGTGGACGTAGGCAATTGCCGAACCACGTATATCTCTGTGTTTGGTTTGATTTATCGTAATTGGCTTGGTTTGTGCAAGTGTGTGGCTTTCTTCTTCCGTGATCTCAAGTTCGTTGTGTGTGCGTGCAACGCTTCCGCATAGGCGCGCGACACCTTAAAGCTTCTTTCACTACTAGTTTTAAGCAGTTCAGTTTTTTCTATCGTGATTCTCTGTTACCTCAACTTGACCGCCTACATTTTCTCTTTCTTCAGCCTGGACCTTTTTTAAGAACCTGAGGGTTTTGTTACTTTTGTA
Source organism: Asparagus officinalis (assembly GCF_001876935.1). NCBI lineage: Eukaryota > Viridiplantae > Streptophyta > Magnoliopsida > Asparagales > Asparagaceae > Asparagus > Asparagus officinalis. The sequence continues at coordinate 95,130,162 of NC_033796.1, forward strand.
TCAGTACAGACGTAGCCCAAGTCGGGCTGTCTCTGAGGGGTCGGTGCCTGAAGGAAATACATGTTGAACGACAAAAGTATTATCAGAAAAAACATAAGAGTACTTTAAAACATTTCTTTAGGAGTTGACAAGTGTGTTGATGTAATAGGGAGATTTTGAGAAGGCGATAAAGACACCCAAGGCGAAGTGCGGGCACAGTGCACGTGGTTGTGAGTCCCTCAGCATACCAAGGTTTAGGGTAGAGGGATTCACATGTATTTGGAACCTTGCTCTGGTATCATGCCGAGGCATGCGAAATAGTTCTCTTTTAATTAGTTAATCGATGCGGAGAAGAGTGTTACACTATATATATTATATATATACTAGTTTTATTGCACGTGCAATGCACGTGGTAAATTTTTAATATTATTTTAAATTATAAGTATATTTAAGGAAAGATTTGGTATAAATTTATTGAATGTACACAATATTGCCAGTATATGAACAAAAGCTAAAAATTAAAACTATTTGACAATAAATTTATATTTACGGATTAATTATGCGATAGTAGAGTGGTTGTATCTACAAGGTGATTGATCAATCAAATACCATAACAAGAATATACGTAAAAGTAATGTTTGATGTTGTGGATGTAAATCCAATTTTATGACGTTATAGTCTTTCTAAGTCTTTGCACTAATTTCTTTCAAAAGCCATGGATTTTCCTTTCATCTCGAAGCTTATGACTTCACTTTTGTGTTTCCTATGTATTTGCCAGAGGTCTTTTCCCTTTGCTTGGCTATCCATTGATCATTAACTATGCGGTCTATCGGTTTGCTTGACTTGTTTGCCTTCTCTTTAGCGTGGTGTTCTTCTGTGCCAATAGGTTCTGTGTTTGGTTCACTAATCTCCACAACTCCATTAGAGACGACTGATATCTCATTGGAAGGAGATTGTATAATTTTGTCGAGGATCCGGTCGATAAGCGTAATGAACAAGTAACAATCATTCCCTTCTACAATGCACGTGCAATAACTACATAACACTAAAGATTCTGCAGCATTAGAACCCATTTCCACCCCTTTAGTAACGGACATCCCTCACAAGTAGAAGAATACAAAAATTACATCAATTTTCCATCAAACATAATTAATAAAAAGATTTAAAAATTGAATGCATCAAAACTTTTAAGAGACCGTAGCAAAATTACTTGTAGTAGTTTTATTCTAAAAAATCAAATTCTAACACACATACCATATCATATTCCAAAAAACATCATACGACTTATTTTACTTTCAGCTTAATGTGTACTTGAGGATTCATCCAAAACAAAGTTACGTAGTCAGCCTATTTTTAGTTTTTTCTCTTCCCAAATCATGTGAACATCCCAACCAAAACCATTCTTATTTGCAATGTAATTGATCGATGGAAATCCATGGATCACCTAACCTTGCAATCATGCAATACTCGCTTTGAAACTTTATAAAACACTTAAAAGTTCAATCTGCCTTAATTATTAGATAAAACTATATTTCATTGACTCTACTCTCCCCCAAAACACACATTTGCATTTTTGAGTAATAGCTTACAGGATCTCTAACCATGCATTTTCATCAGGTACACCCAAAAGAATCTCACGATCAAACCGTCCAGGTCTCCTCAAAGCTTGTTGAAGTGCATCTGGTCTGTTTGTTGACCCGATTACAAGAACTTAACCAGTCTTCTTCTCAGATGTTTCTGTCTGGTAATGATCAGATGAATGAGTGTGGTGTGATTCATCCATGCAAGTCATAAGCTATGTTACTATCCGCCGTTCCATCTCTCTCTGCAGGTTTTCTCACTTGGAAGCAATTGTCTCTATCTCATCAATGAATATGATTGATGGAGCAGTTCTGTAAGACTCTTTGAGACGGTCTCTTATAGTAATAATTATACTGAACGACAACTTAAATTCTATTATATCATTCTGGTATAAAGACAAAAGTACCAGAGAGACAACTTAAATACCATTTTGTATTCTTGGTGTAAAGAAAAAAGTAATAATTATTCCTATTATATTTTTAGGTACCAGGACAACTTAAAGAAGTACCAGAGCGACATAGGTTTAAATTTTATTGACCACGAAGAATTTTTGAAACGGATTTAAATACAGGTTCATGAGTCCGAATTTTAGTCCATGAAAGTGCTCTAAACCTCTAAAGGCCATGTTATTTATAAAATTATAACCCTCATCTTTGTTGTAACTTCAAAATTCTGATGCAGTGATGTGATCGTAGACTATGCAGTAGATATGATCAATGAATAAACCATAAGCATCAAATTCTGATGCAGTGATGTGATCGTAGACTATGCAGTAGATATGATCAATGAATAAACCATAAGCATCAAAAAGTTTTCTAGGATTGAAAGGTATTGTTGGCGCAACACCAACAAGATTGTAGCTTGCATTGTTGGTTAGCTGTTTTCTAGGATTGAAAGGTATTGTTGGCGCAACACCAACAAGATTGTAGCTTGCATTGTTGGTTAGCTGGACCCCATCCAACAACTAATCCAATATCCAAAAAAAACTGAAGAAGCTATTTATAAGGAGCTTAAATGAATCCAAAATAAAAATCCCATGTCCAAATACAAAGTTTCACTTTGTATAATCCATATATAACTTTTTCATTCTGGGTCCTCTAATCAATTATATGTATTGGATAAAGGGGAAAATGATTGAGAAATAAGGATGGCCCAAAACTTACATGTGTAAGGTCATATGACGAATGCTATGAGCTGGAAGCTTGGAGGGTCGCGTGATCTCTGTCTTTAGTATTTCAAACACCAAGAACAAAGGGAATTGTACTTTTGCAAAAAATATAGTATATTTACTATCGATTCTTGAAAAAAAATGTTTAAACTCAGATGATTTTGTGAGAGAGAGAGAGAGAGGGTTGAACTAATTTCCTTGAAATGCTTAATTTAAGACATAAGTAGTCTATTTTCTAGTTGTGTAATGAATAGATTCAATCATGTCTAGTTAACTTTATAAAATTTATATGAATGTAACAATAACGGTTGGCAATCAAGTACTTGTCTTATTGAACTTGATACAGTGTTTGATTGAACCAAATTTGTTGTTTATATTTGATGCTGTAAATCACTTAGCCATGTTCACAAAATCCACAAATATGCAAGAAAAACCAAAAGCAAATTCTAACCCAACTCACAAATTCAGCAGCATGATTCTAAACCTCAGCAGAGTCCCAATAAAAATTGAACAAAATCAATCTCTTTCATTTAATCAACACAACCTGAACACAATTTATTGAAACTGGGGCTCTCACAGAAAAACACAAAGCCTCAAATATAGAATTATGTACACTCCTAACAAGAAACTGATAGATCAATGCAGGCTTGCCATCGCCATATCAGTTCTTCCCTCAAAATCTGAATAAAAGCTAAAATCTCCAGGCAGCAAAGATCTCAATGGGTAACTGAAATTGCTTCCTTTGTTTGAAGCTAAACTCAACAATTCTGATTCTTCAAATCCTTTTGCTGGTCCAAGACTGCATCCCTCTGCTCCATGCTTACCTAGAGCATCCTTAAATTTCTTTATCTGCAAACACCATTGAAAATAATGTAAATTAAATTTCAAGCAACTAAAATGTTTGAATTAAATTTCAAGCAACTAAAATGTTTGAATCAATAAAATTAGATTTTGATTCATGACTTACCGTTGCATTAGTACAACTGAAGCTTGAGACACGGCTTCGAGCCCCTCCATAGAATCTGAAGAAAGGTAGCACGTCATGTTTGCGTCAAAAGTTGGTTTTGCTGTGGAATTCATTATATCTTCGGTCGATTACAACAAATTCAAAAGAGATAGCCTTTTTATAAGACTTCTTTTACACAACAAAAGGAAAATTATAACTTTTAGAAACAAACACAGGATCGTTGTTTGGATCGCTGCTTGCGTGGGATCTTTGCCTGTGCCGTGAGTGCTTTGGCTCGTGGACCACCGATTCACAGATCGTGAGGGTGTTTAAGGATCCTTTCTTCGTTTATCGAAGTAGGGATTTGAAAGCGAGTATCTTATCGATGTAAGATATTCACTATTCCAAAGATCAAGTCTGAGCTTAGATCTCTAGGAATCACCAAATGATGCTTGTCAAAGGGTAAAAATTCTCTCTCTCTCTTCCTAAAAATCACCAAAAGCTCAAGCCTCTTCTGCCCCAAAATGCTCTCCCTCCTTTATTTCGTGTCTAGGGGGGTATTTATAGGGGTAACAATGCACAACAGTTGAAATGGAAGCGAAATAACCGACCAGACAAACCATCTTTGACCGCTGCAATCGACACTGTCGCGGCTATTGGCGCGACAGTGTGGGGGGCTGCCGCGGCCAAAGAGACGGTTACCAGCACGTTCTATTGTGCTTGAAACCGTTCTCCTATGACCTTTAACCACATTTTTCGTGGTTTAAGTGCTTGTACACGTCACCACACGTTCCCTTTCTGATATGCCGCCACGTGGGCTTCAAAAAATCATCGTATAACTGCTTTATAACTGCCGTAGCACCTCCTATAATAGTCGTGCCGTCATGAGCTGTTGTGCCTAAGGCGCGACACCCTTAACTGCCGCGCCTAAGGCGCGACACTCTTAACTGCCGCGCCTAAGGCGCGACACTTTGAATTGCCGCGCCTAAGGTGCGACACTTTGAATTGCCGCATCTAAGGCGCGACACTCTGAACTGTCGCGCCTAAGGAATGTCACCCTGGCTTGCTTGTTGGTGTATTGTTGTGTCTACACTATTCTTTTCTCATCCTTGAGTAGTGTTTGGATATCTATGAGCATTTTTTGACGCCTACACGTCAATGTGTAGACTTTGACACATGGATCTATGTTCTTCATAGTTAACCATGAGAAATGTCGTATTTGGATATAATTCTGCAAATTGACATATCTGGAAGAAAACCCATAAAAGTTTTTATGAGATTCTATTGTATGATTGGATGTGTAGAGTGTTTGCGTCAAAAGTTGGTTTTGCTGTGGAATTCATTATATCTTCGGTCGATTACAACAAATTCAAAAGAGATAGCCTTTTTATAAGACTTCTTTTACACAACAAAAGGAAAATTACAACTTTTTAGAAACAAACACAGGATCGTTGTTTGGATCGCTGCTTGCGTGGGATCTTTGCCTGTGCCATGAGTGCTTTGGCTCGTGGACCACCGATTCACAGATCGTGAGGGTGTTTAAGGATCCTTTCTTCGTTTATCGAAGTAGGGATTTGAAAGCGAGTATCTTATCGATGTAAGATATTCACTCTTCCAAAGATCAAGTCTGAGCTTAGATCTCTAGGAATCACCAAATGATGCTTGTCAAAGGGTGAAAATTCTCTCTCTCTTCCTCAAAATCACCAAAAGCTCAAGCCTCTTCTGCCCCAAAATGCTCTCTCCCCTTTATTTCGTGTCTAGGGGGGTATTTATAGGGATAGCAATGCACAACAGTTGAAATGGAAGCGAAACTGCCGCAACACCTCCTATAATAGCCGCGCCGTCATGAGCTGTTGTGCCTAAGGCGCGACACCCTTAACTGCCACGCCTAAGGCGCGACACTTTGAATTGCCGCGCCTAAGGCGCGACACTTTGAATTGCCGCGCCTAAGGCGCGACACTCTGAACTGTCGCGCCTAAGGCATGTCACACTGGCTTGCTTTTTGGTGTATTGTTGTGTCTACACTGTTATTTTCTCCTCCTTGAGTAGTGTTTGGATATCTATGAGCATTTTTTGATGCCTACAGATACCCCCTCCAAAGTATCTCAGACTCATTATCTTAGAGAGGAGTCTAGGATACTTTGGATATGATAAGCTTTCCTTGCAATTTCATCAATGCTTTGTTGAGGAAGTTGTGTAGAATGGTCTATGCCCGATATTAATTCTTGACTTCTTCATCTTTTAGTCTATTCAGTACTTTGTAGAATAGATAAAATTCTTCCGGTACTGCGTTTATCGCGTGTCCGTCGTCAAAGTCTTGAATCTGAATTGCCATCGGGAAATAGTTTAACCTCATATACCTATTAGGAGGTTCAAGGAGATGCAGTTTATACTCATATACTCATCGGAGTATTCGGGAAATAGTTTAACCTCATATACCCGTTGGGAGATTATCAAGTTATTCTTAAGAATATTCTGAGTAATATTCTCCAGAAACTTAGGGAAACAATTTAGACTCGTGTAGCTATTGGAGTAACATGATCTTTTTTTTTGGTGGTAGAGATGAACCCAATGATGGAGAGGAAGAATTTTATATTCTATCTCCTGGTCTCTTGTTTGTTGGTAGAGATGAACCCGAAATTGGAGAGGAAGAATTTTATATTCTATCTTCTGGTCTCTTGTTTGTTGGGAGAGATGAACCCGAAATCGGAGAGGAAGAATTTTATATTCTATCTCCTGGTGCAAAGGAAACTCAAAGTGGGATCTCCACCTAGAGAATCTGGATTGGTTTGAATAATCCTAACTGTCATAAGGTTTGATTATCCAATTCAAAGTTGGACCTTTCGTTCTCAAAATGAATCGAAAGGAGATTTTGGCTGTGGTCCTAACTATAGTAAGGTTTGACCAAGTGGGAGGTTTGAGACGATCCTAACTGTAGGAAGGTTTGATCGCTCGATTTGTGGACTTCTCGTTCCTTGGAGGAATCGAGAGAGAATTTTGGTTTTGATCTTAATTATAGGAAAGTTTGACCAAGTGGGAGTTTTGAGACGATCCTAACTGTAGGAAGGTTTGACCGCTCGATTTGTGGACTTCTCGTTCCTTGGAGGAATCGAGAGAGAATTTTGGCTTTGGTCCTAACTGTTTAAAGGTTTGACCAAATGGGGACTTGAGATGATCCTAACTGTTTAAAGGTTTGATCGTTCAATTTGTGGACCTCTCGTTCATGAAAGGAATCGAGAGGGGATTTTGGCTTTGGTCCTAACTATTTAAAGGTTTGACCAAATGAGAACTTGAGATGATCCTAACTGTTTAAAGGTTTGATCGTTCAATTTATGGACCTCTCGTTTATGAAAGGAATCGAGAGGGGATTTTGGCTTTGGTCCTAACTGTTTAAAGGTTTGACCAAATGAGAATTTGAGACGATCCTAACTGTTTAAAGGTTTGATCGTTCAATTTATGGACTTCTCGTTCCTTAGAGGAATCGAGAGAGAATTTTGGTTTTGGTCTTAATTATAGGAAAGTTTGACCAAGTGGGAGTTTTGAGACGATCCTAATTGTTTAAAGGTTTGACCGTTCAATTTGTGGACCTCTCGTTCATGGAAGGAATCGAGAGGGGATTTTGGTTTTGGTACTAATTGTTTAAATATTTGACCAAATAGGGGTTTGAGACGATCCTAACTGTTTAAAGGTTTGACCGTTCAATTTGAGTGGACCTCTCGTTCATGGAAGGAATCGAGAGGGGATTTTGGTTTTGGTCCTAACTATTTAAAGGTTTGACCAAATAGGGGTTTGAGACGATCCTAACTGTTTAAAGGTTTGATCGTTCAATTTGTGGACCTCTCGTTCATGAAAGGAATCGAGAGGGGATTTTGGTTTTGGTCCTAACTGTTTAAAGGTCTGACCAAATAAGGGTTTGTGAGGGAAGATTGATCCAACGAAGTGATCGAATCTCATCTCAGCAAAAGAGTATTCGGAAATCACCGTGGGGATGTAGTGTTTATCACTTTGTTTGTAATGATTGGGTTATCCCTAAGAAAATTACATATAACATTCTTTCGGGAACTTCCGTTACATGAACCATCCACCCCCAGCTTTCTTCGCAAAACTGGGTCTAACATCATACCGAGTTACATGACCAGGTTATCCTTAAGAATATTACATGTAAAAATTCTCCAGGAACTTCCCGTCAAGAGTGGGAAACAGTTTAGACTCATATACCTATTGGAGTATCGAGGAGCAGTTTATACTCGTATACTCTTTGGAGTGAGGGGAAACAGTTTATACTCGTGCACCCAATGGAGTTAGGGAAAACAGTTTATACTCGTGCACCCAATGGAGTTAAAGTCGTCTTTACTTGGCTTGTTTTGCCGTTATGACGCCGGAGTCAATTAAGGCTTGGATTTTGTTTTTGAGTCCGAAGAAAATCTCGGTGGGATGAAGAACCCTTCTGTGGTACGCACAGTAGTTTGGATCCGTAATCCTCTTAGCTCCCTCCTGATCTTTAATAGGTGGTAGCTTGATTTTGTCATTGGCGAGGAGGTATTTCAATATGGCTGGAGCTTCATCATTTTTGAAAGAATATTCTTTTTGAAACTTCGGATCGAGAGTCGCGTTCCCAGCGATTGTAGATGTCGTCGGTCGGCTTCTCTCAGCTTTCTTTCTTTTAAGAAAGTGTTCAGCTTATTCACTGCGTATTTTCAAATCTTTCTAAGTTTTGGATGGTACGACCCCCAGGGCTTCCAGGACATCGATGGAGAGATTATTATGGCATGTTTGCAGGATGAACTCCTCTGTAACAGGATCTCTGCAATTCATTGCTTTGTTACGGAAGCGTTTGACAAAATTGTCGACTGACTCTTTGCTTCTCATCCAAAAGGGTTCCGATTGACACTTCGGTGTCATCATCGAAGAAATTACTGAGGAATAAACTTTCTATGTCATCCCAGCAATTGATTCTCCCTAGCTTAAGACGTCCGTACCAATCGAAGGCGGGCCCACGAAGGGTGCCAACGAATGACCGGACCATTAAAGCCTCATTTCAAGAGATCATGCACAAATGAGACTTGAAATAAATCAAGTGTTGAGTAGGCGAGCTCTTCCCATCAAATGGTGTGAAGTTAATCAGATTGAACTTTACCGGGTACGGTATTGAATCCCATTCTCTTGGATAGGGACACGGAATACCCGTCTTCTTTACTTCCTGAGCGGACATCAAAGCATTGACTTTGTTTTTAAGGTCTTGCATTTTCTTGTCCTCATTTTCATCTCTCTCTGAGTGATGTTGAGCAGAAATAATTGGGCCACCCCCAGTGTTACTAAGTGGTGCAATTGAACCACCCCCAATATTATTATTGGGAGTATCTGTTGAACCACCCCCAGTGTTATTGTCATTGGGAGGTGTATCAGCCATAATGACTTCATCCACTTCTGGATCACTGTCATCTACAACATTCTGAGTGTGGCGGCTGGATTCAGCTCGCTGACTGGACTCAGGAGGTTGAGGCCGTTGAGTTAGCACTTCTCTCATTTGTTGGATAGCTAACTCCATCTCTGTCTTCATCTCAGCTCTAATTTCTTCACGTTGCTTCGCTAGAGCTTCTTGAAGCATTTGAGCAAACTGATCAGAAGTGATTGTGAACACTTCTTTGGTTTGTCCCGTGCTAGACATTGTATCATCAGAAACGATCGCAGAACAAGTGTCCAAGAGTTCATCCTCCGAGGACATTCTTTCATGCATTCTCTTGTAATCTCTACGTCTGATAGCTCATGACTGGAGTCGAGATATCCGTTGGGCAATTCTTGAATTGACTTTTCCTCCCGGGAAAAAGTCGGGGTTTGATTCATTTGAATGCCGCTTAGATTTTCCTTTATTAGCCATATTGATGGTGACTTCAGTGAATTCATCCTCTTGAATAGCAAATTTCTTGCTGAAACGTCTCGGCCTAGGCTTTGACATTTCGGTGAAAAGCCTCTGGAACACTGAGACTCTTTGCGGGATGATTTCTCGTTTGGCGTAGTTATATTCCAACAATGTTGCTTTAATGAGTCGCGCATAGGAACAATGAGAGTTTATTTCTCGAATAGTTCTCTTTCGAAATTTATTCAAACCCACTGCTTGATAGTACGATTCATCGGTATGATTGCCGGAAAATCCTATCGTCTGTTGGTATGACCTCCCAGGCATAATGATGTCTTTTGACGAACACATCTTCTTCTGAGGGTGTAAAACCTTGTTGGCATTCTCAGGACAAATTATTGTTGCCTTTGAGCGATCCAAGGTTATGTCAGGAGTCACATGTTTAGAACCACTCCCTTGCGGGTGCGGAGTCTTAACGGGCTCCAAATGCTGATTTTGCACAACTCCAGACTTCAGAATCCAAACTTTGTAGAATTTTGGTGGTTCTTTGGCCACCGTTTTCTTCTTTCCTTCTCGTCTTTATTGTAAAATAGCACAGGCACGAACGGTGTTTGTCATACGCTTTTGTATGCGTTCTTTGAGGGTCGAACGGGCCCTTTTGACAAGAGTCCATTCCTCCGACGTAAGTTTTGCTGAGATGTGAGTGATTTGACGTTGAGGCGACTGAACCACTTGATATTTCCTCGATTCTAAGTCCGCATAGTAACGAACTTCATCGGTTTGTTCCAAGGACTTAGCCAATTGACGAGCGCGGCGTTGGCGTCGCCTCTGACGAGCCCTCTTCGTCAGAGTTGGCGAACTTCGATCGAACGACTCCTTAATTAGGATGGAATCATTATGAGCAGAGCTTCCGGCTTTGGGGGTCGCCGGGATAATGTTGCGAGGCAAGGCCTCAACAACGATTGGGCGATAGTCTTTACTTTTTGCCTTCTTTGGCGCATAAGCCTTCTTCAAAGATGAGATCCTCTTGTACTTGCGAGATAATGAAGATCTTGAAGAGGATGATGAGAGATATTCTTCAAACTTGGTTTGGTAAAACTCGTATTCGACTGTGGATTCAACTGGAATCTTGATCGGCTGCGACACGACGGTCTCGGCAGCGAGACCGTTGGCTCCCACTGTGGTCGCCAGCTTGTTTGCGTCAAAAGTTGGTTTTGCTGTGGAATTCATTATATCTTCGGTCGATTACAACAAATTCAAAAGAGATAGACTTTTTATAAGACTTCTTTTACACAAAAAAAGGAAAATTATAACTTTTTAGAAACAAACGCAGGATCGTTGTTTGGATCGCTGCTTGCGTGGGATCTTTGCCTGTGCCGTGAGTGATTTGGCTCGTGGACCACCGATTCACAGATCGTGAGGGTGTTTAAGGATCCTTTTTTCGTTTATCGAAGTAGGGATTTGAAAGCGAGTATCTTATCGATGTAAGATATTCACTCTTCCAAAAGATCAAGTCTGAGCTTAGATCTCTAGGAATCACCAAATGATGCTTGTCAAAGGGTGAAAATTCTCTCTCTCTTCCTAAAAATCACCAAAAGCTCAAGCCTCATCTGCCCCAAAATGCTCTCTCCCCTTTATTTCGTGTCTAGGGGGGTATTTATAGGGGTAGCAATGCACAACAGTTGAAATGGAAGCGAAATAATCGACCAGACAAACCATCTTTGGCCGCTATAGTCG
>NC_033796.1:95141449-95174129 GCF_001876935.1 Asparagus officinalis
GCTATTGGCGCGGCAGTGTGGACTGCCGCGGCCAAAGAGACGGTTACCAGCACGTTCCATTGTGCTTGAAACCGTTCTCCCATGACCTTTAACCACCTTTTTCGTGGTTTAACTGCTTGTACACGTCAGCACACGTTCCCTTTCTGATATGCCGCCACGTGGGCTTCAAAAAATCATCGTATAACTGCTTTATAACTGCCGCAGCACCTCCTATAATAGCCGCGCCGTCATGAGCTGTTGTGCCTAAGGCGCGACACCCTTAACTGCAGCGCCTAAGGTGCGACACTCTTAACTGCCGCGCCTAAGGCGCGACACTTTGAATTGCCGCGCCTAAGGCGCGATACTCTGAACTGTCGCGCCTAAGTCATGTCACCCTGGCTTGCTTGTTGGTGTATTGTTGTGTCTACACTGTTCTTTTCTCCTCCTTGAGTAGTGTTTGGATATCTATGAGCATTTTTTGATGCCTACATAGAGACATTTGTATATGCAATTGGGTTTTACCTTTGGATGCAAAGCTTTGCAACCTCCATCCAGGGGAGTAAAAATCAACTATAACAAGATTATCTCCAGCATCTAACAATGAATCAACAAGATGTTGTGTAGATATGATCTCATCATGTTTGGCTTGCTTGTTTTCTCCCACCACCTCATAGCTCTACGGACACAGGTTTAAGCCTGAGCCTGGTATTGAAGAAAAAGATTTAACTTAACGGCGTCGTAATTGAAGATGTAAGGGGTGAGAGCCTAGGAGCTTACATTAATAGAGAAAGTAGAATGACTTTCCTTAGGAATCCTTCTCTTTAAACCGTTCTGTTGTTTAAGGGGGTGTTTGGTTCAATTTCTACAAATTATAGGAAATGTTTTCCACCCAAAATATGATTCCCTTGTATTTCTTTAAAAAATTATAGGAAAAGTTTTGAGAAGTCAAAAAGTATCAATTTTCTTTTTTTTTTTTACTTTGCTTGTTTGGTTCAAAACAAGAAAATATCTAATAACTTTATAGAAAATAGCAAGATTTCCTATAAATTATAGAAATTGAACCAAACACCCCCTAAATTTATAGAAAAGTATCAACTTTATAGAAAAGTGTTAATGTGTTGTCATATTTCTGGGTGATTTCTGTCCATTTTGAGAGGAAATTGATTTCTATAAATTTTAGTACTTTTTTGTATTTTGCAGAAAATATTTCTGTAAATTTTTTTGAACCAAACACAATTTACGGAAATCTATAAAAAAAATTTAATTACAGAATTATCATTGTCAGACTTTTTGAGAAAACTTTTCTATAAAATTGTGCAACCAAACACCCCCTAAGCACAAGTTGGTTTCCTTTGAACTTTTGAGAAAACTTTTCTATAAAATTGTGCAACCAAACACCCCCTAAGCACAAGTTGGTTTCCTTTGAACTCATTCTTGCAAACTAAAGCATCTTTGTGCAACCAAACACCCCCTAAGCACAAGTTGGTTTCCTTTGAACTCATTCTTGCAAACTAAAGCATCTGACGGCCCAATTACCTTTTTCTCTAATGCCAATTCATGGGGGCAGGAGGCACAAAAACCATTACTCAGAGAAAATGCCATGGCAACGAACAGAGCAAAACAGAGTGCAAAAAAAAAACAAAATGTCATGAGCAAACTTCAAATAAATTGCTAATTGATATTAAAATAAATTAAGATTAAAATTTAACAATGTCATTTAGTCATGAACTAAATGATAGTAATCACTTAGCATTTCATATTGCAGGGAGAATGTGGAAGAAGTCCAGATCATATATACTGTGTTGTATTTGAAACAGTAAAGAAACAAGTTTCACCAAACTACAGTCAGAATTTAGGAGAAAATCCCAGCAGATTATACACTAAACAAAAACTAACTCATTTCCATTTGAAAAATACAAAGAATGATATAATTTGTAGCTAAAAGAGCTAGGAATTACTTTCACAATATTGACAATTATTCTCAAGACTAAGTAGAAAAGTAGATGATCAGTAAAATCAAGCTAGTCATGATAAGATGGAATTTCCAATCCTAAATTACAAGCCAGCCGACACATAGCCACACTGCGACACATAACTTACGAAAGCATCAACATAACAAAGCCCACCTTTTAGAAGAATACAGGTGAGAAACTAACTAAACATGATTCACACTTCTAATTCTAAGAAGCAAACTTACACACTTATCGTCCATCAATATAAATCTCTGCCAAAGACGTCGGTGTTAAACGCTAATGACCATAAAAGTTTTCATGAGATTCTATTGTATGATTGGATGTGTAGAGACATTTGTATGTGCAATTGGGTTTTACCTTTGGATGCAAAGCTTTACAACCTCCACATCCAGGGGAGTAAAAATCAACTATAACAAGATTATCTCCAGCATCTAACAATGAATCAACAAGATGTTGTGTAGATTTGATCTCTGTCATGTTTGGCTTGCTTGTTTTCTCCCACCACCTCATAGCTCTAGGGACACAGGTTTAAGCCTGAGCTTGGAATTTAAGAAAAAGATTTAACTTAACGGCGTCGTAACTAAACATGTAAGGGGTGAGAGGCCAGGAGCTTACATTAATAGAGAAAGGAGAATGGCTTTCCTTGGGAATCCATCTCCCTAAACCGTTCTGTTGTTTAAGCACAAGTTGGTTTCCTTTGAACTCATTCTTGCAAACTAAAGCATCTGAAGGCCCTGTTGTTTAAGCACAAGTTGGTTTCCTTTGAACTCATTCTTGCAAACTAAAGCATCTGAAGGCCCAATTACCTTTTTCTCTAAAAATAAACATGCCTTTGAACTCATTCTTGCAAACTAAAGCATCTGAAGGCCCAATTACCTTTTTCTCTAAAAATAAACATGGCATGTAATTAAATCAAATGAGAGAAAAATGATTGATAAAGGCTTTGAAATTACCCAGGCAAACACTGCTTGTGATATGACATAGGGCAACGCCGGCACACTACAAACTGTAACTCGGCAACCTCTTTGTTTTCTTCTTGGTTACAAACATGACATTTATAAGCAGGGCATGCAAATGATTCCCAATCAACAATAATTAACTCACACTCTGTTGCTTCCATTTCATTCTACGGGAACAGCAGGTCGGCTACACATTTTAGGTGGTAGAAGTGACCACAAGTTGCATCAACGGAAGGGAAGACCTAAAAATTCTCCTTAAAATTTAGGCACGTCGATGAAAAGGTATAATTGAAAAAGATAGAAAGTAAATAAGTTGATAAAATGCTGATAAAAAATAAGGTATGGATATATAAAGTAGCTATTAACAAAGAGACTTTTGATGACATTTGAGTAATACTATACCTGTGCACCAACCAGCATATTAGAGGAGCCTAGACTCTCACAGACAAAACATCGATGTTGATTATACTCAATTTTTACACAAAAAGGCGTCAATAGCCTACATAAAACAAAGTTTACAGTACATAGATGAGACTGCAAGGAAATATTGATCATGCAATTGGAACTATCACATAGTATTATTTCATTAACCATAGAATACCTGAATTTGAGCTTCGGATAAGCTAAGAGAGTTACAACCTGATTCTATGCCATCTACTATGGTTGCATGGAAGGATCTCCTACATCTCCACTCAAAACTTTAGTAAAAATATAATTATGTCGACACGATGGGGAAAAAAAAGGATACCCAGTTCCGTCTGCCAAATTCATATGTTAAAAGAGCAAGAAGGTTAATATTTTGTGCGTAGATGCGTTTAATACCATAAGACATTAATACACGCTAAAGATGTAAAAGTCAAGCAGCAAAATAATACATTGCATTCTTCTAGCTGACAATAGATGCCTTTATTACTTTATAAGGGTATAGATAGTAGAATTTAATAGAGGTGTCAATCAGGAAGTAGACAGTGTGGAAAATATTCCTCCTATGCCATTGGTCAACTTCCCTCCTCTTATATATTTGCCCACATTCTTAACTGGATCCAATAAAAACCTCAAATTTTAACCTTCCATCTCAACATGAAACAGTGACCTATCGACTTATAAATGTGGGCTTTCATTTCTCTAAATGCAGCAGATGCATCTTCCCATTTATCACCCTGCTAAATCTGGATACTACAACAACCAAACCCTTTAAACATATCTTTTGAAAGCACAAGGAACCTAGTATTTATAGCTAGGAATGCTAGAGGATATGGGCATTTATGTATATGTATCTGTATATCTATCCATCTCTATCCAACAAGACGCATACATGAATACGCACACACAGAGTCACACACGCCCATAGGATGTGTTTAATGATATGCACATATTTTTAAACTTTCGTATACGGTATAAGTAAAACATATGGATTCATACACTGATATCGGAAGACGTTGAAATTGTTTAGAAAATTATAGTAGATATAAGTCCAATTTTAAGGACCCAGAGATCCAACTTTAGTTTTTTTAGACATGTTCACATGATGGGCTCTGACATGAGAAATTTTGTTGTTTAAGTAGTCTTTGTATCGCATAACTTGACCTTTTCAATTCTATCCATTTCTCTTGTATCCTATTCCTCTATACATATATATGATTCTTGTGGATCCATATCCTATTCAAGTTTGTTGGGTATGGACAATGTGGTTTCCTTACAGAAACTTGTAGGCATTCCTTATACCATTCAAACCATAAAAGAGCATTAGGTGCACACTACTTTGCACTATGACTCTAGTTGAGATACATGTGTTTGAACAGTTAAGGAAGCTAGCAAATGTATATAAATTAACACAACAAACATCATTTTGAAATATCATGTCTGAGTTTGTGCATGCATGTACCATTAGGAGCCACGAGCGAGAAAGAATCAACAGACAAACAGAGCATACCGCACAATTCGACCGCCATTGTCACAAATGGTACAAAGTGGATCAGCATCATTCTCCAAATCATCAACATTGTTCTCCGTATCATCTACGTAGTAAATGCTCGTCACAGATTGTGGGTCCTGCACCTCCTCATCGCTTGAAGACGCCATGATTTTAATTGTGGAAAGAGGGCTTAGGTATCAATAAAAACAAATAGATATCCGCGCTATGACCTACTCACCTGTAGTGAAAATGAGAAAGAACTCAACTTTATTGGAAAACAGGCGTAAAAGAAGACTAATCAAATTAAAGCTTACGCTTTTGTGCTGCAAAATGTGTAAATTTTCAGTGATTTAATATTTTAGGAAAAATGCTCAAATCCATATATAATCCCACTTATGTGGAAAGAATACATTTTTAACTATTTGAAGAAGCTCCGACTAAAATAATCTGGAATAAAAAGTTCATTAAAATCGGAGAAAATTAGAAAATAGTTCAAACCTTTTTGATAGGTAAAACCTTACCTTTCTATGGTCATTTGGGTGAATCCTGTTTGCAACAACTGGATCAATCTCCTTAAGATGCTCATAGCTAGCAGCCAGATGTACATTGCTTAATTCTGCAAGAAACAGAAACTTTCAGAAACTACAAAGTAAAAGAACGTAAACTAACACCATTAAACTATTAAATCGGTTTATTTTCTCCTATCTAACCTTGTTCGCTAACAACGGTGTCTTCTTCCATATCTTGCACCGCATCATCTACAAGGAATGAGCTCACAAGAGCCTACCAAAAAATTAAGTTGACATTAAGCTTTTCAAAAGAAAGAACTTTAGAAAATAGCATGTTGTATATAACGAATAATGAACTTGGATGTAGTAATCTGTACCCCCAACAATAACCAGAAGACCATCACGGGACAATATGTCATCAATAATCTAACAAAATTACCAAGCAAGTGTCAAAATATTCAACCTAAACTTAAATTTGAAAAAAAGGTGCAGAATCAATCGAGTCGAGGTTTTTACTGGAACGACGAGATCACGAAAATCTCTGCAAGTGAACTCGACCGATGTGTCAACGGTCCCTAGAAGATGGTGAGGAACTCCTAAAGTCACTTTTTAGAGAAGTCGCGGTGAATTCGTAGCCAGACAAGAGAGGAAGATAAAGGGAAATATATACTATCGCGCTCAAAAAAAGGAACTTTGTTGGTGAGGACGTCGAGGCCTTGGTAGACTTGCATCGAGTCGGTGTTGATGACCTGGACGCCGGCGAAGTGAGAGGCCAGGTCGATAGAGAAGCGAGACTTTCCTGAGCCCGTTGCCCCAATTATTAATAACCCTAATGTTTGGGGTTGAATTAAGAGAGAACCTTCAAGGTAGAGCTAGGGTTTTGTGTAGCGGAGTGAAGAAGAAGGAGAAACCTTCGTGATCCTAACTGATTCCACTCATCTTTGGCAAATTGATGACTTAAGATCGTGGGACGACGTTGGCTGAGGAGAATCGTAACCAGTTGTCGGAGGAAAGGCGTAATCGATGGTAAGTTGGGTTTTTGGTTTCTGATGACAATGAATTCTGTATAACAATTATAAGGGATATCTTTTATTGTATATTAATATCTCTAGGAAGTCGTAAGATAAGAAAAGAAAACTATGATAAAGAAAAAGTAGGTATAACATTACATTGAACATAATTAATACCTTGGTGTATAACCATATTGGACCCGAGCCTGGACCTCTTCCACTTGATTTCTATTACAACCACGTCTACGCTCATTCCTTCATATATATGCTTAAATTTGAGCTTGTTAAAATTATACTTAGTTTAAAATGACAACCTCTAGTTACATACACTAGAGTCTTTCAAGTAATTGAACCAAGTACTAAATAACTAAAGACTATCACACAAATACAAGATTGACCAGCACTCGGGATATTATCAATGCATCAAAACACAAGGTTTGGTGAAAGGTACAATAAACTCCATATAAATAAAGTACATCAAAAGCGTGCATGCAGGATAGGTGTACACGGAAAAAGGGCTTTCAGTCATCTAGATTACTTACAGAAATTATTGCCTTTATAATGTAAGATATATTCCTAGCCCACCCTGAGCTCCAAGATTAAAGGGAACATCCAGGCAATTCTTTTCTGTAGTTTCACCATATTTGAACTCCATACTCCTATGTTTGTGCTCTACTATGATACATCAAGAACCCTTACAAACCGACGGTGGCATCTCTCCAGTCTAGACTTTAATCTAATAATCGAACGAAAATGTCGATGAAAGGAAAAGATCACCCAAGCAGAGTCTACTAGATAGCTCCGACCCATCTTTCAATTATTTCAAATCAGTCTTAATATCTCTACATTAGTTTCCAAAAGCAATCTTTGGTGTCATTTCCAAAGGAATGAAGCCAACTCAGATAAATGTACATGTTGTTAGTCTCGAGAGTGTAGACGAAACCTGGAATCAAATCAACGAAGAAAACTAGAAAAACTCAGTTTGGTTGACCGACAGGCTTGGTCCGGTCGACCGCGATGCCTGCAGAAAAAAAGCGTGAGAAGCTCGCTTTGGCCGGTCGACCGATAGGGATGGTTCGGTCGACCAAAAACCCTGTAGAAATCTAAGCCCAGAATCGAGCTCTGGCCGGTCAACCGACACGAGGACTCTGGTCAACCAAAAATGTGCACGAGTAGACCCTGTAAAATTGACACTTTGGTTGGTCGACTTAAGTCATTGGTCCGATCGACCGATGTCGGGATTTTCAGTTTCCTAATTCATTTGGGATTTTGTTTTAGGTTAGGATCCTATATATACCTAAACATTTTTAGGTTTTATAAAACATGTAAAAAGAGGGTTTTAAGAGGATTCTTTCAGAGAGATCTCAGAGAGATAAAAATCTATTTGGGCATTGTAATCTTCTTCAATTAATCAAAGAATTATGTGGTGTGGCTTCTGAAGACGTAGGCATGTTGCCGAACCTCGTTAAATCTGGTGTGTTCTTTCTTGTTTATCTTTCCTACAATTTTTTTTATTTACGATGATTTTTCCTACTTGCTAAACTCTTAGCATAAGGTCTGGAAGGGCACGGGTTCGATTGATTATTTTGAATCCTTAACAAGTGGTATCAAAACTTCGTTCAGAAGATTTGTGCAAGAACCATGACAGAGGAAAGCAAATCAAAGATCGAGAAGTTTGACGGATCAAACTTCGCCTACTCGAAGCCACAGATGGAGGACTATCTGTACCAGAAGGATCTTTACCGTCCATTGATGGGCAAGACTAAGGGAAGAAGAAAGAGGAATCAAACGAGGACTGGGAAATACTAGATAGGAAGGTTTTAGGCAAATCTGAATGTCGCTCGCCAAATCAGTCACCAATAATATATTGAAGGAGAAGACGATGGTAGGGCTTATGGAAGCACTCGCGAAGATGTACGAGTAACCGTCAGCCACAAACAAGATGTATCTCATCAAAACACTCTTCAACCTCAAGATGGTAGAATGATGCTCCTTCACAATTCACCTCAGCGAGTTCAACACAATTATTGATCAACTTTTCTCTGTGGATATCACGTTTGATGATGAAATACAGGCCCTATTGATTCTATCGCAATTACCAGATAGTTGGGCAGGTTACATGACCGCAATTAGCAACTTAGCGGGGAAGGAGAAGTTGAAGCTGAACGAGGTTGTTATCATGATTCTATCTGAGGAGGTTAGAAGAAAATCGTTTGAATCAAAAGGTTCAGGCCCTAAATCTCGAGCAGAGAAGACGAAGCCAGAAGAAGGGTAACCAGAATAAGAATCGGTCAAAGTCAAATAAGAAGAGGTCGAACTCGAAGGTTAGGCCTATCAAAGGGAAGTGTTGGAACTGTGGCCAAGAGGGTCATATGTCTTCAGTCTGTAAAGCACAAAAAAAGGATGCGAATGAGCAAGAGGCTCATGTCGTGCAAGATGCCTTAATCCTTGCTATGGATAACGATTCTGATTCTTGATTTATTGACTTAGAAGCCTCTTTCCACGACACTGCTAATAGGAAGCTTCTTCAAAACTATGTAGCAAGGGACTTTGGAAAAGTGTACTTGGGGGACAATGAGCCTTGTATTATTATTTTAAGAGGTGACATGCAGATTAGATAAAGGGCACTAAGTAGAATCTGAAGAATGTCAGACATGTACCAAAGCTGAAGAGAAATCTCGTTTCGATTAGCCAGCTTGTAGCAGAAGGCTATGTTTCAACATTCACTAGGGATTCATGGAAAAACTCCAATGGTACTATAGTGGTTGCCCGATGCGACAAAACAGGAACTCTCTACCTCACTTCACATATAAGTGACACCCTCGCAATTGCAGCTGGAAAATAGAGTGTAGATCTATGGCACAATAGGCTGGGACACATGAGTGAGAAGGGTATGAAGATTCTACACTCACAAGGAAAGCTAACCGGTATCGATTCAGTGAAAGTTGGTGTTTACGAGGACTACATCTACGGGAAGTAGAAGAGGGTCAGGTTTCAGAAGGATGGAAGGTCACCTAAAGCTCAGAAGCTAGAGTTTGATCATACAGATGTATAGGGCCCAACTAGCATGTCTTCTCTTAGCAGTTCAGCGTACTATGTCACCTTTATCAATGATCACTCGAGGAAGGTGTGGATATACTTTATGAAGCACAAGTCAGAGGTATTTGGGATCTTCAAGAAGTAAAAAATTTATAGTAGAGAACGAGACAGATCTGAAGGTGAAGTGTTTGAGATCAGACAATGGTGGAAAATACGAGCTGGAGGAGTTCAAGAAGTTCTGTACTCTGAATGGAATTCGTTTGGAGAGGACTACTTTAGGGATGCCACAACAGAACGAAGTTGCAGAAAGGATGAACAGGACATTAGCGGAGCATGCGAGGAGCATGTGTCTATATGTAGGTCTACCCAAGACGTTTTGGACAGACGCGGTGCATACAACAGCTTATCTGATTAATCATGGGCTACCAATTCCATTAGATTTTAGGATTGCAGAAGAGGTTTGGAGTGACAAGAAGGTTAATCACTCATACTTGCGAGTATTTGGCTACATGGCATATGTTTATATCTGTGACCATATCAGGGACACGCTAGAAGCTAAGCCACAAAAGTGTACATTCATTAGATACGACATTAATGAGTTTGGGTATCGTCTTTAGGATGAGAAGAACAGGAAAATTATCAGGAGTAAAGATGTGATATTCAATGAGGAGGTGATGTATAAGGACAGAGACAATGCCAATGATAACCAAAGTAGTGGGAGAAATACTACGGATGCAGGTGGATCTGAGTACATGGATTTAGATGAACTTCCAGATAGGGGCGACAACGTTAGTTCTAACCAAAGAACGGAGGAGGCTCTAGGTGCATAGACTACTACCCAGGGCGTGAATCCTAAATATCTCTCATCACTAGATTATTTACTTTTGACAGATAGCGGAGAACCAAAGTGCTATGAGGAGGCTATGCAAGTGAGTGAATCTTAGCAGTGAGAGCATGCGATTCAAGGAGAGATGGGATTCTCTACACACTAATGAGACATAGGAGTTAGCCCAGCTACCTGCGTAGAAGAAAACCTTATATAACAAATGGGTCTATCGGGTCAAGCAGGAGAGTGATGGAAGCAAGAGGTACAAGATTAGATTAGTCGTGAAGGGGTTCTAACAGCGGGAAGGAGTGGATTATATAGAGATATTTAACCCCCGTTGTGAAGTTTGCAACCATTAGAGTGGTGTTAAGTTTAGTAGTTACAGAAGATCTCTACCTTGAACTGTTAGATGTGAAGACTTTCTTTCTTTATGGTGACTTGAATGAAAAAAATCTACATGAAGCAACATGTTGGCTTCATTGAAGAAAGAAAGGAAGAGATTGTATGTAAGCTCAAGAAGAGCTTGTACGGATTGAAACAGGCTCCGAGACAATGGTACAAGAAGTTTGACAACTTCATGCAGAGCAATGGCTATGGAAGATGTAATTCAGATCATTATTGCTACTTCAAGAGGTTCGAGTCTAGATATATCATGTTATTATTGTATGTTGATGACATGTTAGTTGTAAGATCGTGTTTACAGGAGATAAACAGATTTAAGAAGTAATTAGCGAAGGAGTTTACTATGAAGGATCTAGGTGCAGCAAAGCAAATTCGTGGGATAAGAATCATTAGAAATGAAGCTGAAGGGACGTTGAAGTTGAGTCAAGCTGAATACATCAAGAAGGTACTTCAGAGGTTCAACATAGAAAATACTAAGGTTTTTAGCACGCCCCTTGAAAGCCAATTCAAGTTATAAGAGGAGCAATCACCCAAGATAAATGCAGGAAGGTGCACATGAGCAGAGTGTCATATTCATCAGCCATTGGTAGTCTTATATAGTAGTCTTATATACGCGATAGTTTGTACGAGGCCGGATATTACCTATGCAGTGAGAGTTGTGGGCAGGTTTGCAAGCAATCTAGGGAAGCAACATTGAGAGGTCATAAAGTGGATATTGTGTTACTTTAGAGGGACTACAGATATGCCATTGTGTTTCAGGAGGAAAGAGTTGGTACTATAGGGATACGTGGATGCAGACTTCGTCAATGATCATGATACGAGGCGAAGCGCCACGGGGTATGTTTATACTTTAACGTCACAGCAGTGAGCTAGGTCTCACGTTTGCAGAAGATTGTAACATTATCCACAACTGAGGCAGAGTATGTTGCAGTAAATAAAGCCAGGAATGAGATAATTTGGTTGACCTGGTGCCTGGAAGAGTTGGATCTGAAGCGGGGGAACATAGTTCTTTATTGTGATAGTGTTGGATATCATGTCCCTATGATATACTTTTGATGATAATAATTTATTCATAATGTCAATCACTCTGTGTATGCACTAATATTTTAATGTAGTTATCAACATGAACAAGTACAAGATAAGTTCAAGGCATCAAGAAGTAAATAAGATGAAGAGCTTATGTATCAATGTAATTTTTTACATTTTCTTTACTTAGAAATATTGTACAAGCCTTGATCACTCACATATACACACACATAGAGATTAGAACATATTAACACAGACTTAATGTGTTGGTTAATATTAGAAATCCCCTATGTTAGCCATTAAAGTATTTAGTTAATCATTGAGTCTAAAATATTTCATACATAACTTTTTCACCCTTTAGTAGTCGACTAATTAGATTTGTAGTCGACTACTGAAAGTCTAAGATCAAAATATAAGTTTTTGTAAAATTACAGAGTAGTCGACTACTAAGAATTATAGTCGACTACTCAGCTTTAAATTTTAATTTACAGAACTTCTGTTTTACAGAATAGTCGACTACAACTGATTATAGTCGACTACTGAGCTTTAAATTTTTATTTTCAGAACTTATGTTTTATAGAGTAGTCGACTACAACAAATTATAGTTGAGTACTCATATTTAATTTTTGAATTCCAGACTTTCTGTTTTATAGAGTAGTCGACTAATGATCATTGTAGTTGACTACTAAGACAATTTTCTGACATATTTGAATTCAAATTAAAAACAATTTATAGCTGTTTTGTGTACGTTTTGAGGGTTTGAAAACATATCTTTTCAAGGCTATAAATAGGTTATATGTTCAGAATTTTGAGTCACGAATTTATATACATAAGATTCAAGTTTTGTGCATATTTCAAAAGAAAAATTTCCAGATTTTCACTAAGTGATGAGAAAAATCATTTTTTGATTTTGCCTTTGATCCTCATTCAAAATACAATCAAGATAGGCAATTTTTCAGAGATTCAAAACAATCCTAGCCACTACTACACATCACAATACTAACAAGGCTTATAGGAATCAAGTTGTATCAAGACAAGTGTTCTCTCAAGTGTGAGAGGTGTAATCTTTTGGTGAAGAGATTGGTTACAATTTGCATGGTCTTTCAAATTGGTCAGGTTTGTGTTTTGATTTTATAAGTTTATTCAAAATTATAGTGAAAACTCTCAAGCGAGATTTGCTTGGAGACTGGATGTATACCTGAAAGGTAGAACCAGTATAAATCCTTGTATTTGTATTGTTGATTTTCTGTGATTGTCATTTCTTCTTTGTAATTTATTATCTACTTTGTATAAAATCATATAAAACACTATTCACCCCCCTCTAGTATTTTTTGTGTGATTAATTAGATCCTACATTTGGTATCAGAGCAGGTTGAAGAAATGGCATCAACTTCCGACTCAAACTCAAAATTCAAGGAAGGACATTCTACAAATCGTCCACCAATGTTCGATGGACTAAACTACAACAATTGGAAGTGTAGGATGAGGATTTATCTCCAATCACTTGACTACGTACTTTGGAACATTGTGGAAACAAAATACGAGAAGCGAACTACTCCTTTCACGTAATGGACTACATCTCAAAGGAACAATGCAAATTTGGATTCTAAAGCAATGAATGCTTTGTTTTGTGCTCTTGACAAGAATGAGTTCAACAGGGTGTCAACAGCTACATCCGCATATGATATTTGGCACACACTCGAGGTAACTCATGAAGGTACAAGTAAGGTTAAAGAATCTAATATTTCTGTTATTGTACACAGATTCAAATTATTCAGAATGAAGGAAAACAAGACCATTGGAGAGATGTTTACAAGATTCACCAATGTCACAAATTCTCTCATCGGTCTTGGAAAAGAATTCACACAAGTGGAAATGGTGTGAAAGATCCTTCGTTCTCTTACTCCACAATGGGAAAATAAAGTGACCGCAATAGAAGAAGCAAATGACTTGTCAACACTTTCTGTAGAAAACCTCAATGGAAATCTCATGGCCTACGAAGTCCAAATTGAAGACAGAAAGAATGAAGATGAAACTAAGAACAAGAAAGTGCTTGCATTCAATACTACTTCGGATAAAGAAGATTTGGATGATGATGAAGAAATGAGCATGTTTGCACGCAAATTTAGAAAATTCATAAAACGAGGTAAGTTTAAGAAGAAATGAGCATGTTTGCACGCAAATTTAGAAAATTCATAAAACGAGGTAAGTTTAAATCAAAGAATTTAAATTCAAATAACTTATGCACGCAAATTTAGAAAATTCATAAAACGAGGTAAGTTTAAATCAAAGAATTTAAATTCAAATAACTTGCTTTATTTCAAGTGTAACAAACCAGGGCATATGAAGAAATATTGTCCATTATTGAAAAATAAGCAAAAGTCAAATTACTTCAACAACTTCAGCAATATTCAAAGCAACAAGAAAATGAAAGCTTTGGTGGATACATGGGATGACAGTGATGATTCATCTTCTGATGAAGAAATTGAAGAAAAGGAAAGTGCACATATGTGTTTTATAACACAAGATGAAGTAAGTGATAATGAAGAACTTTTAGATGCTTTTAATAAATTATATGAAACTTTTTTGAGATTAAAAGCTTCATATAATTTTATTAAAGGTAAAAATAAAAGATTACATGAATAAGTTTCTGATTTTAATTCTTCCACTTCTTTTAATTATCAAATAATTAATTTAAAAGAGGAAAATGAATCATTACTTAAAGAAAATCATGTTTTGTCAAATGAGAATGTTTATCTAAAATCAGAATGCAATGATTTAAAAATTTGCATTAATGTTTTAGATAAAGATATTTCTTCTATTAAATTAAAATATGATGATATATGTTTGAATGTTAGTAAATTCAATAAAGGTAAAGAAAATCTTAAGAGTTTACTTTCATTTCAAAAAGAATCTTAAAAGACAAAAGGTTTGGGTTTTCATGTTAATAATAATTTTTCTAAGAAAACTATTTTTATAAAACCAATTTGTAAGTTACATGAACATAATGTTAAAAATAATTCTTTATATGAAAAGAAGTCAAAGTATTTATCTATTTGGATTCCTAAGGAATTATCTCTTTTTTTTTAAAGTGTTATATTTCTTATTTTATTAAAGATGTTTGTTTATCAAATAACTTTTTAGGAAAATCAAACTCTTCATGGGTTTGGTTTCCTAAAAACTAATTTTATGGACCCAACATAGTATGGGTACCTAAACTGTAAATGTTTATCATTTCAGGTACCTAAGAAAAATAGGTGGATTTTAAATAGCAGTTGCTCTAAACATATGACAAGTAATATACAATTGTTATCATCTTGTCAAAATAAGGATGGTGGTACCATCACTTTTGGAGATAACAACAAAGGGAAGATTATCGGTATTGGAATTGTTGGCAATTCAAATAAACCTATTATTGATAATATTTTATTAGTTGATGGTCTTTAACATAATTTGCTTAGTATAACTCAACTTTATGATAAAGGTCTTAAAATTATTTTTGAAAAAGAATCTTGCTTAATTTATGATATTGATATGATTACTATATTATTTAAAGGTCATAGAAAAAATAATATATATGTTTTATCTATGAATAACTTTTCTAATGGACATTGTCTTCTTACATCTTCTAATGATTCTATTTTATGGCATAAATCTATGAATAACTTTTCTAATGGACATTGTCTTCTTACATCTTCTAATGATTCTATTTTATGGCATAAATATTCTGGTCATGTCAATTTTTAACATATTTCTAAAATTTCTAAGAATGATTATGTTAAAGGTTTACCTAAGCTTTCTTATAAAGATAACTTTTGTGATGCATGTCAATAAGGAAAAATACATAAATTATCTTTTAAATCTAAAGATATAATTTCTACAAGTAAACCACTAGAATTAATTCATATTGATCTTTTTGGTCCTTCTAGAGTTGTATCTTTAAATGGAAGCCGATATGCATTTGTACTTATTGATAAATTTTCAAGATTTACATGGGTAATATTTCTTAAACATAAAAATGATGCTTTTAATAAGTTTTCTATTTTTTGTAAAAGAATTCAAAAATAAAAGTCTCTTTATATTATTACTATTCGTAGTGATCATGGAGGAGAATTTGAAAATGAACTTTTTACAAATTTTTATGATAAAATGGTATTTCTCACACTTTTTCTTTTCCTCGAGCAGCTCCACAAAATGGAGTTGTAGAAAGAAAGAATAGAACTTTACAAGAATGTGTAAGAATCATGTTATGTGATAGTAACCCACCAAAATATTTTTAGGTAGAAACTGTCTCTACAGCATGTTATGTTCAGAATAGAATTTTATTAAGACCTATTGTAAAGAAAACACCTTATGAGTTGTTTCATGATAAAATTCCTAAAGTTTTTTATTTTAAAGTTTTTGGTTGTAAATGTTTTATTTTAAACATAAAATATAACTTGGACAAATTTGATTCTAAGTGTGACAAATGACTATTGTTGGATATTCTAATCATAGTAAAGCTTGAAGAATATATAACAAAAGAACCTTAGTCATTGAAGAATCTATGCATGTTTCTTTTGATGAGAAATTTACAAAAATACCTACTGTTTTAAATAATTATGATAATTTAATTGATTCTATTCATGATCCTCCAATGCTAGATGTTTCAAAAGATAATAATTTACAAAATGATTTACCAAAGGATTTTGTAGAAGTTAAAAATCATCCACATGATTTAGTTATTGGTAATATTTCTGATAAAGTCACTACTAGATCTCATTTTAATTTGATTGCTTATGCAGTTTTTATTTTTATTATTGAACCTAAAAATATAAAAGAACATTTACTTGATGATTTTTGGATAATTTCTATGTAAGATGAATTAAATCAATTTACAAGAAATAATATTTAGGATCTTGTTCCTAGACCACAAGATAAGTCTATTATTGGAAACAAATGGATTTTTAGAAATAAACTAGATGAATCTGGACAAGTTGTTAGACACAAAGCAAGATT
The DNA here is from genome assembly GCF_001876935.1 of Asparagus officinalis. Classification (NCBI taxonomy): domain Eukaryota; kingdom Viridiplantae; phylum Streptophyta; class Magnoliopsida; order Asparagales; family Asparagaceae; genus Asparagus; species Asparagus officinalis. Next base: position 95,158,086 of record NC_033796.1, read on the forward strand.
GGTTGCACAAGGATATAATCAAGAAAAATGTATTGATTATGATGAAGCCTATGTACCAGTAGCTTGTTTAGAATCTATAAGAATTTTACTTTCATTTCCATGTTTTATGAGTTTTAAATTATATCAAATGGATGTTGAAAGTGTATTTTTAAATGGTTTTATTAAAGAAGAAGTTTTTATAGAACAACCTTCAGGTTTTGAAAATAAAAGTTTTCCAAACCATATTTTCAAACTTAAAAAGGCTTTGTATGGTCTAAAACAAGCACCCCGTGCTTGGTATTATAGATTAAAAATTTTCTTTTAACTTCTGGTTTTGAAATAGGAAAAGTTGATTCTACACTTTTTATAAAGAAAATTAATAAAGATATATTATTAATTCAAATATATGTAGATGATATAATATTTGGTTCTACTAATGATGATTTTCGTCAAGAGTTTGCTAAGACTATGCAGGATGAATTTAAAATGAAACACATGAGTGAACTTAATTTCTTCCTTGGACTTCAAATCAAACAACTGAAGGAAGGAATTTTCATCAACCAATGTAAGTATGCTAAAGAATTACTCAAACGCTTTGGAATAGAAAATACAACAAGCAAACCAACACCAATAAGTACGACTACATCTCTTGACAAAGATGAAAATGGTAAGAATTTGATCAAAAGCTATATTGAGGTATGATTGGATCACTTTTTTATATTATAGCAAGTAGACCCGATATTATGTTTAGTGTATGTTTGCGTGTTAGATTTCAATCTAATCCTAAAGAATCACATCTTAAAGCTGTAAAAAGAATTTTTAGATACTTAAAAAATACTACGGATTATGGTTTATTTTATCCTAAGAAAAGCACATTTGATTTAGTATCATATAGTGATGTTGATTTTGAAGGATGTAAATCTAATAGAAAAAGTACAAGTGGTACATGTCATTTTCTTGGACATTCACTTGTATCTTGGTTTAGTAAAAAAAAAAATCAGTCTTATTATCAACCAATGAAGCAGAATATATTGTTGCAAGTCTTGCATGTGCACAAGTTCTTTGGATGAAACAAATTTTATCTGATTATAGTATAGTTTGTCACACATCATCAATAATGTGTGACAATACTAGTGCCATTAATTTATCTAAAAATCCTATTCAACATTCACGTACAAAACATATTGACATAAGACATCATTTTTACGTGATAATGTACTAAAAGGAGTTATTTCTTTAGATTTTATTTCAACCAATAAACAAATTGCTGATATATTAACAAAACTTTTAAAAGAAGAAACATATGTTAAATTAAGAAGAGAATTAGGTATATTTTCTTTGGAAGATTTAAACTAAGTTTTAAAATCAATATATATGCTTTTTTAGCCTTAATAGTCGACTAATCAAGTTTGTAGTCGACTACATGCACAAGCATTGCATATAAAACATTCTGTTAATTACAGTATAGTCGACTAATTTAACTTGTAGTCGACTAGTTTGAGTTAAAACTGTAATCCAGAGTTCTGTCAATTACAGTATAGTCGACTATTCTTCTTTATAGTCGACTACAAGTACAGATTTTTCTCTCTTATAGTTTTTCCAGCAAATTGGATTTTAACCTATTATACCCAAAACCCAATACCCGTTTCATTTAAGTCATATTCATCTCAACCACTCATTTTTAACCTTCTCAATCCTAGCCATATATTTAAGATCAAATATCCATCATTCATTTGAGTTTTAATTTAATCTTAACCATACATTTCATAACTATTAAAAGAATATCATAAAAACTTAAAACTATCCACTATCTCTCTCAAACCAACCCATCTTCTTCCCAAATTCTGAACCCACCGAAAATCCAGTTAGGGCATTTTCATCGTTCAATTTTTCTTAAAATTTTCACTCAAAATCACTCTTAATCTCAGTCTGTCAGCTACTGTTGTCGACTACAAACAGTTATAGTTGATTATTCCTAGGGTTATCATCTGTTTGGTAAGTTCTTCAATCTGATCTTTCTTAGTTTTTAGTTCTTTTCTGAATTATCATGTCTAGAGCTAAGAAGGCTAAGCAAGTTCATACAAATGTTAATGATAAAATCATCGTCTATTTAAAAAGTCCTTATTTGCTTGAAGAATTTAACAATATATGTACATTTGAAGTTCTTCCAGGATGTTTTGTGAAATTTGATGATTTCATCCCTTGGAACTTTAGTTCATACTTTGAAAATGTGGGATTGATTGAATTATTCTCTGCTAAAAATAGAAAACCCACATATCTACTTTTAGTTCAACTATTCTTTACAAATATAGAATGTGTAGGAACTATAAGTGGTACTGAAAAATTAAAAACTCTTGTCAAAGGAATGGAAATTGAATTGACTTCTAAGTCAAATAGAAAAATATTTAATATTACTTTCAGAGGTGTCTCTCTTAGGTCAATCAGAATGAAAGATGCAAATTTATTATCCAATCATATTTTTCTTTCGGATTATGGTAAACCATTAAATAATTCAAACAAGCTTCGTCCAATTGTTTGTTTCATTGCCTGAATCTTAGCCTATAATATGTTTCCAAAAACTGGGAGTTTCCATTTTATTTCTCTAGATTTAGCAAACGTATTATATGCTATAATGGGAAATATCCAAGTTAATTGGGTTGAAGTTTATTATGACAATCTTTTGACAATACCAAAAGAATTTCTTTCTTATGATGCTTTTTTAACAAAAGTCTTTGATAAATTTTATGTCGATCTTGAGTCTGAAAATTTTGTTGTTCGTTTCATTGAGTTCTTTGACTCTAATACCCTAACTAGGATGAAGTTAGCCAATTTTAAAATTCACCAAGATGAACCTCAATCTCAATCAGAACAACACCCTCAACATATACCACAAGCCACTGATGAAGTTGGACCCTCTTCTACTCACATTCCACCACCAATGCATGAATCTTCTTGTTTCTCCGACGCATAATACAATACAATGTCCACTAGAATACTTGATTTGGAATTGGGACAAAAAGCTTTGTATGATCAAAATGTGTTTATGCTGGAAAAATCAAGAAGCATTAACCAACAAATTTGATATTCTGAAAATAAAGTTTGACACAATGAATATGAAGATTGATACCTTGGACATGAAGCTCAGTGCCTACTTCCAAGACAATGAATATGAAGATTGATACCTTGGACATGAAGCTCAGTGCCTACTTCCAAGGAAATCAACCTCCTCCAGGACCTTCATGATACCTTGGACATGAAGCTCAGTGCCTACTTCCAAGGAAATCAACCTCCTCCAGGACCTTCATATTAGAGGAACATGCATGCATCATGTCGTGTTTGGCTTTAGTTTCATGTTTATGTTAAAAACTATGTGTTAACTTGGTTTGTTTAAGTTTATGTATTAAAAAAACTATGTGTTAGTTATTTGATTTAAGACTTATGTAATATGTGTCGTTTGTTGCTATTATGTTTATGTTGCTTAAGACTAATATGTGTCGTTTGTTGCTATTATGTTTATGTTGCTTAAGACTATGTATGAATTTATGTTTCTTTTAATCATGTTTACTAGGTTTATTTCTCATATTTTGTGTTCATGAGATACTTCTATTACAAACAGATTGTGAAGATGGAAATTATCGAAATGTTGATATTTATGGAAAGTCTTTCCTTACCCATATGGATGGGTGAAGTAATAGACTATGTTCACAATTTGGAAGATCTTTTTGAAGTATTAGCTCATGAAGAGGAAATTATGACATGCTTAGGATAGATGTGTATTTCTTTTTGTTAATAACAAAGGGTGAGAATGATATTAGAATTATGTTATATAAACTCAAAAATATAAGTTGTAGACTCTAATATGCTATTATGCAGGGGGAGTAAGTATATTTGTTTATTAATGTCTATTTTTTTTTTAAAATATACTTACATATGCATAAATTGTTTGTCATCATCAAAAAGGGGGAGAATATTGGATATCAAGTCCCTATGATATACTTTTGATGATAACAATTTATTCATAATGTCAATCACTATATGTATATACTAACATTTCAATGTACGTAGTTATCAACATGAACAAGTACAAGATGAGTTCAGTGCATCAAGAAGTAAAGAAGATGAAGGGCTTATGTAACAATATAATTTTTTTACATTTTCTTTACTTAGAAATATTGTACAAGCCTTGATCACTCACATATACACACACATAGAGATTAGAACACATTAACACAGGTTTAATGTGTTGGTTAACATTAGAAATCCCCTATGTTAACCATTAGATTATTTAGTTAATCATTGAGTCTAAAATATTTCATACATAACATTTTCACCCCTTAGTAGTCGACTAATTAGATTTGTAGTCAACTACTAAAGTCTAAGATTAAAATATAAGTTTTTATAAAATTACAGAGTAGTCGACTACTAAAGATTATAGCCGACTACTCAGCTTTAAATTTTGATTTATAGAACTTTTGTTTTACAGAGTAGTCGACTACAACTGATTATAGTCGACTACTGAGCTTTGAATTTTATTTCCAGAACTTCTATTTTACAAAGTAGTCAACTATAGCAAATTATAGTTGACTGCTCATCTTTGATTTTTGAATTCCAGACTTTCTGTTTTATAGAGTAGTCGACAAATGATCATTGTAGTCGACTACTAAGATTGTTTTTTGACATATTTGAATTCAAATTAAAAACAGTTTATAGCTGTTTTGTGTACGTTTTGAGTGTTTGAAAACCTGTCTTTTCAAGGCTATAAATAGGTTATATGTTCAGAATTTTGAGTCACGAATTTATATACATAAGATTCAATCTTTTCAAGGCTATAAATAGGTTATATGTTCAGAATTTTGAGTCACGAATTTATATACATAAGATTCAAGTTTTGTGCATATTTCAAAAGAAAATATGTTCAGAATTTTGAGTCACGAATTTATATACATAAGATTCAAGTTTTGTGCATATTTCAAAAGAAAATTTTCCAGATTTTACTAAGTGTTGAGAAAAATCATTTTCTGATTTTGCCTTTGATCCTCATTCAAAATACAATCAAAATAGGTAATTTTTTAGAGATTCAAAACATTCTTAGCCACTGCTACATATCATAATACTATCAAGGCTTATAGGAATCAAGTTGTATCAAGACAAATGTTCTCTCAAGTGCGAGAGGTGTAATCTCTTGGTGAAGAGATTGGTTACAATTTACATGTTCTTGCAAATTAGTCAGGTTTGCATTTTGATTTTGTAAGTTTATTCAAAATCATAGTGGAAACTCTCAAGCGGGATTTACTTGGGGACTGGATGTATACCTGGAAGGTGGAACCAGTATAAATCCTTATGTTTGTATTGTTGATTTTCTGTGATTGTTATTTTTTTCCTTTGTAATTTATTATCTACTTTGCATGAAATTTTATAAAACGCTATTCACCCCCCCTCCCTCTAGTGTTTTTAGTGTGATTAGATCGGATCCTACAAATAGCCAAAGCACTTTGCTAAGAATCTAGTATATCATGTCAGAACAAAGCACATCGACGTGCGTTACCACTTCATACGCTCGCTGGTTGAGGATGAAAAGTTACAGCTAGAGAAGATTTTGGGGAGTCAAAATCCTATGTATATGTTGACGAAAGCAGTGACCATCGACAAACTGGAGTTATGCACAACTTCAGTTGGCCTTCAAGCGTAGGAGTCAAAGATGGAGCCAGGATCGACGGGATCACCGAGATGATGATGATTGAAGAATGGATTTTTTCGAATAGAAGAAGATGCATGCGAAGATGACAGGAGTTCGGGAGAGCTCGTTGATGGCAGTTTGATCTCCAAGTGGGAGATTGTTATTCTCGAGAGTGTAGACCAAACCTGGAATTAAATCAATGAAGAAAACAAGAAAAATCCAGTTCGGATGACCGACAGGCTTGGTCCGGTCGACCGTGATGCCTGCAGAAAAAAAAAGCATTTAGAAACTCGCTCTGGTCGGTCGACCGACAGGGATGGTCTATCGACCAAAAACCAGAAATCTAAGCCCAGAATCGAGCTCTGGCCGATCGAACGACACGAGGACTCTAGTTGACCGAAAATGTGCACGAGCAGACCCTGTAAAATTGACACTCTGGTCGGTCGACCGAAATCATTGGTTTGGTAGACCGATGTCAGGATTTTTCAGTTTTCTGATTCGTTTGGGATTCTGTTTTGGCCTAGGATCCTATATATACCTAAACATTTTTAGGGTTTATAGAATACGTGAAAAAGAGGGTTTTGTTTCAGAGAGATCTCAGAGAGATAAAAACCAATTTGTGGGCATTGTAATATTCTTTAATTAATCAAAGAATTGTGTGGTGTGGCTCCCGAGAACGTAGGCACGTTGTTGAACCTTATTAAATCTGGTGTGTTCTTTCTTGTTTATCTTTCCTATAATTTTTCTTTTATTTACGGTGATTTTTCCTACTTGCTAAACTCTTAGCACAAGGTCCAGAATGGCACATAATTTTTCTTTTATTTACGGTGATTTTTCCTACTTGCTAAACTCTTAGCACAAGGTCCAGAATGGCACGAGTTCGATTGATTGTTTCGAATCCCTTTTCCTACTTGCTAAACTCTTAGCACAAGGTCCAGAATGGCACGAGTTCGATTGATTGTTTCGAATCCCCAACACAGGCAACGGGCTCATGGGACAGATCTTTCTCATAAGCCCAAGTGCCTCCTCTTCCCTAATGGATGGAGATGTTTAACTTCTTTGGTGTTCAACATCTCTATTACAAAGAGCTCGTGAAATTGTCTCTAGTATTCTCCATAAGGAGCAAAGGTTAAATCAGTATGGTCATAAAGCACGATTTCCATAGAGAGGATGTTGGACATGGATGAAAAGTTGATGTCATGGATTTTCGTTATCTCTCTAGTTATCTCCTTGGAATAGTTGAGACTTCTCCAAGCTTTAAGTAAATGAGAGGGCCATAGGTTTTGGCTATGTCTTGGAGGACATGATGGGGACAAGGATTCAATGAAATGATGCATGCTACATATAATAGGTTCCTTGGTCTAGGTGAGAGTTTAACATTTTGAGATTTAAGGGGTTTTAGGAAGTACAAGATGAAGCTGATGATCAAGAGAAGGGAAACCTGGAATAGGAGTTCCATGATGATAATGACTCCTTAATTAGGAATGTGAACGCGGTGAAAGTTGGTTAATATTTATAGACTTACTGCCTTAGAATTAAAATGAGAAAAATCTGGATGATGTAGTGGCGATGGTTTAAATCATACAGTTAAAAGAGAAGATAATAGGTGTCGCGCGTCTATGCGGAATCGTGCTCACTCACCAAACAAGTCGTAAGAACGGGAGAAGAATAACCAATCACATACGAGCACAATCCAAAACTAAACTATGACAGATCAATCACAAACACAAAGATATACGTGGTTCGGCAATTTGCCTACGTCCACGGAGAGAGGATGGGGGAGATTTCACTAAATCAAGGAGAGTACAAAGGGTTACAATCTCACAAAACTCACAAACTAACCCTCAACCAAAGTTCTGAACTTGCTCACAATATCTCTCTCTTGTAATGCTCAAAAGTCTCTCTAATTTCTAATTACAACTCTCCTATTTTTGATGATCATAATCTCTTCTAAGACGTTCCATATATATAGAAAATCTAAAACCATAATAGACGAGGAAGTCTAAAACCAAAAGCAAAACAAATTAGGAATCCTAATAACTTGTTACCAAAACAGGTTAAGAATCATGTTACCAAAATAGATTAGGAATCCTAATAACCTATTACTAAAATAGATTAGAAACCTGCTATCCAACAATTCTCCACCTCGGTGAAGTATTTCCAAAACTGAGCCGACACCAACATGAGCACCAATACGTCATCTCACCAAAATTGACTGTACCAATGTGGTTGTCTACGTACACCTGTAGGCATCAAAAATTGCCTATAGGTCCCCGAATACAGCTCAAGACAAAGAGAAGGCAATGAACATTATCCGAGTCGAAGAGGATTATCCGACCGACTAGCGCATGAAGCAAAACGGGGAACAAAGTGCCCGACGTGCCCGTTAGGCAGATCCAAAGGGCCATAAATAACCTGACGAGCGTGTGAAACAAGTTAACAAAGCATGCAAGTCAATGGAATGATGAAATAAGCAATACAAGTCCGGAGAAGTCAGAAAGTGTCGAACACCTCAAAGTGGACAACACAAAGAAGAGGTATTTAGACCATGTTACAACTTGAATCTGAGGAAACTCAAAAGATAAAAGTTGTAGGTATCTTTATCAGCTTTCCAACTCATCTTTAACTAGCTCAATCCGAGATTGGACGAGAATGTTAAGATAAAAATACAAAAGGTATCTCAAGCTGACCCGCGCGGCGGCGGGTCGGACCAATCCGACCCGCGCGGCGGCGGGTCGGACCAATCCGACCCGCGCGGCGGCGGGTCGGACCAATCCGACCCGCGCGGCGGCGGGTCGGATCCATCCGACCCGCGCGGCGGCGGGTCGGATCCATCCGTCTCGTGCCCAGAACTAGCGCCCAGAACTGTGCGTAACCTCCAAAACGCGTTTTAGGCTGTTTTGATTGGTTTTTTCTATTCTTAAGATTTCTAACTTCCTAGATATAATCTACAAACGTGGTTAGGACGTTATTGACTGAAGATAAGGCCAAATCACTCATTCTTATCCAAAAACTCCCCAACCGAAGCCTATAAGTACAAGTCTAGGGGCTCATTTCACAAGGGCGGATTAATTATCAAGACAAGGAGGTACTGCCGAGTTGGAGAGCAAGGGAGCATGAATTTCATCAAGGGCTAGCGAGATCCTGGTGAATCCCGGCATAAAGAAGGAGCAATTCGAAGGATATGAAGCCCGTTCCCGTCCGTTCCTCGAATTAGGCTTGGTCTTAATCTCGCGAAGAGCTACTGATTTTGCTTGGTCGATTTTAGCGCTTTAAGAAAATACCTCCTTGGTGAGGTAGGATTTCTGCCGAATTTTTAGCAACCAAATCTGATCAATGGTGGTCAACGGATAAACCCTGGCACAGGCGAAGACACCCATGCAAGCAGGAGACGATAAACGGATCTTACGTTTATTTTAAAGAGAATTGTATCTTTTATTTTCATTGTGTAAAGATCTTATAAAAAGACCGATCTTTTTGAACTTATTGTAACGATCAAAGTTATAATGAGTTATACAATGAAGAAAATAATTTTTGACGAAAACAAACTGGCGACAATAGTGGGAGCCAACAGCTTCGCTACCAGAGTGGTCGTGTCGCAACCTCGGATCTGCATCCCGGTTAAGAAGTGGTCGAATACGAGTTCGACCAACTGAAGTTCGAGGAGTATCTGTCATCCTCCTCCGCCGCCTCTCGTAAGCGAAGGAAGATCAACGCCCCCGTTGCTGCGGTAGCTGAACCTTGCAACGCCCTTCCGACCTCCAATGAGTCTGGATCTCCAGATATGAACTCCTCCTCAATCAAGGAGTTGATTACAGAAGGCGCACCCCACTTTATCATCGCCAAAGACAACGTCAATGTCTTGCGTGCCAACTCGCTAGGGCTTTGGAGCCAATTGACGGGATCCATTACGAGGCGAATCTAAAATTTAGACAAAGCCAAGTGCCCCAACAGCGGACAAATGCCCTCTCCTCCAAATCATCAACAAATGAATGGATCAAATTCAAATGGACCCGTTCGAATCTTGAGGAACGGATCCAAAGGCGCCGTGCATTGCTTGCACATGCAAAAATTCTTGTGCAAAAGGCCAACTCTTGAGGAACGGATCCAAAGGCGCCGTGCATTGCTTGCACATGCAAAAATTCTTGTGCAAAAGGCCAAAAAGTTGCAGAAGGAACAAATGGAAAAGTGCATTGCTTGCACATGCAAAAATTCTTGTGCAAAAGGCCAAAAAGTTGCAGAAGGAACAAATGGAAAAAAAGCCATCAAGACTGCGCAAAATATGGAGACCCAAGTCTAAGACGGTGGCTAAAAAGATTGAAAAACACGAATCACCCAAATCTGACCCTCCAAGTCGCGGGTCATTTGGATCCGACCCTCTAAATTACGGGTCACTCGGATCCGACCCTCCAAGTCGCGGGTCACTCGGTTCTGACCCTCCAAATTGCTGGTCACTCAGATCCGACCCTCCAAGTCACGGGTCACTCGGATTTGACCCTCAAAACTGCGGGTCACCTGGATCCGACCCTCCAAGTCGCGGGTCACTCGGATCCGACCCTCCAAATTGCGGGTCACCTAGATCCGACCACCCAAGTCGCGGGTCACTTGGATCCAACCCTCCAAATTGTGAGTCATTCGGATCCGACCCTCCAAGTCATGGGTCACTTGGGTCCGACCTTTCAAATCGAGGGTTACTTAGATCCGACCCTCCAAATTGCGGGTCACTCGAATCCCACCCTCCAAGTCGCGGGTCAATCGTATCCGACCCTCCAAATTATGGGTCACTCGGATCCGACCCTCCAAGTCGCGGGTCACTCGGATCCGACCCTCCAAATTGCGGGTCACCTAGATCCGACCACCCAAGTCGCGGGTCACTTGGATCCAACCCTCCAAATTGTGAGTCATTCGGATCCGACCCTCCAAGTCATGGGTCACTTGGGTCCGACCTTTCAAATCGAGGGTTACTTAGATCCGACCCTCCAAATTGCGGGTCACTCGAATCCCACCCTCCAAGTCGCGGGTCAATCGTATCCGACCCTCAAAATCACGGGTCACTCGGATCCGACCCTCCAAGTCGCGGGTCACTCGGATCCGACCCTCCAAACTGCGGGTCACCTGGATCCGACCCTCTAAGTCATGGGTCACTCGGATCAGACCCTCCAAATTACGGGTTACCTGGATCCGACCCCCCAAGTCACAGTCACTTGAATCCAACCCTCCACATTGTGGGTCACTCGGATCCGACCCTCCAAGTCGTGGGTCACTTGGATCCGACCTTTCAAATCGCGGGTCACTTGGATCTGACCCTCCAAATTGCGGGTCACCTGGATCCGACCCTCCAAGTCGCGGGTCACTTGGGTCCGACCTTTCAAATCGCGGGTCACTCGGATCCGACCCTCCAAGTTGCGGGTCACCCGGATCCGACCCTCCAACCTGTGGTTCACTCAAGCCTAACCCGGGCCAGGGTCAAGACCGAAGGCGTCTTGCACTTTTTTCGTCGATTCTTTCGAGTTCCGCACCTCCGGTGGAGTACCGCGATAGCGTGGATTTGTCCCGATTTAAGATGAAGATTACGAATCGTCTTTGTCCTTCGCACATGGGTCGAGGCAAAGCCCCGGTTAAGGAACGCTTGGGACTGTTGAAGGAACCTCAAGCAAACATCCAGACTGGGGGTCGTACGCGACCTCCTAACAAGTTGATTCCCTTAACCGCCCACTTGGGGGTGCGTACAGAAGGCCAGTAGCCCGTTAAGGTTTCACCCTCAGAAAAGTATGATTCTAAATGTGTGACTCCTACAGACGCCAACAAGGAGTTGTTTACCTAGAAGAAAACGCGTCAGATAGACGAACGCGTTATACCTGAGGATTCATGTAAACAGCCGATAGGTTGCTCTGACGGCAATGTCGATGAATTATACTATTGGGCTGGGGGTACGAACAAATCTCGAAAGAGAAGTACCCAGGAAGCGGAGTCTCACTACCAGTGCACCAAGATTATCAGGGCAGTCTTATCAGCATGTAGCTTCCCCAAGACCGCTCCACAGAGGGTATCGGTATTCAATTGGATCTCCAACGGAACGACCAAGTCCAAACCAAAGCATTTCTGCAAGAAACGATCGGCTGTTTGAGATGACGAATTCCCAGAAGTTACCATTAATATGTTCAATAAGGGAAAGTCCCCGATTGTTTCAAGTGGTTCTAGCCTCGATTTTTCTCCAGGAAGAAGAGTTAATTCGAGAATAGCTAGACTATGTCTCGACTCCAGCTGGAAGCAGTCAGACCTGAACAATCCGCAATCACAGTTAATATGGCTGGGAGGGGAAAGTCGACTCGACCTTCTAGTTCTGATCCACTCATATCTCATCGTCTAACCCAGTTGCGGTCGGGAACAATTAGACAAAGAGATTATCAGCGAATGCAAAGGGTATTATCCTCGGATGATGAAGCATCAGATACCAACTCTATAGTCGCTTCTGACAAAACGGTATCCAGCCCAAGGGAACCCCGCGAGGTGTTCATGATCAACACTGAACAAATCGTCAAAATTTCTTGAGAATGCTCTAACCAAGCAGAAAGAGGCATTCAAGATTGAAATAGAAATGGCTATGCAGCGGATGAAGGAAGAGCATGACCAACAAATCTGAGTTTTGTCCAATCAAATTGGCGAATCCAGCCGTCGCAATACTGCTAACCAAGTAGATAGCGATTCAGATGTGGATGAACGCCTCAATGCTGATAACCCTCCTATTGACCAAAACGCCAGGGGTGGATCAAATGCCCCCTACAAATAACAATGCTAGGGGTGGTCCCATCAAAGATAATAATGCCGGGGGTGACCACATTGTTCCTCTTGGAAATCGTTCAAAACATGATACAGACGAGGACAAGAAAATAAAAGAATCCGAGAGAAAAATTAACGCTCTAATGTTTACTCGAGAGGTAAAGAGGGCTAGTATTCTGTGTCCTTACCCGAGAGAGTGGGATTCGATCCTGTATCCGGCGAAGTTCAACCTGATCAACTTCACGCCGTTCCATAGGAAGGGCTCGACCACTCAGCATCTGATCTATTTCAAGTCTCACTTGGGCATGATCTCCGGTAATGAAGCCTTGATGGTTCGGTCATTCGTTGACACCCTTCACGAGCCCGCCTTCGATTGGTACCACCGTCTCAAGTCTGCAAGCATCAACAGGTGGGATGACCTAGAGAATCTGTTCTTCTCTTATTTCTTTGATGATGACATCAAGGTGTCAATCAGAACACTCTTCGATGAGAAACAATAAGACAAGACAGTCGACGACTTCATCAAACGTTTCCGGAATAAGGCGATGAACTGCCGAGATCCGATCACGGAGGATCAAACGTTTCCGGAATAAGGCGATGAACTGCCGAGATCCGATCACGGAGGACTTCATCCTCCAAACATGTCATAACAACCTATCTATTGAGATATTGGAAGTTATGGGAGTTGCACCGTCCAACACATGGAAAGAGTTGAAGATGCACGGAGAGCAGGCCGAACGCTTACTCAGAAGGAAACAGGCCGAGAGAAGCCAACCGATGGCTAATCCCCCGAACTCAAGCTTAGTCTCCCGTGGAAAGGGGAAAGCACTTGCAGCAGCTGTTGACGCTAATCAAACATCACAATAGCAACCTCGAAGATAGAAGAAGACTTCGGGTTCAAGACTCCAAAAAGAGTATTCCTTCAAGGACGAAGACGTTCCAGCCATCTTCAAATCCTTCCTTGATAACAACAAGATCAAGCTACCACCTATCGTAAATCAGGAGGAAGCTGACAATACTGTGGATCCAAAGTACTGTGCGTACCACAGGAGGGTTCTTCATCCCACCAAGGATTGTTTTGCTCTCAAGAATAGCATCCAAACCTTGGTTGAAGCCGGCGTCATAACGCTGGGATAAGCCAAATGGGAATGGCGACACTCCGAAGAGTATACGAGTACAATGATAAACCTAGTTTCGCAAGAAAAGCTGGGGTTGGTTGATTCATGTAATGGGATGTTTCCGGAAGAATCTTACATATAATTTTCTTAGGGATAACCCGATCATTACAAATAAGGTGATAAACACTAAACTCCTAATGTGACTTGTACGAGTCAACACTCCCGTTGTGATTTGTGCTCCCATTTTCAATATCTACCCGGTCAAACCTTCTTATAGTTAGGGCCACAACCAAACTCCCCTCTCGATTCCTTCCATGAATCAGAGGTTCAATTTCAAATTGAACGATCAAACCTTCCTATATTTAGGATCATCTCAAACCTCCCACTCGGTCAAACCTTCCTACAGTTAGGGCCAAAACCAAAATCCCATCTCGATTCCTCAAATGAACGAGAGGTCCACTTTCAAATCGAGTGATCAAACCTTCCTACAGTTAGGGTCACCTAAAACCCACCTTTAGTTTGGTAATCAAATCATCCGACAGTTAGGATTATCCGAATCTTTTCGATTCTCAGAGTGGAGATCCCACTCTTAGTTTCACCTTCCCGGATTCTGGAAGTGGAGATCCCACTTTGAGTTTCCTTTGGTAACTGGAGATAGAATATAAAATTCTTCCTCTTCGGTTTCGGAAGATAGAATATAAAATTCTTCCTCTCCTATTTTGGGTTCGTCTTTGCCCTAAGAGAAGATACAATATTTTAACATTATAACTTCAAAATCCGTGCCTTATACGCGTGGGGAATTTTATCTCGAATCCTAAGTAGGATAAGTCAACGCCTAACACGCGTTGCCAGTTTAGTCTTTCACCGATTGAAGAAGACACCAGAATTCCAGTTTGGGGAATTTGATCCCAAAGCCTAAGTAGGGATAAGTCAGCGCCTAACACGCGTTGTCGGTTAGTCTTTTGCCGTGAAAAGGACCAAAGCCCACATATTCGATATTGTGGCAGGTTGTTATTAATAACACCATAATTCCTGCCTTACACGCCCGGAGAATTTTATCCCGAATCCTAACCAGGGATAAGTCAACGCCTAACACGCGTTGCCGGTTTAGTCTTTCACCGATTGAAAAAGACACCGGAATCCTAGTCTGGGGACTTTTATCCCGAATCCTAAGTAGTGATGAGTCAGTGTCTAATATGCGTTACTGGGTGCCATATTCCCGTAAAAATGGTGAAGTCTATGTATTCAAAGTTATAGCACTAAGTCTAAGTGAATTAATTCTCTTAGCACAACGTCACATGCGGAATAGACTTAAACAATCCGTATGCTAGCCCGACTCAAACGGTAGTCGGTAAAGGCTTAACAAACCTGTTAATGGCTGAGAATTTGCCAAAAAATCTACAAATGCGACTCATTGACGCACCAGCTTCATTAGTTAGTCTCGTGACTTGAGCATCCAACAACATCAGGATAAGATCCATACATGCAGATGAATCAGCTTTAACAAGTTGGTCCTGCAGCCCTAACATTTGGGACCGTCACGCTCCAACGCCTTAAGAACTTAAACTGTGTAGACTCCAGCAAATGTATGAGTATAAACTATGTTAACACCGATCGATACAAGACCCTAAGATCAACGCCGGTCAACGCGTAGCCCGAGGTCAACGCCGATCAACACGTTGTGATACAGCTAATTAGTTCAAAGTCGACTCAATGACACGAGCTAAGTTCAGAAACTTACACACCAACTTCAATTTAAGATTTCGACAACGGTCAGATGATAAACGTAGCGCCGGAAGAACTTCATCTACTCGACAAAACACTGAATAGACTGAAGGCTGAAGAAGTCAAGAATTAAAGCAGCGCACAGGTCCCTCTGCGAGATTGAGGAAATGGCCTATCTTATCCAAAGCATTCCAAACTCCCCTATAAAAGAACGAGTTTGAATTTCTTTAGAGGGGGTATCTGTAGGCGTCAAAAATTACCTATAGGTCCCCGAATACAGTTCAAGACAAAGAGAAGGCGATGAACGTCATTATCCGAGTCGAAGAGGATTATCCAACGCCGACAAGCGCATGAAGCGAAACGGCGAAAAAAAGACGTGCCCCTCAGGCAGATCCAAAGTGCCATAAAGAACCTAACGAGCGTGTGAAACAAGTTAATAAAGCATGTAATTCAATGGAATGACGAAATACGCAATACAAGTCCAGAGAAGTCAGAAAGTGTCGAACACCTCAAAGTGTTCTGTACAAAGAAGAGGTATTTAGACCATGTTACAATTTGAATCTGAGGAAACTCAAAAGATAAAAGTTGTAGGTATCTTTGTTAGATTTCTAACGCATCTTAAACCAGATCAATCTAAGGTAGGATGAGAAAGTTAATATAAAAATACCGAAGGTATCTCAAGCTGACCCGCACGGCGGCGGGTCAGATCCATCCGACCCGCGCGCCGGCGGGTCGGACCAATCCGACCCGCGCGTCGACGGGTCG
>NC_033796.1:95174142-95208614 GCF_001876935.1 Asparagus officinalis
CCCACGTGCCGACGGGTCGGATCCATCCGACCCGCGCGGCGGCGGGTCGGATTAGTCCGTCTCGTGCCCAGAACTATGTGTAACCTCCAAAACATGTTTTTAGGCTGTTTCGATCGGTTTCTTCTGTTCCAGAGGTTTCTAACTTTCTAGATATAATCTACAAACGTGGTTAGGCCGTTATTAATTGAAGATAAGGTCATATCACTCATTCTTATCCAAAAACTCCCCAACTGAAGCCTATAAGTACAAGCCTAGGGGCTCATTTCACAAGGGAGGATTAGTTATCAAGATGAGGAGGTGCTGCCGAGTTGAAGAGCAAGGAAGCACGAATTTTAGCAAGGTCTAGTGAGATCCTGGTGAATCCTAACATAAAGAATGAGCAATTCGAAGGATCTTAAGCCCGTTCCCGTCCGTTCCTCGAGATTAGGCTTGGTCTTAATCTCGAGAAGAGTTACTGATTTCGCTTGGTCGATTTTAGCGCTTTAAGCAAATACCTCCTTAGTGAGGTAGGAGCTCTGCCGAATTTTCAGCAACCGGATCTGATCAAAGGTGGTCCACGGATAAACCCCGGCACAGGCGAAGACACCCACGCAAGTAGGAGACGATAAATGGATCTTGCGTTTATTTTTAAGAGAATTGTATCTTTTATTTTCATTGTGTAAAGGTCTTATAAAAAGACCGATCTTTTTGAACTTATTGTAATGATCAAAATTGTAATGAGTTATACAATGAAGAAAACAATTTTCGACGAAAACAAACTGGTGACAACAGTGGGAGCCAACAGCTTCGCTGCCAGAGCTGTCGTGTCGCAACCTTGGATCTACATCCCGGTTGAAGAAGTGGTCGAATACGAGTTTGACCAACTAAAGTTCGAGGAGTATCTGTCATCCTCCTCCTCCAGATCCTCCGCCTCTCGTAAGCGAAGGAAGATCAACGCCCCTATTGCTGTGGTAGCTGAACCTTGCAACGCCCTTCCGACCTCTAATGAGTCCGGATCTCCAGATATGAACTCCTCCTCAATCAAGGAGTTGATTACAGAAGGCACACCAACTTTATCGAAGAGAACTCGCCAAAGGCAGCGCCAACGTCTTGCGTGCTAACTCGCTAGGGTTTTGGAGCCAATTGACAGGATCCATTACGAGGCCGATCTAAAATTTAGACAACGCCAAGTGCCCCAATAGCGGACAAATGCCCTCTCCTCCAAATCATCAACAAATGAATGGATCCAAATCAAGCAGATCCGTTCGACTCTTGAGGAACGGATCCAAAGGCGCCGTGCATTGCTTGCACATGCAAAAATTCTTGTGCAAAAGGCCAACTCTTGAGGAACGGATCCAAAGGCGCCGTGCATTGCTTGCACATGCAAAAATTCTTGTGCAAAAGGCCAAAAAGTTGCAGAAGGAACAAATGGAAAAATGCAAAAATTCTTGTGCAAAAGGCCAAAAAGTTGCAGAAGGAACAAATGGAAAAGAAGCCATCAAGACTATGCAAAATATGGAGACCCATGTCCAAGACGGCGGCTGAAAAGATCGAAAAACACGAGTCACCAAAATCCGACCCTCCAAGTCGCGGGTCACCTGGATCCGACCCCTCAAGTCGCGGGTCATTTGGATCCGACCCTCCAAATTGCGGGTCACTCGGATCCGACCCTCCAAGTCGCAGGTCACTCAGATCTGATCCTCCAAATTGCAGGTCACTCGGATCCGACCCTCCAAGTTGCGGGTCACTCGAATCCAACCCTCAAAATTGCGGGTCACCTGGATCCGACCCTCCAAGTCGCGGGTCACTCAGATCCGACCCTCCAAATTGCGGGTCACCTGGATCCGACCCCCCAAGTCGCAGGTCACTTAGATCTGACCCTCCAAATTAAGGGTCACTTGGATCCGACCCTCCAAGTCACGAGTCACTTGGGTCTGACCTTTCAAATCGCGGGTTACTTGCATCCGACCCTCCAAATTACGGGTCACTCAAATCCGACCCTCTAAGTCGCGGGTCACTCGGATCCGACCCTCCAAATTGCGGGTCACTCGGATCCAACCCTCCAAATTGTGGGTCACTCGGATCCAACCCTCCAAACTACGGGTCACCTGGATCCGACCCTCTAAGTCGTGGGTCACTCAGATCTGACCCTCCAAATTGCGGGTCACCTGGATCCGACCCCCAAGTCGCGTGTCACTTGGATCCAACCCTCCAAATTGCGGGTCACTCGGATCCGACCCTCCAAGTCACGGGTCACTTGGATCCAACCTTTCAAATTGTGGGTCACTCGGATCTGACCCTCCAAATTGCGGGTCACCTGGATCCGACCCTCCAAGTCACGGGTCACTTGGGTCCGACCTTTCAAATCACGGGTCACTCGGATCCAACCCTCCAAGTCACAGGTCACCCGGATCTGACCCTCCAACCTGCGGTTCACTCAAGCCTAACCCGCGCCAGGGTCAAGACAGAAGGCGTCATGCACCTGTTTTGTTAATCTTTTGAGTTCCGCACCTCAAGTGGAGCACCGCGATAGCATGGATTTGTCCCGATTTAAGATAAAGATTACGGATCATCTTGGTCCTTCGCACGCGGGTCGAGGCAAAGCCCCGGTTAAGGAACGCTTGGGACTATTGAAGGAACCCCAAGCAAACATCCAGACTGGGGGTCGTACGTGACCCCCTAACAAGTTAATTCCCTTCACCACCCACTTGGGGGTACGTACAGAAGGCCAGGAGTCCGTTAAGGTTTCACTCTCAGAAAAGTGTGATTCCAAATGTGTGACTCCTGCAGACACCAACAAGGAGTTGTTTACTCAGAAGAAAACACGTCAGATAGACGAATGCGTTATACCTGAGGACTCATGTAAATATCCAATAGGTTGCTCTGACGGCAACGTCGATGAGTTGTACTATTAGGCTGGGGGTACGAACAAATCTCGAAAGAGAAGTACCCAGAAAGCGGAGTCTTACTGCCATTGTGCTAAGATTATCAGGATAGTCTTATTAGCGTGTAGCTACCCCAAGACCGCTCCACAGAGGGTCTCGGTATTCAAAAGGATCTCCAACGGAACGACCAAGTCCAAACCAAAGCGTTTCTGTAAGAAACTATCGGCTGTTCGAGATGACGAATTCCCAGAAGTTACCATCAATATGGTCAATAAGGGAAAGTCCCCGATTGTTTCAAGTGGTTCTAGCCCCGATTTTTCTCCAGGAAGAAGAGTTAATTCGAGAATAGCTCGACTAATGTCTCGACTCTAGCTGGAAGCGGTCAGACCTGAACAATCCACAGTTATAGTTAATATGGCTGGGAGGGGAAAGTCGACTCGACCTTCTAGTTCTGATCCACTCATATCTCATCATCTAACTCGGTTGCGATCGGGAACCATTAGACAAAGAGATTATCAGCGAATGAAGAGGGGATTATCCTCGGATGATGAAGCATCAGATACCAACTCTGCAGTCGCTTCTGACAAAACCGTATCCAGCCCAGGGGAACCCCGCGAGGTGTTCAAGATCAACACTGAACAAATCACCAAAATTTTTGAGGATGCTCTAACCAAGCAGAAAGAGGCATTCAAGATTGAAATTGAAATGGCTATGCAGTGGATGAAGGAAGAGCATGACCAACAAATCCAAGTTTTGTCTAATCAAATTAGCGAATCCAACCGTCGCAATACTGCTAACCAAGCAGGTAGCGATTCAGATGTGGATGAACGCCTCAATGTTGATAACCCTCCCGTTGATCAAAACACCGGGGGTGGTTCAAATGCCCCCCTACAGATAACAACGTTGAGGGTGGTCCCGTCAAAGATAATAATGTCGGGGGTGACCACATTGTTCCTCTTGAAAATCGTTCGAAACATGATACAGATGAGGACGGGAAAATAAAAGACCTCAAGAGAAAAATTAACGCTTTAATGTCTACTCAAGAGGTAAAGAGGGCCAGTATTCCGTGTGCTTACCCGAGAGAGTGGGATTCGATCCCGTATCCGGCGAAGTTCAACCTGATCAACTTCACGTCGTTCGACGGGAAGGGCTCGCCCACTCAGCATCTGATATCTTTTAAGTCCCACTTGGGCATGATCTCCGGTAATGAAGCCTTGATGGTTCGGTCATTCGTTGGCACCCTTCACGGGCCCGCCTTCGATTGGTACCATCGCCTCAAGTCTGCAAGCATCAACAGCTAGGACGACCTAGAGAATCTGTTCCTCTCTCATTTCTTTGATGATGACGCCGAGGTGTCAATCAGAACACTCTTTGATGAGAAATAAGAAGACAAAGTGACAGTCGACGGCTTCATCAAACATTTCCGGAATAAGGCGATGAACTGCCGAGATCCGATCACGGAGGACTTCATCCTCCAAACATGTCATAAAAACCTATCAATTGAGATATTGGAAGTTATGGGAGTCGCACCGTCCAACACATGGAAAGAGTTGAAGACGCGTAGAGAGCAGACCGAACGCTTCCTTAGAAGAAAACAGGCCGAGAGAAGCCAACCGATGGCTAATCCTCTGAACTCAAGCTTTGTCTCCCGTGGAAAGGGGAAAGCACCTGCAGCAGTTGTTGACGCTAATCAGATGTCGCAACAGCAACCCCAAAGAGGAAGCTGACAATACTACGAATCGAAAGTACTATACGTACTACAGGAGGGTCCTTCATCCCACCAAGGATTGCTTTACTCTCAAGAATAGCATCCAAACCTTGGTTGAAGCCAGCGTCATAACGCTGGGATAAGCCAAATAGGAATGGAGACACTCCGAAGAGTATACGAGTATAAACTGCTTCTCAATTACTCCAATAGGCACACGAGTCTAAACTGATAAACTGCTTCTCAATTACTCCAATAGGCACACGAGTCTAAACTGTTTCCCACTTTTGACGGGAAGTTCCTGGAGAATGTCTGTTTCCCACTTTTGACGGGAAGTTCCTGGAGAATGTTACGCTAATATTCTTAAGGATAACCCGGTCATACAGCTGAGTACAATGATAAACCTAGTTTCACAAGAAAAGCTAGGGTTGGTTGATTCATGTAATGGGAAGTTCCCGGAAGAATCTTACATGTAATTTTCTTAGGGATAACACGATTATTACAAACTAGGTGATAAACACTAAACTCCCACTATGACTTGTACGAGTCAACTCTTTAGTTGTGATTTGTGCACCCATTTTCACTATCTACCCGGTCAAACCTTCTTATAGTTAAGGCCACAACCAAAATCCCCTCTCGATTGCTTCCATGAACGAGAGGCCACAACCAAAATTCTTCCTCTTCGGTTTCGCGAGATAGAATAAAAAATTCTTCCTCTCCTATTTTGGGTTCGTCTTTGCCCCAAGAGAAGACACAATATTTCAACATTATAACTTCAAAATCCGTGCCTTATACGCGTGGGGAATTTTATCCTGAATCCTAAGTAGGGATAAGTCAACACCTAACACGCGTTGCCGATTTAGTCTTTCACCGATTGAAGAAGACACCAGAATTCTAGTTTGGGGAATTTGATCCCAAAGCCTAAGTAGGGATAAGTCGGCACCTAACACGCGTTGTCGGTTAGTCTTTTGCCGTGAAAAAGATAAAAGCCCACATATTTGATATTGCGGTAGGTTCTTATTAATAACATCATAATCTGTGTCTTACACGCGCAGGGAATTTTATCCTGAATCCTAAGCAGGGATAAGTCAACGCCTAACATGCGTTGCCGGTTTAGTCTTTCACCGATTGAAAAAGACACCGGAATCCCAGTCTGGGGACTTTTATCCCGAATCCTAAGTAGGGATGAGTCAGCGTCTAATACGCGTTATCGGGTGCCATATTCCCGTAAAAATGGCGAAGTCTATGTATTCAAAGTTATAGCACTAAGTCTAAATGAGTTAATTCTCTTAGCACAACATCACATGCAGAACAGACTTAAATAATCTGCATGCTAGCCCGACTCAAACGGTAGTCGGTAAAGGCTCAACAAACCCGTTGATGGCTGAGAATTTACCAAAAATTCTATAAATTCGAGTCATTGACGCGCCAGCTTCATTAGTTAGTCTCGTGACTTGAGTATCCAACAACATCACGATAAGATCCATACATGCAGATGAATTAGCTTTAACAAGTTGGTCCTGCAACCCTAACATTTGGGACCGTCACGCTCCAACACCTTAAGAGCTTAAACTGTGTAGACTCCAGTAAATGTAAGAGTATAAACTATGTTAACACTGATCGATACAAGACCCTAAGATCAACGCCGGTCAATGCGTAGCCCAAGGTCAACGCTGATCAACGCGTTACGATACAGCTAATTAGTTCAAAGTCGACTCAATAACACGAGCTAAGTTCAGAAACTTACACACCAACTTCAATTCAATATTTCGACAATGGTCAGACGATAAACGCAGTGCCGGAAGAACTTCATCTTCTCGACAAAATACTGAATAGACTGAAGGCTGAAGAAGTTAAGAATTGAATCAGCACACAGGTCCCTTTACGAGATTGAGGAAATGGCCTATCTTATCCATAGCATTCCAGACTCCCCTATAAAAGAACGAGTCTGAAATTCTTTGGAGGGGGTATCTGTAGACGTCAAAAATTGCCTATAGGTCCCCGAATACAACTTAAGACAAAGAGAAGGTGATAAACGTCATTATCCGAGTCGAAGAGGATTATCCGACACCGACAAGCGCATGAAGCGAAATGGCAAATAAAGTACCCGACGTGCCCGTCAGGTAGATCCAAAGTGCCATAAAGAACCTAACGAGCACGTGAAACAAATTAACAAAGCATGCAAGTCAATGGAATGACGAAATACGCAATACAAGTCCGGAGAAGTTAGAAAGTGTCGAACACCTCAAAGTGGCCCGGACAAAGAAGAGGTATTTAAACCATGTTACAATTTGAATCTGAGGAAACTCAAACAAAACTTGTAGGTATCTTTATCAGCTTTCCAACTTATCTTGAACCAGCTCAATCCGAGGTCGGACGAGAAAGTTAAGATAAAAATACCGAAGGTATCTCAAGCTGACCCGCGCGGCGGCGGGTCGGATCAATTCGACCTGTGCATGCGTAGCGGCGGGTCGGATTAGTCCGTCTCGTACCCAGAACTATGCGTAACCTCCAAAATGCGTTTTTAAGCTGTTTCGATCAGTTTCTTCTGTTCCAGAGGTTTCTAACTGCCTAGATATAATCTACAAACGTGGTTAGGCCGTTATTGACTGAAGATAAGGCCAAATCACTCATTCTTATCCAAAAACTTCCTAACCGAAACCTATAAGTACAAGCATTGGGGCTCATTTCACAAGGGCGGATTAATTATCAAGACGAGAAGGTGCTGCCGAGTTGGAGAGCAAGGGAGCACGAATTTCAACAAGGGCTAGCGAGATCCCGGCGAATCCTGGCATAAAGAAGGTGCAATTCGAATGATCTGAAGCCCGTTCCCATCCGTTCCTCGAGATTAGGCTTGGTCTTAATCTTGAGAAGAGCTACTGATTTCGCTTAGTCGATTTCAGCGCTTTAAGCAAATACCTCCTTGGTGAGGTAGAAGCTCTGCCGAATTTTCAGCAACCGGATCTGATCAAAGGTGGTTCACGGATAAACCCCGGCACAAGCGAAGACACCCACGCAAGCAAGAGACGATAAACGGTTTTTGCATTTATTTTTAAGAGAATTGTATCTTTTATTTTCATTGTGTAAAGGTCTTATAAAAAGACTGATCTTTTTGAAGTTATTGTAACGATCAAAGTTGTAATGAGTTATACAATAAAGAAAATATTTTTTGATGAAAACAAGCCCCTCTCCCAAGGGATCAAACCGTCCATAGTTCATCCAAATGTCCGTCAACAGACTCAACAATCACGAATGTGCAACAAGCTTCTACAATGATCAAACTTGTTGTTCGGAACCACCTTAGTGAGCATATCCGCCGGATTATCCTTCGTGTAGACCTTCACAATCTCCACATCTCCATCTTTAAGAACATCTCGAACGAAGTAATAATAAACGTCAATGTGTTTCGTCCTCGCATGAAAAATCTGATTCTTCACCAAATAGATAACACTCATACTATCACAATGAATAGTGACGGACCGTTGTGATATACCAAGTTCCTCCATAAGTCCTCAAAACCAAATAGCCTCCTTCATAGCCTTTGTTATCACCATATACTCTGCCTTCATCATAGACAAAGCCACCATAGACTGTAAGGTGTATCTCTAACACACCAGCGCACGGGTTAAAGTGAACACATACCCCGTAGTAAACCTGCATTTATCCAAATCTCCGACATAATCCGAATCAACATAGCCAATGCACAACTACCCACCTGTAGTGTCCCGCTCATAAGACAAACCAACATTGAGCGTACCTCGAATGTACCTCAAAGTCCATCTTACGGCATCCCAATGACCTACTCCTGGATCATGGATGTATCTCGAAACCATGCTCACCGCCTGTGATAAAACTGGTCTCGTACATACCATCATGTACATCAAGCTCTCAACCATGCTCGGATATAGAGTCTTCGATATCAACTCTCGATCTTCAACTGTCTTCGGTGAGAGGTCAGCTGAAAGCTTCACATGGGCTCACAAAGTTACACTAACTGGCTTCGTATCCATGCTAACATGGAATCGATATAGAACCTTCTTCAAATAAGCCACATGTGTTAAACAAATTCTTCCCTTCTCTTTGTCTTTACCGATCTCCATCTCCAAAATACGCTTAGCCTCACCCAAATCTTTCATCTCAAACTCCTTTGAAAGTTGTGCCTTCAACTCATCTATAGAAGACCATTGTCGAGGAGACTGATTCAAATCGTATAGCGATTTTTTCAATCTACAAACCAGGTTTTCCTTCCCTGTAGCTCAGAATCCCAATAGCTGTGTCATATATATTTCTTCATCAAGATCACCATGAAAAAATATCATCTTCACATCTATCTGATCTAACTCCAGTCCATACTGTGCCACCAAAGCTAGCAAAATCCGAATCGAAGAATACTTCACCACCGAAGAGAAAACCTTATTATAATCAATATCTTCCTCGTGTGCATAGCCCTTCGCAACCAACCTAGCCTTGAACCTTAATGGAGTGCCCTCAATGCCCTCCTTATTCGTGTATACCCACTTGCAACCAATTACCTTCCGCCTCTTTAGAAGCTCAACAAGCTCCCATGTATCGTTCTTGTGAAGAGAGTCCACCTCCTCCTGCATAGACACCTGTCACGAATCATCCTCCGAATTCTGCTCGGCCTCTCTGAATGTAGTAGGCACCAACTCATTGATATTCTCCACCGGAAGTGCATATGCAACTATTGTATCGGTATACCATGCTGGCATCTGTATGTCTCTCTTCCGTCTCTGAACCGTAATAGAATCCTGAACATAAGCCGTCGGTCTCTGATCCTGCACAACTGTACTTGTATCCTCCTTGTCATCGTTGTACTCGCTTGGCATCACCTCAGTCGGCACTCTAATGGATATTATACTATCTGGACAATGTGGAGCTGCATCGATCTCCATCACATATGATATTTCCTCCGTCGGGTCGCTCTCCACCTGATGAGAGCTGGGAAGCTTCAAGATAAAAGCTTCATCGAATGTGACGTCTCTACTCAGCACAATCTTCCTATCAACTGGATCCCAAAGTTTGTACCCCTTGACACCGTGCTTGAATCCTATAAATATGGTCTTCCTAACTCGAGGTTTTAACTTATCAGTCTTCACATGATAGTATGCAGGGCACCTAAATACCTTGAGCTGGTCATAATCATATGCTAGCTCTCCCGACCACATCTCCATAGGGGTCTTCCCCTCAATCGCAGATGAAGGCAGCCTGTTAATGAGGTGGGTCGCATATGAAAGTGCCTCAGCCCAAAAAATCTTCTCCAAACTACTATGCGCTAACAAACATCGTATCTTCTCCACCAAAAACCGATTTAACCTCTCTGCCACCCTCATTCTGCTGCGGTGTATGACTAACTGTGAAGTGTCTCTCTATATCCTCGTCTTGACATAGCTGCTTATAATCACATTTTTATTACAATTTTATACCCTCATTATCTATTTTATATGAATAAATATACCACTAATAATTGTTTTTATCTTTAAATGCAGGTTAATGAAGAATAAATCTCAAACTCTCATTTCTCAACAGAAACCTATTGATTAAATGAAGAAATGAAGCAAAGAAACCCATTGGAAAATCAATTTCCAAATTATCCAAAAGCCCATAATCAAGCCGAGTAGCCTGTAGAAGCCGGAGAAAATTAAAAATCCAATATGAAAAGAAATCATATTCAAAATGGTTGGCCACAAAGAAACGATGATATCTCCCAATCCGGAAGGCGGAATTTAACATATAATATATGAAAATCGCCTATCTCGACGAGACGAAGCCAATCGTGAAGTTAGAATTTTTATTAGGGCATCGATGCCAGTATCGGTGCAGGCATCGATGCCAGTATCGATGCGAAGTCCTCCAGATTTCATCAACGGTCGAAATTGCATTCTTGAGGCTCAAGTTTGATCCAAGGGCTCTCATTCACTGATGTTTACTATAAATAGGGGTTGGGAGTGAGGGGTTAGAGGTGTGAAAATTTTATAAACTCCTTTTGGAGAGGAGGGCTACTCTTAATTGAGAAGGCCTTCCAAAAATTGTAACTTTAGTTGCAATTAATAAAAATAATTTTTTCCTCTTTAAATTTGTTCTTTCTCCTCTTGTTGAATGATGAGGATGGAGATGAAGAGCAATTTGAAGGTTTGCATTTCTTTTCTCTTTTATTTCTTTTTAGTAATTTCTTTATTATTGCTTATTAGTTAGATTTAAATTCATGCTTGTAGTGTAGATTTATTTTCTTGTCTTTTTTATTTCTTTTTGCACTTTAATTTGTAGAATAGATTTATTTTCTCGCATTTAATTTTTGTAATATATTTTGTAGTGTAGATTTTTATTTTCTTTGTAGTTAGATTTATTTCTTGTTCATAGTTTAGATTTTTCTTTTCTTTTTATTTTTGTAATTAGTTCTTTTTCTTGTTTTTATTTCTTAAAGATGTGAATTTAATTCTTGTAGGAAGTTTAGAATTATATGAAACTAGTCTAATTTCCTTTATATTGTATGAATTATTCTCTTGCACTTAAAATGTTCATGTTTAGGATAATCAACTAGAGAACTAATCGGTAGAAGAAGAATTTGATAATCTATGCTTATCTTAAATGGTTTGATAGGTTATGCTTATGAATTCTAGGATTATTATCATGTTGTTGTTCTTATCATGAATAGTAATTTTGACTTAGATAATAATTTGATAGGTTACACTTTCCTTAAATGATTTGATAATCTATGCTTAATAAATCTAGGTTGAAATATGATAAAAAGAGAATAGTTTATATTTTATAATTGAAATTGGTTAGTGGATTATATTCTAGATTTCTTACCTCTTCTGAATCCTCCATCTTGACTTTCTTAAATTTTCTTTTCATTCTTGGTTTTATTTCTTGATTTTATTAATTCATATTTTTTGCCTTGTGATTTCATTTATTCTTTAATTCTTCCTTCTCTCCTCTAAAATTCAATTTATTTTCTTTTGCAAATATTCACAACAATCACTCATCACATTCACACTTACTCTTTATTCCTAATTGTCACGCACAAAATATAAGAACCAAGTTTAATAATCTCTTAAAATCACCTTCCTTGTGGGATCGATATCTTTTTATACTATAACTTGATAAATTGTGCACTTGCAATTTTGGTACATAATTATGCCGCACCAAGTTTTTGGCGCCGTTGCCAGGGAGGGTGCTAAAATAGGATTTTATTAACTTGATTCTTTAACTTGTGTATTTTTCTTGTGAAGGAACCGCTTGGAGCTTAAAAATCTTGGATTGAAGATTAAGAATTTGGAGCATTGCTTTCGGGTAAGTCTTCTTTCTAGTTTTCAATTCCACCCTTTTTAGTTAGCTTCACAATTAGAGACAATTAGGATTTAAAAAAAAAGATTTTATTTTTTGTTGACCATAATTAAAAAAAATTCTTTATCATCCTTTTTAGTCGCTTTTAATTTCTAGGGTTGCATTTCATATAGTGTAGGAATTCACCAAATTGATTGTAGCACTTGATTTGGCACACACTTAAAACATTCTTAAGGGCAAAACCCAAAATCAAGATAAGGTAAGGGATTTCATCACCCTTTCCTTAGCCCACAAATCACTAATTCCTCACTTCACAAATCCTAGCCTTCTAAAACTCATTAGACGTTGACCCCTAAGGATTCCAGCTCAATAAGGAACAAGAAATCCTTAAGTGAACGGTTTAAGTTTTCTCAGAATAGTTGGTGTCTAAGGCAAGGTTTAGGGGTTGCGTAAAGCGCTCCGCAAGGAAAGAGGTACTTAATTGATCTTTGATCAACCTCTAGTACTATCCTTACCTGGCTAACTACCTGGGTAAAACTTTGATCTTTTCACTATAGGAATTTTTTGGTTAGGAGCTGGTCTAGTTGAGTTAGGCTAAATCCTAGAGTTAGAGTTGATTGAAAAGTGATTGCCTTGATTTGTTTTAGTTAGGATTTTTCTTTTTCTTTATCTTCTCATTAAAAAACTAATTTTCTTTCTTTCCTTAAAAAAAACTAATTTTCTTTCTTTCCTTAAAAGAAAAAAAACTAATTTTCTTTCTTTCCTTTAAACAAAAAAAAAATTTATTTTGGTGTATGCAAATTTGGGTTCGGGATAATTTTCATCGCTTAATCCGTGTTGAATCAATCCAAGAAATAGCAAATCAACCAGTTCTTCATGATATGTGTTACCCCACCAGAAATGTAATTCCATCTTGCATAAGACTCCCCAAAGTAAATGGAGCAAATTTCGAGCTTAGACCGCATTTCATAAACATGCTTTCCAAATTCCTAGGTAATAAAACAGAAGATGCATATATATTTATCTCGGAATTTGAGGAAGTATGTATTATGATTAAAATGAGGGAATTAACTGAAGATGTGATTAAACTTAGATTTATTCCATTTGCTCTTAAGGACAAAGCAAAAAAATGGTTGTACAGCTTACCGATAAATTCCATCTCAACTTGGGAGGAATTTGTCACCGTTTTTCTCAAGAAATTTTTTCCTATTCACAAAACGGTAAAGCTTAGGAACAGCATTCAGAATTTCAAAATTGTCCCAGGAGAGCCATTCTGGAAATATTTTGACCGATTTAAAGATCTTTTAATCCAATGTCCTCATCACGGTCTAGAAAAATGGCGATTGTGCCAAGTCATATATGAAGGATTGGACTATTCTTCAAAAACATCTTTAGAATCGATGTGTCAGGGAGATTTTATGAGAAAAAACACAGATGAAGCTTGGGAATTTCTAGAGAGTTTATCCGAAAAAACAATGCAGTGGGAAAACTGTGATGACAGGGTTTCATCTGTTCCCCAGTCCAAGTCTAGTGGTTTTTCCCTGGAGTCAAACATTGCTTATGAAGCAAAGATGGCGACAATTATGCAGAGGTTAGAAGCCTTAGAAGTTAAGGAACGAGCTCCGGCTCAAATGAATCACATTTCTTCCCCGGGATGTCATAACTGTCAGTCTCCTACCCACGTTTCAGAGGAATGTCCTCTTCTAGGAAACAATCATGCATTAGAACAGATGAACGCTGCATTCCAGCGTCCCAGAAATGATCCATTTTCTCCAACCTACAATCCAGGTTGGAGAAATCATCCCAATTTTGCTTGGAACCAAGGAAATTCTCATGGAAACCAAAACTTTATTCCCGCGTCAAACCAACAATTCCCTAGGGGAAACGCTGTCCCGTTCAATGCACCGAACAATTTTTCTAACCCACCTTTTCAAAACCAACATCCTCATCCTCACCAGCCTACAAATCAATCAAATTCCGATCATGACAAACGTTTGAGTGTCTTAAAAAAGGGTTTAGAAGCTATGATCAAAGCTTCTACACAAACGACCAACATGTTGACCCAATCATCCACCACTCTAAATTCATTCATGCAAACCATTGGCCAAGTGCTCAACTCGAACACACAAGCCATAGCCCGATTAGAAACCCAACTTGGGCAATTAGCCGCTGCCGTGAGTGAGAGAGAAAAAGGAAAATTCCCTAGTCAACCTGTTACAAACCCTAAAGACACTGGAACCAGTTCCAACAATCCAGCTCAACTGAATGCAATTCACACTCTGAGATCGGCGAAACAAATAGACAATCAAGTTAGAATGCCACCGGATCAAACCCCTTCTCCCATCCAAAACACTCCTTCCGATGAAGCAATTCCTTCTGATGACCAAAATGCTGAACTTGAGATTGAGCCTGATCTAGATAGGTATAGGCCCGTTGCCCCCTTTCCAGATAGACTCAAACCTAGGAAAAACTCCCCGCAGGTTGAGAAAATCCTAGAAACATTCAAACAGGTCAAGATCAACATCCCTCTCCTAGACGCAATCGAACAAATCCCCTCTTATGCAAAGTTATTTAAGGACTTATGCACTAAGAAAAGAACTACCAATGTCCCCAAGAAAGTCTTCTTAGCTGCCAACCTCAGTGAAATCTTTTCGAAACCAATGCCCTTGAAATATAAGGACCCTGGTTGTCCCACAATTCCTTGCGTCATAGGTAACACTCACATTGATAAGGCACCTCTAGAGTTGGGAGCCAGCGTCAACCTCCTTCCTTATTCAGACTATCAACAGCTAGGTGTAGGAGAACTTAAACCGACAAGATGCACTCTACAGTTAGCTGATAGATCTGTAAAAATTCCCAAAGGAGAGGTAGAGGATGTTCTGATCAAAGTTGGAGAGTTCATTTTCCCAGTTGATTTTATTGTCTTGGAAACGCAGCCCGTTTCCAATCTCAAAAGTCAAATTCCTGTTATTCTAGGAAGACCGTTCTTAGCCACCTCAAATGCTTTGATAAACTGTAGAACCGGTCAGATAAAACTATCTTTTGGGAATATGACTGTTGACCTCAATATCTTCAACTTAGGGAGACAGCCTAGTGATCCATCTGATGAACACATGGAAGTGAATTTCATTCAAGGAATATCCAGTGAACAACAAGAGGGAGAGTGTGAGTCTGATTCAAATGCATCTGATTTAATGATTGAGGAGCTTTCTGATGACGAACTTGAGATAGAACCGCTGATCAATCATGCTTTTGCTGTTATCTGGCAACGAGAACCTTTAGAGATAGAACCCCGAGTCCAGCTTCGCCCATCTGTGGAGGAACCCCCTAAGTTAGAGCTCAAACCTC
This sequence comes from Asparagus officinalis, assembly GCF_001876935.1. Taxonomy (NCBI): domain Eukaryota; kingdom Viridiplantae; phylum Streptophyta; class Magnoliopsida; order Asparagales; family Asparagaceae; genus Asparagus; species Asparagus officinalis. The sequence continues at coordinate 95,189,365 of NC_033796.1, forward strand.
TACCCGAGAATCTAGAGTATGCCTACTTAGGGGAGAACGAGTCTTTACCAGTTATCATTTCTTCTGAGTTGACTACCGGTCAAAAGGAAGCTCTCTTAGATGTTTTAAGAGAGAATAGGGAAGTCATTGGATGGACCATGGCTGATATCAAAGGGATTAGTCCAACCATTGTTCAACACTGAATCCATTTGATAGATGATGCCAAACCTACTAGAGATGCTCAACGTAGGTTAAACCCAGTGATGAAAGAAGCCGTTAGGAAAGACATTCTGAAATGTCTCGACCATGGGATCATTTATCCCATTTTTTATAGTTCATGGGTGAGTCCAGTCCAAGTTGTTCCAAAGAAATCTGGGATCACCATGATCCAAAATGAGGCTAATGAGCTGATTCCCACTCGGATCCAAACTGGATGGCGAGTCTGTATTGACTACCGAAAGCTCAACTTAGCCACTCGGAAAGATCATTTCCCTCTTCCTTTCATTGACCAAATGTTAGAGCGTTTAGCAGGACACGAGTTCTACTGTTTCCTGGATGGATATTCAGGTTACAATCAAATCCCTATCGCTCCAGAAGATCAGGAGAAAACCACCTTCACTTGCCCGTATGGAACATTCGCATACCGACGCATGCCTTTTGGCCTGTGCAATGCACCGGCCACATTCCAACGTTGCATGATCAGTATTTTTTCCGACATGGTAGAGCGATTTCTCGAAATTTTCATGGATGACTTTTCCATTTTTGGTGACACATTTTCCCAATGTTTGCATCATCTTAAACTGGTCCTAGAACGGTGTAGGGAGAAAAATCTGACTCTCAATTGGGAGAAATGTCATTTCATGGTCAAACAAGGCATTGTCTTAGGACATGTAGTTTCCAATAGGGGAATCGAAGTGGACAAAGCTAAGGTAGATCTCATTTCCAATCTCCCTCCTCCCAAAACTGTCAAAGATGTCAGATCGTTTCTTGGTCATGCTGGTTTTTACCGACGTTTCATCAAGGATTTCAGCAAAATTGCTAGACCCTTGACCAATCTCTTAGCCAAGGATACATCATTTGTCTTCTCTCCCGACTGCCTCAAAGCTTTTGAATATCTGAAAAAGGAGCTAACCACAGCTCCTATCATTCATGCACCGGACTGGACCTTACCATTCGAACTGATGTGTGATGCATCTGATTCTGCAATCGGTGCTGTTTGATGGAAAACCGCAAGTGATATACTACGCCAGTAGGACTCTGAATGATGCCCAGCAAAACTACTCTGTCACAGAGAAAGAGTTTTTAGCTGTAGTCTTTGCCTTAGAAAAATTCAGGTCCTACCTCATCGGTTCCTTAACCAAAGTTTTCATTGATCATGCCGCACTAAAGTATCTTTTGACCAAAAAGGATGCTAAAGCATGGCTCATTAGATGGATTCTCCTTCTTCAAGAGTTTGACATTCAAATTCTTGACAGAAGGGGAACAGAGAACCCCGTAGCAGATCACCTCTCTCGACTCCCAAATGCACCAACATCAACCGTCCCAATCAATGAACATTTTCCAGATGAGCAACTCCTAGAAATCCAATCTGTTCCCTGGTTTGCTGACATTGTGAATTACATAGTCATGAACCAGATCCCTTCTCATTGGTCCAAACAGGATAGATCCCGTTTTCTCTCCCAAGTAAAATACTTTTACTGGGATGATCCATATCTGTTCAAATATTGTCCTGATCAGATTTTTAGGAGGTGTGTTCCCACAGAAGAAATTAGGAGTGTTCTATCCTTTTGTCATGAGCAAGCCTGTGGGGGCCACTTTGGTCCCAAAAAACAGCTGAAAAAGTTCTCCAATCTGGGTTGTATTGGCCCACTCTCTTCAGGGATTCATTCGAGTTTTGCAAAACCTGTAACCGCTATCAGCTGTTAGGAAAGGTCACTAGAAGAAATATGATGCCCCTACAACCCATTTTATCCGTTGAACTTTTTGATCTGTGGGGTATTGATTTCATGGGACCATTTCCAAATTCCTTTGGAAATGTCTACATTCTAGTAGCCGTTGAATACATGTCAAAATGGGTTGAGGTGGTAGCTTGCAAAACTAATGACAACAAGGTCGTTATCAAGTTTTTGAAAGAGAACATTTTTGCCCGATTTGGAGTACCTCGAGCGATCATCAGTGATAACGGTACACATTTCTGTAACCGTTCTTTCGAGGCTTTGATGAGGAAATATTCAATCATACACAAATTGTCAACTCCTTATCACCCCCAAACCAGTGGTCAAGTAGAGGTCACAAACAGGCAGATCAAACAAATTTTAGAAAAAACAGTTAATCATAACAGAAAAGATTGGTCTGTAAAATTGTGTGATGCTCTGTGGGCGTATAGAACAGCTTTTAAGGCCAATTTGGTGATGTCACCATACAAACTGGTATTCGGGAAAGCTTGTCACCTACCAGTAGAGTTAGAACATCGAGCAATGTGGGCAATAAAACAGTTGAATTTTGACTCAAACTCGGCAGGTAAAAACAGATTGGGAACATCGAGCAATGTGGGCAATAAAACAGTTGAATTTTGACTCAAACTCGGCAGGTAAAAACAGATTGCTCCAAATAAATGAGTTGGAAGAAATTCGGAATGATGCATACATAAACTCAAAAATTTACAAAGAGAACAAAGATTTTTCATGACAAATCAATTTTGCGAAAAAATTTCTCGCCAGGACTGAAAGTTTTATTGTACAATTCAAAATTGCATCTTTTCCCTGGAAAATTAAGATCAAGATGGACAAGTCCATTTATTGTCAAACAGGTTTTTTCACATGGAGCTGTCGAGATAGAAAATCCTAAAAATGGTAATATTTTTAAAATAAATGGTCAACGTCTGAAACCATTTTTAGAATTTTCTACGCTCGGAGAGGAAGAGGTGTTGGTTCTTCATGAACCTCATTATCTATAAAAAAAAACTAATTTTCCTTTTGTTTCTTAAAAAAAATTGTTTTTTTTAAAAAATAATAATAATAATAAAATAAAAATAATTACTTATTAATAATAATAATAATAATTAAAAAAAAATTTACTTACAATTTTTCTCTTATTTGATTTCTTCATCCTCATACTAACAGTAATTGCAGATCCTTATCATCATTGTCAACCGAACAAATGTAAGTTCTTCAATTTTATCTTCTTTACTTTGTGCTTCAGCGAATTTGCATTGAGGATAATGCAAAATTTAGGTGTGGGTGTGAGAAATACATATTTTCCTCTTTATTTTATCTTTTTAGTTTTTTTTTCTTTCTTTTTGTTAAAAAAATTATAAAAATATTGTCACTTGCCAAATTAATAGAGTTAAGTAATAATTGATCAAATTGATAGATTTTAAATTTTATAATTCTTAGTTAGTGACATATTCAAGTTCACCTTTTATGATAACTCCAAATAAAATTCTTAAGAAATAATTTTTCAACTAGTATACTTCACTTAAGTCTTACCTTAGATTTTTAATTAAAAACAATTAAATTTTTGCATGCTTAACTTAGAGTTGAGAAAAATGGGCACCACAAAAAAAAATAATTCTTAAATTTAAGGTGATTCTATCTTATAAAGCCTAAGTTGACTGAGCAATTAAGCCCAAGGAGTATCTCTATACTTAATGACCTAAGCCCAATTGGGTTGGGATTTATTGGCCCAAAACTCGTTAAATGGTCACTTAGAAAGCCCGTTAAAATAGAAAACAATCACCAAGAATTAGAGAGTGAAAAAAATATATATATATTTAACACTAACCATTGTTTTTATATATATTGTTGTTTTGTATATATGGTCTTGAAAAACAATTTTTGATCAAGAGACTTGAAAGTTATTTAAAACAAAGAGTTGGCCTGTTCTTTTCAAAACTTTTTAATTAAATTTCTAAGATTTGACTTGGTTTTGTATTGCTATAATGAAAAAGATTTTCTAGGGGATTTACATTGGAGTTATATATAAAAACGTTTTCTTGATTATTAACTAGCTTCAATTAGAATGTTTAAATATATCAAGGAAAATCTGTTATTTACTGACTTATTTAACTTGGCAAGTTGACCGAATTTTGTGGGTATATTCACTGCAAACCCTCACGAGACACCTTAGAGAAAAGATCTTATGGAGGCTTCAATGAATATGCATATGTTAGAAGGACAATCCACCACTAGACCACCTCTCTTCACCAGTAGTAATTTTGCTTATTGGAAGGCTAGGATGAGAATTTAACTTCGTTGCATTGATCTAGCAAAAGTTTAGGTGTGGGGGTATTTGATAATCATATTTTATTACAATTTTTATACCCTCATTATCTATTTTATATGAATAAATATACCCCTAATAATTGTTTTTATCTTTAAATGCAGGTTAATGAAGAATAAATCTCAAACTCTCATTTCTCAACAGAAACCCATTGATTAAATGAAGAAATGAAGCAAAGAAACCCATTAGAAAATCAATTTCCAAATTATCCAAAAGCTCAGAATCAAGCCGAGTAGCCTGTAGAAGCCGGAGAAAATTAAAAATCCAATATGAAAAGAAACCATATTCAAAATGGTTGGCCACAAAGAAACGACGATATCTCCTAATCCGAAAGGCGGAATTTAACATATAATGTATGAAAATCGCCTATCTCGACGAGACGAAGCCAACCGTGAAGTTAGAATTTTTATTAGGGCATCGATGCCAGTATCGATGCAGGCATCGATGCCGGTATCGATGCGAAGTCCTCCAGATTTCATCAACGGCCGAAATTGCATTCTTGGGGCTCAAGTTTGATCCAAGGGCTCTCATTCACTGATGTTTACTAGAAATAAGGGTTGAAAGTAAGGGGTTAGAGGTGTGAAAATTTTGTAAACTCCTTTTGGAGAGGAGGGCTACTCTTAATTGAGAAGGCCTTCCAAAAATTGTAACTTTAGTTGCAATTAATAATAATAATTTTTCCTCTTTAAATTTGTTCTTTCTCCTCTTTGTTGAATGATGAGGATGGAGATGAAGAGCAATTTGAAGGTTTGCATTTCTTTTCTCTTTTATTTCTTTTTAGTAATTTCTTTATTATTGCTTATTAGTTAGATTTAAATTCATGCTTGTAGTGTAGATTTATTTTCTTGTCTTTTTTATTTCTTTTTGCACTTTAATTTGTAGAGTAGATTTATTTTTCTTGCATTTAATTTCTGCAATTTATTTTGTAGTTTAGATTTTTATTTTCTTTGTAATTAGATTTATTTCTTGTTCATAGTTTAGATTTTTCTTTTCTTTTTAATTTTGTAATTAGTCTTCTTTTTCTTGTTTTTATTTCTTAAGATGTGAATTTAATTCTTGTAGGAATCTTAGAATTGTATGAAACTAGTCTAATTTCCTTTATATTGTATGAATTATTCTCTTACACTTAAAATGTTCATGTTTAGGATAATCAACTAGAGAACTAATCGGTAGAAGAAGAATTTGATAATCTATGCTTATCTTAAATGGTTTGATAGGTTATGCTTATGAATTCTAGGATTATTATCATGTTGTTGTTTTTATCATGAATAGTAATTTTGACTTAGATGATAATTTGATAGGTTACACTTTTCTTAAATGGTTTGATAATCTATGCTTAATAAATCTAGGTTGAAATATGATAAAAAGAGAATAGTTTATATTTTGTAATTGAAATTGGTTAGCGGATTATATTCTAGATTTCTTACCTCTTTTGAATCCTCCATCTTGACTTTCTTAAATTTTCTTTTCATTCTTGGTTTTATTTCTTGATTTTATTAATTTATATTTCTTGCCTTGTGATTTCATTTATTCTTTAATTCTTCCTTCTCTCCTCTAAAATTCAATTTATTATCTTTTGCAAATATTCACAACAATCACTCATCACATTCACACTTACTCTTTATTCCTAATTGTCACGCACAAAATATAAGAACCAAGTTTAATAATCTCTTAAAATCACCTTCCTCGTGGGATCGATATCTTTTTATACTATAACTTGATAAATTGTGCACTTGCAATTTTGGTACATAATTATGCCGCATCAGCTGCTAAAATAGGTTGATGTGTACTCACTATCATTGTCAGATCGTAATGTCTTGATCTTTCTCTCAGTCTGTAGTTCTAATCTCTTCTTCTACTCTATAAATATATCTAGGACTTCACTCTTCTTCGCCATGGTATACACCCAATAACGTCTAGAATAGTCATCAACAAACATGACGAACTAATGTCTACCACCAAGTGATGCAGTCTTGGTGGGACCCCAAACATCTATATGCACATAATCTAGGATGCTCCTCGTCCTATGAATGACCATCCCAAACTTCACATTCATCTTCTTGTCAAGAACACAGTGCTCACAGAACTCAATTTTTCCACTCTTGGCTCCCATCAATAGCCCATGTTTGCACAGCGCCTATAGTGACTTCTCTCTTGTGTGCCCCAATCTGTAATGCTAAAGTTTGCTAATGTCCGCCTCTGAAATAACTAAAGAAACTTGGCCAATCATGATTCTCCCCTGCAGATAATATAATTTTTGACTGTGGACTCCCTTCATCACCACCAAAGACCCTTAGTAACCTTTGCTACATTATCCTCAAATGTCACCTTGAATCCCTTCATCTCCAAAGCTCCAACTGAGATAAAATTCTTCTTCAAGTGAGGAATAAATCTCACCTCCTTTAATTCACGAACTACTCCATCGTGCATCCGAATTCTCATAGTACCTATCCCATAAATGCCACAGGATTGATCATTTCCTATGACAACCACACCCTCATCATTCTCTCAAATGATGAAAACCAATCTCACCTAGGAGTCACATGATATGTAGCGCCAGAATCAAGCATCCAATCTGATGCATCCAAGTAGTTCACCTCTGGAGTAATCAATAGAGAAATGCTCGAATCATCAGAATCATCACCTTTCGTAATATTCACCTCATTAGCCTTCGGGCCCTTCTTCTTGCTATTCTCCTTCTCCTTGATCTTTAGACAGTCTCTCTTCCAATATCACTGCTCCTTGCAGAATGCACATTGGTTCTTTCCTAGCTGATGACGACCTCTTGACTTTGACCTTCCTCTATTTACCACCTTTTGGATATGAGCTTCTACCTCTCATCGACAAGGCCTCTCCTGAAGTACTAGCGCGGAAAGTCTCTTGTCCTTCCTCCTCAAATCACAGTTTGTCAAAGTATTAGTAACTTCATTATAGCTGATAGAAGACCTCCCATTCAACAAAGTGAGTACAAAGGTATCATACTCCTCATCCGATAAGGAGCCCAACAAAATAATCGTCTTGTACTCATCTGATATCTTCTCATCAACATTCGCCAAGTCCGACAATAACTTTGTGTAGTTGTTCACATAAGCCGCTAGTGAGGTGCCTCGGGACATCTAAAATCTGAATAACCTTTGCAGCAAGTACAAACAGTTCTCAACACTTTTCGTAAGGTAGTTATTGTTAAGAATTTCCTATATCTTCATTGCAGACGTCACCCTAATCATATCATACTTTAATTCTTGTTCCAAATAGGATCTGATCACCCCACAAGCATTTCTATTCATCTTTTCACATATCACCTCTTGGATCATGATGGTCTCTCTTGGATCATGATGGTCTCCTCAAAATTATAAGCATTGAGCGCATCTTGAACGTTGCTCATCCACAAACCAAAGTTGATCTTGTCGTCATACTTCACCATACTAATTTTAATGTTCTGAAAACCAACTTGGACTATACTCGCCATCTTGCTGCTTTCACCAACTTCTTCACCCATACTCGCAAACTCCAAATTATAAAAAAAGATTTAAACTTTGAAATGAATAAGAAATTACCCAACTGAACCCTACATTGGATTCCAAATAGAACTCCTAACCATACGAGGAAAGCGAGATCTCCAACGGCAACTTCAAATCATATCTCCACCGAAGCTTAGAACTCCAAGAACCAAGCTTCCACGATGAATCTTCCTCCACCTAATGCTAAAATCCTAGATCTAAAATTTGAGCTTTGATACCAATGGTCGTGCTCTGATACCAATTATCGCGTGCCTATGCGGAAGCGTGCTCGCTCACCAAACAAGTCGTAAGCACAGGAGAAGAATAAACAATCACACATAAGCACAATCCAAAATTAAAATACAACGGATCAATCACAAACATAGAGATATACATGGTTCGGTAATTTGTCTACGTCCACGGGGAGAGGATGGGGAGATTCCACTAAATTAAGGAGAGTACAAAGGGTAATAATCTCACAAAACTCACAAACTAACCCTCAACCAAAGCTCTCAACTTGCTTATAATATCTCCCTCTCGTAAAGCTCAAAAATCTCTCTAATCTCTGATTACAACTCTCCTTTTTTGATGATCCTAATCTCTTCTAAGGCGTTCCATATATATAAAAAACCTAAAAACCAAAAACTGAATGGAATTCTAAAACCAAAAACAAAACAAATTAGGAATCCTAATAACCTGTTACCAAAACAGATTAAGAATCATGTTACCAAAATAGATTGGGAATCCTAATAACCTATTACCAAAACAGATTAGGAACCTGCTATCCAACAATAGGGACTGGGTTGATATAAGGGCCGCTCACTTTTTCGAATATCCGATAGGGAGTTGGGTTGTTCGTCCCTGTATGTGTAACAACTCGTAAGAGGATGGGGACTAGTTCCCCCGTTGTTCCTCCGACGATCAAGTCAGCTAGGTGCTTGAGTAGAAATATCAGAAAAATGTTGTGAGATGGAGAAAAATGCTGAGAAATTGCTTAGCCTTGTATTTGGAATAATTTTTCTTTTTATAGCCAAGCAAGAGGAGAAGTCTGATCTTTTTGGACGAGCTTGAGTTGGCGGCTAAGTTAGCATCTACTTTACATGTGTCTATCGTGGATCGGCTACAGGATGGGCGATGTCATTTCGCCATTAATTAGATGAGATGTGCGGCGCATGAAGCCGGCATGGTCTGATGTGTCATAAATAGTATCGGGGATGGAGAAATGATGACACTTACCAAGCATTTAATGTGATGCCGACACGCTGTCAACAAGGGGGTTCGAGATGGAAGTTCACTTTTGGCTTGTAGCGAGGGGTGTCGAGAAGTAACGTCTTTCGAGTCGACCCTGCGAGGTGTCGAATAACTGATCGAGTGAGCTCGTATCGAGTCGTCTTCAACAAGAGGACCGACAAGTACCACCCTTCGAGTCGACCTAAGGAGATGTCGACTCGGCGAGTTGGCTAAGTTGAGATCTTGGTGGTCCTGATTGTCAATTCAACTTGAGCGGTGCATGTAGGGGGCATTTGTCCGTTGCCAGTAAAGGGCCACACTTTTGCGACTGAAAACACCATAACACGTGGATTGCTCAATTAAGCAGCCAGCTATATCTTTGATGAAATTAATAGGTTTTTTATGTCTTGCAAGGTAACTGATGGGGAATTGATACTTAGTGTTTCTTGAACGTGGGACTTGTTCCACTGATGCGAGAAGCTGCTCTATATATTGTGTTAAATCGATGTTTTATTTTTTAACATCGGTAGTTTCATCTTCTTCATAGATTCTGTATTTGACTAATTTAATTTTCTTTTAATTTCGTAACACATTGGTCGTGCATACGTGATTGCTTCATTACTGCTTGTTACTCAAGTAAATACAAGCAGGAGCTTGCACCTGGGGTCGTGCATACGTGATTGCTTCATTACTGCTTGTTACTCAAGTAAATACAAGCAGGAGCTTGCACCTGCAGCCTTCATAGGGTGAGGGGCAGCAAACTGCTTGTTACTCAAGTAAATACAAGCAGGAGCTTGCACCTGCAGCCTTCATAGGGTGAGGGGCAGCAAAAAGATGCTCTGATCCTTAAAATATAAGTACAGACTAATTCTAAATGATGAATTTTTCAGCATTCAGAAAGAGCAAGAATCTATACTTGCTGCTGACCTTTATAATACAGACTGATTTGTTCCAACTTCCAATTGGTGACTCTAGCTGTGTTGTGCGCGGCGGAAGCTTTCTAGGGCAACACGAACAATAACTCGAACTAAACCACAAACAATATGCAAACCACAATCACAGCAAGAACACACAATTTACGTGGTTCGGCAAGTTGCCTACGTCCACGGGGCAAGGAGGGGGGAGTTCTTTCTACTAGAAATCAAGAGAATACAAATAGGGTTACAAATCTCTCAGACCAAACCCTAAAACAAAACTCTAGATCTCTTAAAGCTCTCTCACAATTGGATGCAATGATTCTCTCTCTTTGACTGCTCAAATTCGTCCAACCTCTACCCTAAACAAACAGGTTTAGGTATATATAGAACTTACAAAACGAATCGGGTCGAAAACCTGAAAGCCCAGCCCAAAACAGCGTCGGTCGACCGGACCGGTCGACCGCGATCAATTCCGGTCGACCGGCCCGGTCGACCGACCAGCTCTCAGTAGAAAACCCAAACTCCAGAGAAACCTCGGCGAATGTTTCCACCAAAAACTGAGCCGACACCAAACCATCCAATAGTTCCTCAACAGGTCCAGGAACAATACTCGAGCTGAAACACGATCTCCCCCCATCTTGATCAACTGATCAAACCGGCTGCATCTAAAGACTGCCTACGTATCCTCTTGCCCAAGGAATCAAGCCGAACGTAGTTCATACTAATGGCCTCCAAAGGCCTCAGCACTGAAGGATGTTCAAAAGCTTCAAACAATGACCAAATTTCACTCCTGAAACAACTTTGGTCAACATATCTGCAGGGTTGTCATTTGTGTGGACCTTCTCCAATATGACATCTCCATCATCCAAGACGTCCCGTACAAAGTGGAATCTGACGTCGATGTGCTTCGTGCGCGCATAATAAATCTGGTTCTTTGCCAAATAGATAGCCGACATACTATCACAATATATCCGAATAGTCTCCTGAGCGATCCCCAAGTCCTCCAATAATCCACGCAACCATAAAGCCTCCTTAATAGCTTCAGTAACTGCCATATACTCTGCCTCTGTAGTAGAGAGAGCCACTGTGGACTGAAGCGTGCAACGCAAAATACAGGTGCACCTGCCAAAGTAAAAGCATAACCTGACGTAGACCGGCGTTTGTCAAGATCTCCAGCATAGTCTGAATCCACATATCCAATACAAGCCTGCCCATCCTTCTCATCCTTCTGAAATACTAAACCAACATCCACGGTGCCTCGAACATACCGTAGAATCCACTTCACGGCCTCCCAGTGACCCTTCCCCGGGTCGTGCATGTATCTCGATACCATGCTCACGGCCTGTGACAAATCTGGCCTCGTACACACCATCACATACATCAAGCTACCTACTGCACTGGCATATGGGACCTTCGACATATAATCTCTGTCCTCAACTGAAACAGGTGACATCAACGCTGAAAGCTTGAAGTGGGGAGCCAATGGTGTGCTAACTGCTTTTGCATTTGTTGGCCCTTGTTGGCCCTTTGGTTTTGATGATGATTTGCCAAACAATTTACAACTAATTTGTTTTCTAGTGTTTGTGGTTTATTTCCTTCTTTTCAGGACATCAACACATAGTGAAAAGATTTCTATATCAAGAGTTAAAGATGCAAGTTTATATGTGGCAATCACCTAGGTATAAGAGAGGTTTGTTTACATATAGTGTATGACTTTATTTAAGCTCAATATATATATATACACAACACAAGTTTGTTCAAATGATTTTTGTTTCAAACTTTGTTATAATTGTTTTTATGCTTACATTTCTATCATACTTCATAATGTATATAACGTTTTCAGAAAATATAAATACATAAGTCAAAGTTCAATTCTTCCTTTTTTATGAAAAACAGGTTTTCCATACACTGCTCAAAAATAGTGAGCTTTTGCAAAATAAAATTACATTTCCAACAATTACTTTTCAAACATGCTTATTCTCTCTTTTATAAACTTTCCCTAAAGTTTCATAATTGTTGGACAACATTAGTTAATTTTTACATGCCTAAAAACCTGCAGTTTTCTTAAATATCTGTTTTCGGTCGACCGAGCATGTCGCTGCGGTCGACCGCAAATTATCCCGAGAGCTCACTATGAGTTTCAGCCTTTGGCGGTCGACCGGACATGGATCTGCGGTCGACCGCAGATATAGCCGTTGCACTGTAACGGCTATTTCTCTGCTTTGTTTTCTAATGGGTTTTTGGTCTTTTTACTTGGGTTTTTACTGATGTATTGGGTTGTTATAAATACCCTACTGCTCTCAACACTTAACTAACTTAAGAAAATTGATTACTCAAGTTTACAAAGTTTACAAAGTGTTTAAGAGGTGTTTAGTGCCTTGTTTTCAAGCCTTGTTTCAAAAGAGCAGTTTTTCACAAAGAAGAAGCCTTGAATTCAAATTGAGGAATCCATCCTCATCATCATTTCTTCAGCTCTTCTTGTTAATTGAGAAGTTTTTCTAAACTCTTCCTTATATAGCTTGTTATTTCATTTTCATTTGATTAGCTATATTCATTGAGTTATATTATTTTCATTCACTATTATCACACACACTTTTTGGAGCTTAAATATCTTCATACCATATAGTGTGGATTGTGGGGTATGTTTTAGTGAGTGTGAGCTTCATTGTGTTCTCACTTGTTAATTGAGAACAAATCATTGTATTTAACCTTTATTTGTGAGAATCACTTGTAATACACTTGTACACCGAGAGAAGTGTGAGGAGAGAGAGACGGGGTCAAATCCAATAGGAGTGGCGTCGATTGACGAACCTAGGGAGAGGTTGTAATCGAGCACTTGAGGAGGAGGACACGGGCTAGATTCCTACACTTAGTGTGTAAAGTAGTGTGAAAGTTTTCGGTGAACTTGTAAACCGAGTGTGTAGAAGTTCCGGCTTCCAAACCGGATTGTGATAGTGGATATCTCCTCGAGGTGAGGAGCGGGGACGTAGGTCGTGGGGACCGAACCTCGTAAACATATCGTGTGTTTGTGTTTTGCTTGTCTCATATTTTATTTGTGCATATTCTTATTGTTCTTATTGTTCATATCTATCTCTTGCAAGAACATATTGATCTATATAATTTTAATTAGCTATTAAATCGGATTAGATTAGTATAAGACCCTAATTGGGATTAGATTAGCATAAGACCCTAATCACCCCCCCTCTAGGGTCTAACAGCATTGCCATCAAAGCTGAATTTCTTCAACATCTTCTGCAAGTAACTCCTCTGTGTTAGCTTTAATTTCCCCTTCACCCTGTCTCGCTCGATCTCCATACCCAATATCTTCTTTGTCTCTAGGGTCTAACAGCATTGCCATCAAAGCTGAATTTCTTCAACATCTTCTGCAAGTAACTCCTCTGTGTTAGCTTTAATTTCCCCTTCACCCTGTCTCGCTCGATCTCCATACCCAATATCTTCTTTGTCTCTCCAAGATCCTTCATCTCAAACTCGGATGATAACTCCTCTTTCAGCTTTCGAATAGCCGAAGAATTCCTGGAAGCAATAAGCATATCATCAACATATAAAAGCAAATATATGAGCTCACCATCCTGTAGCTTGTGCATATAAACACATGGGTCATATGGGCTCCTCGTGTACCCTCGGCCAATCATAAAGCCGTCGAATCTCTTATACCACTGTCTTGGTGACTGCTTCAAACCATAAAGAGACTTCTTCAGCTTACAAACCAAATTTTCCTTTCCTGCAGCTTTGAAACCCTGTGGTTGTGTCATGTAGATCTCCTCATCTAAATCACCATGTAGAAAGGCTGTCTTCACATCCATCTGGACCAAGTCCAAATCCAACTGTGCCACCAACGCCAATAAAATCCGAATCGACGAATGCTTCACAACGGGTGAAAATACCTCGTTGTAATCAATGCCCTCAAGCTGTGCATATCCCTTGGCAACTAATCTGGCTTTGAACCGAATGTCCCCAATAGAAGATCCCTCCTTCTTCGCATATACCCACTTGCAACCAATAGCTTTCTTACCCTTAGGTAGATGTGCAAGTGTCCAAGTGTCGTTCTTCTGAAGAGACCGCATCTCCTCCTCCATAGCTTCCCTCCACCTGATCGAATCGGGGCTAGACTCTGCCTCCCTGAATGTGGCTGGAACCATATCATCAACGACCTCCACTGATAATGCATATGCGACCATGACATCATTATACCTAGCTGGCCGACGAATCTCTCTCCTCGGTCTATCTGCTGCAATGGTCCTCTGAACATGACCCTGTTCCTGAGTCCCATGATCTACTGTATCCTGTATCTGCCCATCTGTCATCTCATCTCCTCCCAGTGTCACCTCTGTAGGAGCCTCAATGGATACAGTGTTCTCTGGAGTGGGTGGAGTCACATCATCCTCCACCTGCTGCGATATCTCTCCTGTCTGGTCTCCCTCCACCTGCTGAGGGGCTCGAGGCCTCATCATGTACGCCTCGTCAAATGTGACATCTCTGCTAATAACTATCTTCTTGTCCTGTGGATCCCATAACTTGAAGCCTTTGACTCCATCCCTAAATCCCACAAAGACTGCTTTCCTCGCTCTCGGATTTAATTTGCCATCACTGACATGATAATAAGCTGGACACCCGAATATCCGAAGCGACTCATAGTCACTAGCCACCGAACCAAACCAACGCTCCAAAGGAGTCTTCCCGTCTATCGCAGTGCACGGCAACCTGTTCACAAGATGGCTCGCATAAACCAACGCCTCGGCCCAAAAAGATCTAGGCAATCCACTCTGCGTCATCATACACCGCACCTTCTCCAGCAAGGTACGGTTCAATCTCTCAGCCACCCCGTTCTGTTGCGGTGTCTCTCGAACTGTGAAGTGTCTTCTAATGCCGTGATCCCGGCAAAACTGCAGAAACGGATCACTCTTGTACTCTCCACCGTTATCTGAACGTAGAGTCTTCACCTTTCTACCTGTCTGCAGCTCCACTTTCTTTTTCCACTCCACAAAAATATCCAGGACCTGATGTTTATGCTTCATCGGGTATACCCAATTCCTCCTGGAATAATCATCAATGAAAGTGACAAAATAGTTGGCCCCACCAAGAGATGTGTTCTTGGAAGGACCCCAAACGTCCGTGTGAATATAATCCAATGTACCTTGGGTGTTATGAACAGCGGTGCCGAACTTCACTCTAGTCTTCTTCCCAAGTACACAATGCTCACACAATTCCATCTTGCAGGTCTTAGCACCTTTCAATAGCCCCTGTTTAGCCAATGACTGTAGGGACTTATCTCCTGTGTGTCCAAGTCTCATGTGCCATAAGGTGGTAGTGTCCTCCTCTGTAGTGATAGAAGCTGCCAGACCCCCTGTAACTGTCTTGCCCTTCAAGTAGTATAGGTAGTTTTCCCTGACACCTCGCATCACCACCATAGAACCCTTCGTGACCTTCACTGTAGCATCCTCTAAGATCACTCGATATCCTGCTGCCTCCAAAGTCCCAAGAGAAATGATGTTCTTCGTCAACTGCGGCACGAACCTCACTTCCTTCAATTCCCTCACTACACCATCATGCATCCTGATCCGGACTGAACCAATACCACCAATAGGGCATACGTGATCATTACCCATAAGCACGACATCCCCTCTTTCCAGCTCCTCAAAGCTAGAAAACCACTCCCTCTTAGGGCAGATGTGATATGTAGCTCCCGAATCCATCATCCACTCCGTGGAATCCGCATAGCAAACCGACGGTAAAGCAGGGCATGAATAGCCTGAAGAATCTGAATCTGAATGCTCACCAATAGCTTTTGCAACATTCACTTCTGAAGCTTGTGCAGCTTTCCCCTTATTCTTTCCGGCTTTTTCTTTCCACTTTGGGCAGTCAATCTTCCAATGTCCTTCTTCTTTACAATACCGACATTGATTTCTACCAACACTCTTATAGGCACTCCTATTCTTTGACTTTGAGCGGTTAAACTGACGACGGTTTGGATCTCGGCCTCGAACTGCTAACGCATCTCCCGATGCCTTCTCGGAGGGTTCACCATCACTCTTCCTCAACTCATAGTTCACCAAAGCTGAGGTCACCTCCTTGTAGCTAACTGTAGTTCTTCCATTGATCATAGTGAGAACGAACGTACCATAATCATCTTCGGGCAACGAACACAGAAGTAGCATCGCCTTGTCTTCATCCTCAACTATAATATCAACATTGGCCATATCTGAAAGTAGCTTAGTGAAATTGTTGACATGCTCCCTGATGGAAACCCCTCTCTTCATCTTGAACTGGTAAAATCTCTTCTTCAAGTGAAGCCGATTCTCAATGCTCTTCGTAAGATATTTCTCATTGAGTGTTTCCCACATCTTCTTCGCCGACGTCTCGTTCATAACATCATAAATAAGATCCGGCGTCAAGCATGACCTAATAACACCACAAGCTCTACTGTTCATCTTTCTCCAAACCTTATCCTCCAACTCAGCGGGTTTCTCTTTTAACTCAAGAGTCTCCTCCAAATTCTGTGCATCCAAAGCATCCATCACCTGACACCTCCACAATCCAAAATTGATCTTGCCATCGAACTTCGGAACATCAATCTTCGTGTTATTGATGCTCAGACTCTGTATCGCCTTTGTTAGAGACGAACCTGACGTGCTTGCATCTCCCATGTTGTCGATCTAGCTCTGATACCAATTGTTGTGCGCGGCGGAAGCTTTCTAGGGCAACACGAACAATAACTCGAACTAAACCACAAACAATATGCAAACCACAATCACAGCAAGAACACACAATTTACGTGGTTCGGCAAGTTGCCTACGTCCACGGGGCAAGGAGGGGGGAGTTCTTTCTACTAGAAATCAAGAGAATACAAATAGGGTTACAAATCTCTCAGACCAAACCCTAAAACAAAGCTCTAGATCTCTCAAAGCTCTCTCACAATTGGATGCAATGATTCTCTCTCTTTGGCTGCTCAAATTCGTCCAACCTCTACCCTAAACAAACAGGTTTAGGTATATATAGAACTTACAAAACGAATCGGGTCGAAAACCTGAAAGCCCAGCCCAAAACAGCGTCGGTCGACCGGACCGGTCGACCGCGATCAATTCCGGTCGACCGGCCCGGTCGACCGACCAGCTCTCAGTAGAAAACCCAAACTCCAGAGAACCGTCGGTCGACCGCACCGGTCGACCGATCTCCTTCCAGACGCACAGGAAGCCTTGTACACGAATGCGGTCGACCGGACCGGTCGACCGCCGCCTGTTTTTCCTGATTCTGCTGCTGATGCTGAAATTCCTTCAATTCTCCACCTCGGCGAATGTTTCCACCAAAACTGAGCCGACACCAAACCATCCAATAGTTCCTCAACAGGTCCAGGAACAATACTCGAGCTGAAACACGATCTCCCCCCATCTTGATCAACTGATCAAACCGGCTGCATCTAAAGACTGCCTACGTATCCTCTTGCCCAAGGAATCAAGCCGAACGTAGTTCATATTAATGGCCTCCAAAGGCCTCAGCACTGAAGGATGTTCAAAAGCTTCAAACAATGACCAAATTTCACTCCTGAAACAACTTTGGTCAACATATCTGCAGGGTTGTCATTTGTGTGGACCTTCTCCAATATGACATCTCCATCATCCAAGACGTCCCGTACAAAGTGGAATCTGACGTCGATGTGCTTCGTGCGCGCATGATAAACCTGGTTCTTCGCCAAATAGATAGCCGACATACTATCACAATATATCCGAATAGTCTCCTGTGCAATCCCCAAGTCCTCCAATAATCCACGCAACCATAAAGCCTCCTTAATAGCTTCAGTAACTGCCATATACTCTGCCTCTGTAGTAGAGAGAGCCACTGTGGACTGAAGCGTGCAACGCCAACATACAGGTGCACCTGCCAATGTAAAAGCATAACCTGACGTAGACCGGCGTTTGTCAAGATCTCCAGCATAATCTGAATCCACATAACCAATACAAGCCTGCCCGTCCTTCTCATCCTTCTGAAACACTAAACCAACATCCACGGTGCCTCGAACATACCGTAGAATCCACTTCACGGCCTCCCAGTGACCCTTCCCGGGGTCATGCATGTATCTCGATACCATGCTCACGGCCTGTGACAAATCTGGCCTCGTACACACCATCGCATACATCAAGCTACCTACTGCACTAGCATATGGGACCTTCGACATATAATCTCTGTCCTCAACTGAAACAGGTGACATCAACGCTGAAAGCTTGAAGTGGGGAGCCAATGGTGTGCTAACTGCTTTTGCATTGCCATCAAATCTGAATTTCTTCAACATCTTCTGCAAGTAACTCCTCTGTGTAAGCTTCAATTTCCCCTTCACCCTGTCTCGCTCGATCTCCATACCCAATATCTTCTTTGCCTCTCCAAGATCCTTCATCTCAAACTCGGATGATAACTCCTCTTTCAGCTTTCGAATAGCCGAAGAATTCCTGGAAGCAATAAGCATATCATCAACATATAAAAGCAAATATATGAGCTCACCATCCTGTAGCTTGTGCATATAAACACATGGGTCATATGGGCTCCTCGTGTACCCTCGGCCAATCATAAAGCCGTCGAATCTCTTATACCACTGTCTTGGTGACTGCTTCAAACCATAAAGAGACTTCTTCAGCTTACAAACCAAATTTTCCTTTCCTGCAGCTTTGAAACCCTGTGGTTGTGTCATGTAGATCTCCTCATCTAAATCACCGTGTAGAAAGGCTGTCTTCACATCCATCTGGACCAAATCCAAATCCAACGCCAATAAAATTCTAATCGACGAATGCTTCACAACGGGTGAAAATACCTCGTTGTAATCAATGCCCTCAAGCTGTGCATATCCCTTGGCAACTAATCTGGCTTTGAACCGAATGTCCCCAATAGAAGATCCCTCCTTCTTCGCATATACCCACTTGCAACCAATAGCTTTCTTACCCTTAGGTAGATGTGCAAGTGTCCAAGTGTCGTTCTTCTGAAGAGACCGCATCTCCTCCTCCATAGCTTCCCTCCACCTGATCGAATCGGGGCTAGACTCTGCCTCCCTGAATGTGGCTGGAACCATATCATCAACGACCTCTACAGATAATGCATATGCGACCATGACATCATTATACCTAGCTGGCCGACGAATCTCTCTCCTCGGTCTATCTGCTGCAATGGTCCTCTGAACATGACCCTGTTCCTAAGTCCCATGATCTACTGTATCCTGTTTCTGCCCATCTGTCATCTCATCTCCTCCCAGTGTCACCTCTGTAGGAGCCTTAATGGATACAGTGTTCTCTGGAGTGGGTGGAGTCACATCAACCTCCACCTGCTGCGATATCTCTCCTGT
>NC_033796.1:95209614-95222030 GCF_001876935.1 Asparagus officinalis
TAAAAATTTGACCGCGTGCATTGCACGTGCAATCCAACTAGTACAATTATAAAAGCGGGTTTCTATATTAAAACATCTCTTTCCAAAATGCCCTACAACATTTTTTATAACCTCTCCAATGATTATCATCAATTTTTCATTTAAACACCCCCTCATTGGCCCCCTCCACTAACTCTTGATACCAAACATAATTTTATTTACACTTATAATGAAGATTGTTATAATTACTGCTCTCTCACAAAACCATTATAAATAACAATAAAATCTTATCAAACTTCTCCAATCAAAAAATTAATCCTTAATCAAGGTATATATAAGGCAGAAAGAAGCCAACCTTTACAAGTACGATTAAGTTTTGAATAAGAAGCTGATAGAGGAGGTGTTGGCGATCAACGTAATAGTTAGCCCTGTCCAAAAAGCCCTGAGGTCCGGAACCCGGCCTGGGCCCGACCGGCCCGGAACCCGGCCCCGCCCCGGGGTTCTGGTCGCAGAAACTCCGGCCAGACGCGCGGGTCCGGGTCCCCCTGCTGACGCCGACCATCGACCCGGCCAAGCGGCCCGGAACAGATCAACGGCGGGCAACTAAATCGGTCGCGGGCGGTTGCCGGGCCCGGAGCCGCGACGCCCCGCAACGATCACACGCTTGTGACGCTGTTGCGGCAAAAAGTCGGGCCGGGTCGGGCGACCCGGCCCGGCCAAAATGGTTATTTTGGCATTTTGACTGTTTTGCCCCTTACAACGGTCAAAAAACGGCTATTTGGTGAGGGTTTTTTGATAATTTGCCTAGGAGGCTCTCTCTATAAATAGATGGGGGTTTTCACTTCTTCTCCTCACACCAAAACTCATATACTTCTCTCTAATATCCTCTTATACAATCTTATACTCTCTTATAATCTCTTATACTTTCTAATCCTTTCATCAAATGGTTTCTGGATCTGCTTATGAAGAGCAAAATCTATCTCCTACCGATATTGAAATGAGTCCTCCTATAACAACAGCTACTCCTCCTATCGATCCTACCAGTGGTAATCCCGAATCCGGTGGCGACGAATATGCACCAAGAGCTCCTAAAAGACCGAGATCCGATGTGTGGATTTTTTTGAGAAGATAGACGTCACCAAGGATGAACACGGTAGGATCCTCACCCAGAAGGCTAAATATGCGTTGTGCGGTCGGATTTTCCAAGCTCATCGTAAGAGCAGCACTAACCACCTCAAACACCATATAGAAAAACACAACAAAGACCAGACTCCTCAAGGTGATATCCGATAATCTATGATTTCCCAATCCTCCCCTTCTGGTAGTCTCGGTACTTGGAATTATGACGTTGCCCGAGCCAGGAAATGCGTCATCAGGTTTATCATTCTTAAAATATTCCTTTTAAATTAGTAGAAGATAATGAATTTGAAGATTTATTTAGAGATGGTTTTTATCCTGATTTTAAAAAATTTTCTCATCAAACCTATCAACGTGATATTTTAAAACATTATCAAACAGAACAAGGAAAAATAATTTCTTATTTTAAAAATTTAAACTATAATTTTTTTTAACTTCTGATATTTGGACATCTAGAGCACAAACAAGTTATTGCAATTGGTAAATGTTTAAAAGAGTTGTTTCTTTTATTGCAATTGAAGAGTCACATACTGGTATTATTGTAGCCAATTTAATAGTTGAAGAACTTACGAAACTAGAAATTGATCAAATAATATTTTCTCTTTCACTAGATAATGCAAGTAATAACAATGTAGCTGTAGATTTTCTCAAAATAACTTTGTCATTGCCCTGTCCTGGTGAACTTTTTCATATTAGATGTATATGCCATATTTTAAATTTAATTATTCAAAGTGTGTTTACTGAAATTAAACCCATGATAGAAAATATTAGAACAGTTGCTTATATGCATACTGCTTCTGAACAAAGACTTAAAAGATGGAAACAAATGTGTAAAAGAAAAAAATATTAAGGCTAGACTAATTCCAAAAGATGTTGACCATATGTGGAATTCCACCTATGCAATGTTAAGTGTGACAATAGAATATAAAGAAATTATAAGTAATTTTATAAATTATTATGCTTCTAGTTCTAGCTCTGGTAACACTTATAGAATAACTAAAGATGAATGGACAATTATATGTAATTTAAATGAGATGTTACAAGTTTTTTATGATACTACTATGTTATTATCTGCTTGTTATTATCCAACTATTACTTTAGCTGCTCTACAAATTTTAAATATTCAAATTTTTTTTGCCAAATATCGTATGGATGATACTTTTGGAGCAATAATTTTTTTAAATGGAGAGCAAATTTAATAAGTATTTTAGGCATATTCCTTATATATTTGGATTGGGGGTTCTTATTGATCCATGTTTGAAGGATATTGGCCTTCGAAGTTTGTTATAATCATTGTATGGTGGACAGATTATACACTTAGATGATGGATCCACCCTTACTGCTACTTCTCATCATTTAGCTATTAGAAATTATTTTCAAATATTATATGATGAGTATGCAGCTAGACATGGTGTAGCTGCACAACAGTCTGCAGCTTCGGCGCCTTCGAGCTCAAGCCGAGGTAAAAATGTAAGTTTTGATAGGCATGCAATGAAAGCTGAGCTAACTGGTGGGTCTGGACTTGGATCATCGTTGGAGGTTTCTGAAATAAATGAATAATTATCAGCTTCTTTAGTTAAATGTCAAGGAAATGCTTTAGATATTTTGCAATGGTGGAGAGTATATGGATCAGTTTCATATCCTATACTTTCCACCATAGTTCGTGACTTACTAACAGTGCAGGTTTCGACGGTAGCTTCGGAATCTGTCTTCAGCACAGCAGGACATTTGATAGACGACCACATGACATGCTTAGATCCGTATACTGTACAAGCGGTAATATGCTTACAAGATTGGTGAAGGTACGAGAAGCGAACGCAAGACATCGATTGGATGGCTAGAATTGAAGATAAATTTAAAAAGTTAGGACTAGCAGATAGATATAAAGATTAAACAATATTCATCAAATTATAATTTTTATTTCTTAGCTTTAAATGTGTAATGAATTATTTTGGAAATAGTTACAAATGATAGTGATATAAGTGAGTAGGTACCAACCTAGTTGGGATGTACTCATCTATTGTGATGCGACGAATTCTGAAATAAATTTATAATTGTAAAAGATTTACTGATTATTAATAAAAAAGTTATTTTTTATCATCTTTCATTTTTATAATTTTTTATATTTGTAATTTATGTCATTTCAAGTTATTAATAATAAGATTGTTTTTTATTTTCTGTAATTTTTATATATTTTTTAAATTTTAAAGAGATTTTTAAAAATTTTAAAAAAATAAAAAACAAACAAACAAAACCCGGGACGGAGCTTGGCCTGGTCAGGCCCGGACCGGGCCCGACCCGGGGCCACCGGGCAAGGGTTCGGGCTCCGATTTTGCCCGACCCGGGCCGGGCCGGCCCGGATGGACAGGCCTAGTAATAGTTGAGACAAAAAGGAAAGAAAGTGATGAAGATGGAGAAGATAGCAAAGACTGTGAAGAATGTCATGAAGAGAAAGTGGCCGAGGAGTGGAGAAAACATGTATTTATGTATCCTTCTTGGAGGTGAAAATTATTTTACCTAGAGTTCACATAGAATTACTTGAATATTAATTACATACTTATGTACTTGTAATAGTTTTGAGTTCACTCGATTGGTTCATGTTAAATTGTGGATTTTGTACATACATAAACTTGAGAATATCTTTGTTATTCATTAGGAATTTTGGCACTCACCAAGCAATAATTTTTATGTGCATTTGTTTTTCTTATCAACATGTCTTTCTTTTTTTTTTTTTGTGAAGACAACATGTCTTTCTTTTAATTGTAATTTTATGGATGGTCATATTTAACAATAAATAGTGAGAAGGCCTTTGAAAGCTAAAGTTTGGTTTATCTGAGAACTTGTTAAGGATTAATTTCACAAAACATGCATGAACTTGGGGAGTTTTGCGAGATTAACTTAAACTCTAAAGTATGTCAAGTTTCGACTAATTTGTATACGAGAGTTTAACTGACTCAGATTTAGCAAGAGTTAAACTGAAAACTATGAGAAGACTTTTGTTGTTAACAGATTAACAATAAGGACCTTCTTAATTTGATGACTTTCAAAGTTTAAAGATCCAAATAAAATTTGGCTTAAATATGAAGGACCTATAATAAAGTTTTGCCTTCAATTTACCAAAAAAATTATGAAGATGAGACAACATCGTCGACTTTGTAAAGTTCAGAGCATATCAGCGGGGCACTGTGTAATAAATCTGGGAAATTAGTCGACAAGGAAAACTTTCATCAGAACTTTCATCCTCAAGTATTGGATCAGTACATTCCACATGTACAAATCATCCTTCCATGCAATTTGAGACAATATCTTTATGAGTACATGACCAGAAGTAATCAGAAAATTTTCGAATCAAATGTACATGTTAACATATTCTTACAAGAACCATGAACCAATCCTGCGGGTAATAAGAAAGTAAAGGGGAAAAGAGAACTCGAAAGGAGCACTCTTATTCTGTCGGGGGTCTACCGAAAAAGAATTGGGATGAGCTCTATTAGTTTACATGAGAAGAAGAGAAAGAATGGGAAATGTGACTAATCCTACTCATGAATGTTGCATTGCTGCAGATACGGCTGATCGTAATTGAGGAAGTTGTTCCAGTAACCTCTGAATCTCTGAATACCAATCTCAAGCCATGGTTTCATGTATCCATTGTAGTGGATGACTGCTGCCCTCTCGATCTCTTTTCCATCGATGCCTGAATCTTGTCCGAGGCCAACCAAGTGCCATCTCCTGTCGAAAGCTAATGTGTGGTTGTAAAATGTGAGCTGGCCCAATGGTAAGCTTCCTGCCTTCCATGATTGCTCCTTCCCTGCACAGACATGATAGCTATGAGAGATGAACTTAGAGAATGAAAACTCATATATAGGTAAAGGGTCTTATAATGAAATCTCGAGTAAGAAGTGATATAATACTGACTCATGTTTTCTGAAAGCAAAGAAACAATCAAGCAAATTTATTGAAAAGTCCAATGATGATACTAGTTAATGCTGTATTTACTTATCATCAGCTTCTACATTACTTTAATTGGAAAATAATACCCCCTAGATCTAGCGTTTCTACTCATCCAACAGTTTTTTGCATTAGATCTAAGCTAATTGCAAAGGGTCAAACAGTAAAACATACTCTAAACCTTTTGACAAGTAGAGAGACCTGGGGGTATGTTTTTCACGGTTGATAAATTGGGGATTCTTTGCAAATATTGAGATTTTGGGGGGTAATTTTGTAAATATGGATGATTTACGGAGGTATATATACCACCAAAAAAAACCCATATTTTTGTATATGTATACAAGCTGACCTAAGAAACTATCAATGATATCCAACATGCATATATTATCAATCCAAATTTGAGGATTTACTTTTCAAATTAAAAACCATGGTACTAGATTTAACCTACAAGACAAAAAATATCTAGAAACACAGAAGTAAATGAGATGTGATTTACTCATGAATCAAGTAACAACAAGTTAACTAGTTTCATGGAAATTAAAAAAACATAATTTTGTAGGTATTGACACATCAATAAGTCACACAAGTAATTCTACTTTTTCGTTTCTACATAGTTTCTGCCTAGTAGATTAAACCTATTACACGGACTATCAACTTGATAGACGAATCCTCTCACATGGGTTAAACAGTGTACTATGAATTTTTAACTCTACACTGAAAATGTGAAATTGTACTATGGATTTTTAACCTTCATAGTTTAAAAAATGTACTGACATATATTTTATTGGACCCACTTTAAATATTTTCTTAAAAGACAAGAAATATAAACTTTGAGAGACATAATAGATCAGAAGAAGTGTCAAAATTTTGTGCTTACCAGTTGAAGCCATTTATTGTAAACTCGAGTTAACCCACGTCTTCGCCACTCATGCAAGTCAAAGATATTCATCCCAAATGCCCACAGGCATGCCTCAGCGTCAAAATTATTTGCAATGGTTGGTTCAGAAAAGTCAACAAGCATATCCAACCGATGAGATGCATCACCTTTCCCGCATGTCTCAACCACTCCAAGGACTTTTCCCTTCATATCCATTTTCCATAACCCCCTGAGATCTTTCTGAACCACAACATCATGATCCAAAAGTAAAATCTTGTTTAGGTAAGGAAAGATTTCTGGCAAATAGAAGCGGAGATGATTGAGTGGGGAAATGAATCTTGGATCTCGTACACCCGACTGCTTAATCATTGAAGTAAAATCATCAGGGAGTGATTTGAGCTTGTCGATGTTTTGAATCTCGATTGTGGCTTGACCAGGTGGATTCAACAGAAACCACATCATCATTGATGGGAAGTTAAGAGAATCAGTCACAACATGAAAGACAATTTTGTCAGGTACCTGTGAAAGAGCGGGAAAAAACATCATTTAGCTCATGAATAAATGCATTATGCAACCAAAAAGGGACATTTGCTCATCCAAATACAGATCATCACTGGGGATCATCTTAAACAAAGTTTATGTTTCACATGTTTTATGGAGCATTTTTATATTTCCATATTTGTTGGAGTTAGAATTAAGGAAACCAGGAATACAACAAGAGCATTCAATATTAAAATACTAAGATGATAGCATCTTAATACCTAATCATAATATACAATATGAGAATAATCTCTCGTAATAAATACAAAAATAATTAATACAAATGAACAGTGCTATTTTACAAATGGACAGATTTAGGAACTGGGGTAACGCTGGTGAAAAATTCTAAATTGGGCCAACTACTAAAAATAGGTGCAGTGATCTTGAAACCAGTAGCCTGGTTGTTGATCAGAAAAGCTAATCCAATCAATTCGATAGTCTAAGCTGACAGAACTAGGGAGGACTCTCTAAATATGGGGCAAGAACGAAAGAATTTAAATGAAGACAAAAGCAGATATGATTTATAAGGGACAAGTGCAATCATCATTCTGAGAAAATAGAAAATGAAACATGCTATCATACGTACAAATTATTTTATTTGACAAGGTTGCAAGGTTTAATTAAATTGAAACTTAAACAGCATGTAACGTGCAAGTTGCAATTAAGATTGTGTGTCAGATAAACAAGTAAGAAATAAGGAAACTCCGACAAATATTTATGCAAAGTAAAAGGTTCTTAAGAAAAAATTGCAAGTTAGAGGAGTGGAAAGTGTATCGTTAAAGAAAGGTATTCCCAGTAAAGATTATTAAAGAGGTGTCAGAAGAATTTCTTTCTTCAGAGCTTACTAGATAAAACAGGTTTCTCTTATTACCTGAGATCATCTTGAGTGCATTACTCAATCCTTGATCCAAATTTTTTTCACCTTTCATGTAGAGAAAATAAAGGCTGTGTTCGGCAGGTAGGAATTCACTTGGGAATCCAAGATTTCCCTGTGGATTCCTATGTTTGACTTAAAGTGAAGTATATATATTACCAGCAAAGCTAAATCCTGTCAACATAACATTCCCATGTTTCATAGCAATGTGCTTCCCTGTGTGAGAGGTGGACACCCAACATTTCCACCTACCGTGAAATATGCTCATTTTACTTTCTCATAGCATCTTCATCAGCAACATTACTGCTGAACAAAGAGACGGCACACCCAAACTCCATCAACTTGGCAGTAAGGAACCCCTCATGAACAAAGTTGTCTAAAATGCAACTCTCTAAAATAGTGTTTATTACGTGTGGTGACCATGTTGCCACAGAATTCAAAAGTCGTACAAGTAGGTAACCAAACACTTCTTCAAGTTTAGAGTCAGTTCTTTGTAGGAACTCCCAGCATCATTGTTCCACATTTAGTTTCTCGAGAAAGAAGAAATGCAATTAATAATTCTGGAGATGAACCATGCTTATTTCTACTAATAACGGTGTGTATAGATCAAGATAAAGCAGCTAACCAAACGTATCCATTTTCAACTTCTGATCACGTAATCAGTTTAAGTATTAGTGACGTTCAAGAGAAGTTGAGGCATGGCGATCTTTGTTGGAAACAGTAACTCCACAAATGGAAAGATATCAAGCTCTTATGACTTTCTTTAATGCAGATCTATAATAGACAAGAGCGGTGAATGTTGACATCTAACTAGATCAAAATAGTGACGAAGATGCTTATTATCTTACGAGATTTATTATGTGCATAAAAAAATATAACATCTTGAAGGGTAAACTAAGAATCTAGGAAAACAAGGTAAAAGGCAGATGAAATTCAATATAGCAGAATTGCATGAAGAACAAGTACAATTAAAGTTATGTTCCAAATACGAAGAAAAAGTTATAAGGGCAATCTTATATTGATTAAAAAAATAGAAATAATTCAGACTCTCCACCAAGATATATAGGGTGCTTTGCATTCCATTGAGAAAAATATCTAAATAACTTAGAAGAATTGGTGGGTTTTTGAAAATCTTACATCTCTAAACATGAATTGATGGCACAAAAATAATTCACAAGAACCAATCTTTCCAAACACGTAAGGAAGACTATGCATATAGTGGCTTACTAGGAGAACAAAGGTCCAGATGAACCTCAACTACAATATCTTTCCATGTTTACTAATTTCGCCACTAGTATGGATTAAATGATTTCTCTCTCAGTCCCAACTTTATGTATCAAAATTGTAGTTACGCTCAACATCATTTGTTTCACCAAACATGCAACTAATTACATTTAGCCAGAATCAACTCAGAACTCTTACCATCACAACTTGTGACAAAAAATTAGATTCCACAACTAGATCAATCATCTATTTGAAAGGAAACAATTTAGGGAAAAGTGGATCCATCTCAAACGAAGCTAAAGGCCATATCTTTCAGAATGTGAAGTATATACTATAACAAAATGTCCAATTCAAATTTCACTTGATCCAAGCCAACCATAAAGTTTGGTCATGACTAAATTTCTAGCACATTAACTACTAGCCTCCACCATACTCTCGGTATTCATTATCCTAGTTTAATGGCATACTGACAATAAAATGTCATCTCATTACTAGAAAAGATGGTCCATAATTATGTTTTTTAAGTAAAACTATCATCATTTTGTCTAGCACAAATTTACACAAAGAATAAGGAGTCAAACACTAGAGAAACTTGGGTAGGCTCTGGATAAAAAGATTTGCATGATAAGGTCTATCTGACATATGATACGCAAGCAAGTTCTGGTGTATAATCCATACATGATCTAGTCTTTTGGTTGAATTATTCAACATGCATCAGTGAAACCAAAACCAAATACAAAGGAAAAGTAATACAAATAACATTTGGACATATAAATATTATATATATATATATATTATATATATATATATATATATATATATATATATATATAGAGAGAGAAGAGAGAGAGAGAGAGAGAAATTTTATGTCAACTTAAGTGGACCATCCACCTACTTTCTTACCCATTGATGTTGCCTAGGGATCCATGAGAGATTGAAGAGACTTTTTTATATATATATGTGAGTGGATTAAAAACTTTGGTGGAGAAAACTTGCTATCCACTTAAGTTGACATAAGCTCTACTCTCTCTCTCTCTCTCTCTCTCTATATATTTATATATATATGAGAAAAATGGAGAACTTGGTACCAAAGTTGCTTCAAGCAATTGGTAGTGATGTGCCTAAATCTTGATCCTCATCTACATAGGAGTTGGTGAAGGGGTGGTTGAGGCCTATCTCGAGGTGTGATGTAGGGTCAAGATTATGCCACATCACTACCAAGTTGTTTTAAGCAACTTGGTACCAAGTTCTCCATATTTCTCTATATATATATACACTTAAGTTGACATAAGTCTACTCTCTCTCTCTCTCTCTGCTCTCTCTCGTCTCTCTCCTCTCTCTCTCCTCTCTTAGTATATATATATATATATTAATAGTATATATATATATATATATATATATATATATATATAATATATATATATATATATTATAAGAGAGAGAGAGAGAGAGAGATGGGTTGCTTGGGACAAGCACAACTTTTGTGCTTGGTACCAAGCATACCCATTTTTCTCATATATATATATATATATAAATATATATCTATATATATATATATATATATATATGTGTGTGTGTGTTTGTGTGTGTGTGTGTGTGTGTGTGTTAATCAGCAATATTGAAGAATATAGGATGCATCATAATATTGTACAAAGAAATAGTCAAAAGTGAAGAACAGCAGAAAAAAAAATTAGGTAAATACTCACAGCAGAAGAAGAGATGGTTGAGTTCACCACCACGGCACACGCTAAAATATTATCAGAAAAAATGGCATAATGATATAAATTTTTTTTCTGCATTTTGTCTTTATTAGGAAACTGCCAAACTTTGGGATCTGTAGCGAAGTATTGTGTGGTAAGCCGCATGGATAGACAGTGAAGACCTTTAGGGAAGGTGCTGGCGGTAAGCTGGATGAGATAAGAAGCTTGATTCTTCTGCGCTCTTAGTTGTTCTTCAGAATTTTGAGTCATAGCACGTAGCTTCGATGCCATAGCAGAGCATTCTGGATAAGCTTTGTTGGCCTTGGACAAAGTATCTTCCATGGCTCTCATTTTCTGTAAAGCGCTGGACAGTTTTTCTCATCTCAATCACAATATATGATATAATCTCTATGACCAATTACTAACTATGAACATGTCATTGTTAACTTACTTTCTTGGTAAATTTGAACCTCTGCCCTGACCAAGTACCTTTTGAATCTCTTTTATTCTTACTTTCAGCTCTCTTACTAAACGGGAATTGCTATTTGGTGGAGCAAATTGCAAGTACATCTTTGCGGTGATTAGCTGATCTTCCATCTCACTCACCTTCTCACTTATTAATGGTTGTTTCACATGGATTCCACTTTGTTCTCCTGTTGATACCAGAGTAGATTTCTCCTGCAGCTCAAAAGCCAGAGAAATTTCAAGAACCTTTAAAGGAATGGAGAAAAAAAGGTGGAAAGTTTGAACACTATGATTCCCATACTCTGTTGCTTTATGATTATCATAAAACCAAGGAGGCCACTCTAGTTATGATCCAAGTAGACTATATAATATCATTCAACAATAGGTAATTTGATTAATTTTACCATCAAATATCCTAGTAAGATTCTTAATTTTCTGATTGAGCAGAGTTGACAACATAAATGGAGCATAAATGAAACACTGAATTAAATTGTGAAAAATTAGTAACAACATATAAGGTATAATAGTCTATGTGACTAAAAATAACAACAAAAATAAAATAAATGATTCACCTTTTGATCAGGAAAATTAGCTATATCCTGCGACTGAAATTCCTCATCTGCACCATCACCTCGCAAACCTACAAATAAGGTGACAAAACATGTAAAAATCCAAACAACAAAACAATATTACTGTGAAAGAATGTGAATAAGAACTAACAGTTGTCAATAAATTACCCCCAGTATGGTCATTTCCTACGTCATTGGCTGTTGTCTCGTGATAGTGTTTATCTTTCAAAATAATTCCAGCAGGCAATTTCACTCCCCCATCGACTTCCTGTACAAAACAAATTAAAAGAACCAAATAAACATAAAACAGAGTTTGAGTTTAGCTATGGTACTATCAACAATATCCAACAAATGCTATCAACCTAACTCTAAATTTTGGATTTCAAAATTGAAAATTTGGAGAATTAGATATGATTTACTACCGACCAACTATCTAGAAATAAAAATTCGAAGTAGTTAAACATATTTTGCTTATATATCTTTGGTGTCAATAGTAACATTTCAAAATCTCCGTATAGTTACTTAATTCCTTGTCCCCCTCACGATTAGTAGAAAATAAAAATCATTGAAAATGCGTTTTGCAGCAGTCATGCGTATTATACATCACATCCAATGAAACAGATGGTCCAGTTTGGGGTTTGAATTTCTAGATTTGGATTTGCTCGTACAAACATATCGAATACTATTAAATCTAGCCTAGCTCAACTCAGCTGCAGTTTCCTCCAGAAACAAAAACTAAACCTTCATCTAACAAATAAACCACCTGCTTAATTGAATTCAGCTTCTCATTCGCTTGCCTCTGCATCCAAAAGGGAAAAAAAAAAGAAAAAAAATCACTTCTTTTACATAAAAAGAAAATTAAAAAAAATTACAATTCAATCACAGAGGAGAGATTCCCCACTATGACTGAGTTCTCTCCAATCAACTGCTTGTGCTCTGCATGTACGAAAGAAATATTCAAAAAATCAATCAGAACATATCATTAAAAAACACGAAAAAAATGGAATTAAATGTGAATTGAGATTGATTGGATTACGCAATGAAGGCGATAAATCGGCAGGCACGATCGCCAAGAAGAGGAAGGAGGTGAAGAAGCAGAAGAA